>NC_140166.1:83983014-84270514 GCF_963971535.1 Notolepis coatsorum | reverse complement strand
GACACTAAAGACAAAGGCAGAGAAAGCCTGGAGGTGTTGAGAGAGCATTACATCGGGCGAGGAAGACACCGAGTCATGGCCCTCTACATAGCACTAACGGCCCTGAGGAAGGGGCACACCGAAACTGTGACCGAATACGTCAACAGAGCAGAGCAAATGACGACGCCATTGAGGAGTGCCGGAGAAGCACCAAGCGATGGGCTAATGATGGCGATGATGATGAGAGGACTACCGGAGCTGTACAAACCGTTCACACTCCTGGTAACAAGGCTAAGTTAAGAAACTTCGAGGCCTCAGAAGATACCCACCCAGCCGCCGCGGAGGCGGGAGAGAGGGTGCTAAAGGGAGCGACGCCAAGGGAGAGGACCAGGACCACGACGGAACTGGCGTGTTGGCGATGCGGAGAGAAAGGCCATCGGAGAAGCGACTGCACAAAGACTGTCTGGTGTAGCTTCTGCAAATCCACGGGGCACACAGACGGTCGACGTGAGACGGATCGAGACGACGTCCGGAGAATAACGGGACAAGAAGACTGCGCTTTCGGGGTGCGGACGGCGTGCATCGCCGGACCGGCCCAGCTGCAGCGGGCCCAGAGAAGGGGACTGATCGTGGACACAGCTGCGTCGTCCCATGTCATCAACGACAGGAGTCGATTCAAGAACTTTGACGACACTTTCCACCCGGAGAGGCACAGCATGGAGCTGGCAGACGGGAGACGCACCTACGGATTGGCGCAAGAGAGAGGAGACACACAGGTATGCCTCACGGACAGTAAGGGGCGCCTGCGTACGGTGACGTTAAAGAACGCTCTCTACGTACCATCGTTCCCACAAGGACTATTCTCTGTAATAGCTGCTACTGCAAGCGGTACCAAGGTATTCTTCGATAAAGGTCAAAATGTTCTCCTAGAACCTGACGGTACACGGTTTGACATAAAGATGTACCAGAGAATATATTATCTGCAAACGGAGTGTAATGACAACGACAAGTGTAATGATAATAATGATATGTGTAGCAGCCAGTCACGATATTCAGACATGGCACGAGATTATGGGTCATTGTAATTATGAGGATTTACTGAAACTGCAAGCAGTGACAGAAGGCATGCACATTGAAGGTGAAAAACATAGACCTGACAAAAATTGTACAGCGTGCAAAACGGGGAAGTTTACTCAACCGAGATACAGGAATCCCACAGAAAGAGTAAGGGTACCACTTGCATTAGTTGACACGGACCTAGCCGGCCCAGTAAGCAACGAGTCCATAGGAGGCTTTAGATATGTACAGTCTTTTACAGATGTGTGCACAGGGGCAGTGTTTGTTTACTTTCTCAAAGCAAAGACTGCCACACTCCAGGCCACGGAGAAATACCTGGCAGACGTAGCCCCTTATGGTAACGTAGGATGCTTGAGGTCCGACAACGAAACCGAGTTCACAAACAAAGAGTTCCAATCACTGTTGAGAAGGTACAAGATAAGACACAAGACGTCACGTCCATATCCCCCACACCAGAACGGGGTGGCAGAGAGGGAATGGCACACCATTTTCGAAATGGCTAGGTGTAAGCTAGTAGATAGTAACTTACCTAAGAGCCTATGGCATTATGCGGTGCAAGAAGCCGCTTACACCAGAAACAGGTGCTTTAATAAGCACTCGGGCACCACCCCGTATACAGCACTGACAGGAAAGAAGTGTAATCTAGCCAGAATGCACCGATTTGGATCAGTGTGTTATGCGTACCTGCATGACAGGGGAAAGCCAGAGTCCAGATGTGTAAAGGATTTTTCGTAGGACACGACAAGGGAAGCCCCGCTTTCCTGGTTTATCATCCCGGTAAAGGGAGAGTGCGGAAACACATGCTAATCAAGTTTGTCACAAAGGTAACATGTGAGAGCGAGACACAGACAGAGGAGCCAGAGCTGGACTCCAGCGTAAGGTGTGTAGAAACAGAGACACATCAGCCGAGTGTACTTAGTACGGTCGTGCAGGCAGACAGTCAGCTACCCCCAGAGGGTGATGACGAGGAGCACCCGAGGGTGATGTCAAGTGCCCCAAGCAGTGGGAGGTATCCCTCAAGGGAACACAAACCCCCAAAGTATCTGACAGACTATGCCCGGAAAGGGAGTGACGAGGAGGACAGTACACCTACCCCGTTGATTACTGCTACAGGGTAGTCAGTGGGGTAACCCCGACCTTTAAAGAGGTCACATTGTTCCCCGAAGAGGGCAGACAGACAGTGGGAGGGAAATGGGTGTATTCAACCAAGTTACCAGAGGGCAGACAGGCAGTGGGTGTATTCAAGCCAGGAGGGTATTGAAGGCCACGACAAATACAAAGTATGGTTCGTAGCAAATTGCTTAAATGCTGAAGGAGGGTACTCCATGTTTAAACACTGAAGGAGGGTGACTAATTGCTTAAATGCTGAAGGAGGATACTCCATGTTTAAATACTGAAGGAGGGTGGCTACACTGCTTAAAGGCAGGAGGATGATACTCTAGGTTTAAATATGGGAGGAGTAGAATCCAGGTTTAAATACCTGATTAGAGTCCATGTCTAAATACTGAAATGGATCCTATGTTTAATTCCATGTTTAAGTACAGAGGTGGATGATTTACCATGTTTAAATACAAAGGTGGATGACTTACCATGTTCTCAATGATGTAACTATGTGGGAAAGACCCTGAAACGTTTAGACATGTAAGAATGTAGATCAAGGGAAACACCATGGGTTGCAAAGACTAGACTATCAGGAGGATGCTCAGAAACTGACAAATGTAAAAAATGTACAGAGAAGCTGTGGGTAGCCTCATTTATTTTGACCCCACAGAGGAGCATTTGGATTACAGCCAAACATGTTTTTTTTTTATCTTAAAGGTACAGGATAGTGTGTGAGTTTGAATACAGACAGCTCACTGGTTTCGTGGAAAACCAAGAAGCAGCCCACAGTGGCACTATCAACTAGTGAAGCCGAATATACGGCTCTAGCTATGACCATACCAGACCAGGCTGCAGAAACAAATTAGTGGGGGGGCATAAAATGTTCTCGGGGGGGCACAATGGTTTTTCAACACAGGTTCCCTTTTATACGTTTCAGCTGGGACAACGGCGCTGTGGCTTGCTTGGCGCTGCCCACGGTGCTGAACTAAACAGCAGAGAGGCAATTGAAAAATCAAATTTCTCTATCTTAAGAACATTCACTTATACAAAAACAGACTGAACGGATATATATAACAGACCTGCTGGGGCAGCGGACTGAGAGCAGGGGACACAGACAGGCTGGATAAGATGGTCAGGAAGGCCAGTAGCGTGGTTAGGGTGTAGCTGGACGCCCTAGCGAGGGTGGCGGAGAGGAGGAGCCTTGCTAAGCTCCAGGCCATCAGGGAAAACCCCTCCCACCCACTATACACAGACTTGGCTGACAGGAGGAGCATGTATTGTTATAGGCTCACACTACCTAAATGCAGCACTGAACGGCACAGGAAGTCCTTCATTCCGACAGCCATCAGACTATACAATGCATCACTGTGCCTCACTGCATCACTGAGCACAGAGTGACAGTTACCATCTTCCTGGACTCTTACTTTTTAAACAGCACTGTGCAATATTACACCTACTGTAGACTTCAGTATATTTTTACTGTATTTATTTACTGTATCTTTTATTCTATTTTTATTCTATTTCATTTTATTCTATTCTTAGGCCATTTGTTTTGTTATTCTTATTCGTGACTTGTTCTGTCTAAATGTTTAATGTTGAGTGATTTGGAGTGTCAAATTTCCCTCAGGATAATACATTTCTATTCTATTCTATTCTATATCTTTGAAAAGTCTCCATTTATTCAACACTTCTGAATTCACTGACAAACTGAACTGAACTGACAAAAATAAAGTGCATAAAAAAGCAAACAAAATTCCTCCACACCATCATTAGTAGAGCGGCAAGCGGCGTTTGGGGACAGAGTGAAATCTTCTTAAAACACTGCCCCTCCACTCATTCCTGAACTTTTTTGTTAAGTCCTTCTCAAATGCCAACTGAATTAAATTGGCCTTGCGTCGATGAAGCATACTAAGGCGATGTTCTGTAAAGATGTTCTTGAGGGTAGAAAACGAATTCTCACAGAGTGCCGTGCTAGCTTCAGTAGTGTTGTTGTTGTTGTTGACATCAGTGCCCACTAGGGCTAAGCATTTGGATAGTCTACTTTGATTGACAAAAAAAAAGATTTTTTTTTTTTTTTTTTTTTTTTTTTCAGGGTGGGCACAGCTGACTCAGTGGGCGGGCCAGGCCCCCCAATGCCCGCCCATGGCGCCGGGTCTGGACCATACATGAGTGTATTTATCCAGAACAACTGCTAGAAGTGATGGAGATAAGATTATGAGTATATTGCTTAATATGTAATAGGTAATTGGAATGTATCCTCTATACCAGATAAGGTGGTTCTTGAAGATGAGGGGCGTTTTGTCAACATCATTTAAAAATTATGGACACTGTGTACATATGAAGGCTGTTGTTTATGAGGGCAACCAGGGAACCATTGTGATTGCTAGGAACCCAGTGTGTCAACATACTGTAGATGTAAACATGTCAATATAGAAAATATCATCTCATCAGATCTGTCATCAGAGAAGAAAGAATGACACTGGTTTACTGTCCAACGGACGACAGGGTAGCAGACACTATGAGGAAACCTGTAAAAGGGATTTACAAGGGTCATGTTTAATGTGTAAATATTGACTGTCATACCCTGTTGATGTTTTGGATTATATTATTTCCTTTGTAAAATGTTTTTCAAAGAAGTTATCCAGTATGCTAATACAAACCCTAAGTTGGAGTGTTGAAGTCAGAGGTTCGGTGTAGGATTGTTAATGTCTAACTGATAACTGTTTCCACTAGTAACTGTCTAACTGCATATATAACTGTTTCCACTAGAGGGCGCTCTAGGCGGAGCCACTCAGGAACACCACCAGGTGGCGAGTATAAATAGAGATGTCTCCTCCCATTCTTTCTCTTTCCCCCAGTCTCTCAGTGAGAGGAGAACTGTAGAACTGCTGCTCTGCCATGTGAATAAATAAACCACGCCAGTTAAGGCTCAAGATAGAAACCATGCCTCTTGACCACATTATTGTCGCCCTATAGCCGGATTCTGTCAACATCTCTCTTGCCTTCTCTCCCTCCCTCCCTCCCACTCTCTCTCTCTCTCTCTCTCTCTCTCTCTCTCTCTCTCTCTCTCTCTCTCTCTCTCTCTCTCTCTCTCTCTCTCTCTCTCGCATACTATGACCTTTATCATGTTTTGTAACAGATTACAGAAATTCAAGAAGCCTATTGGAACGTGAGGTTCTGATATGATTTTAATTAATATATCTGCACTATTTTATATTTATATTTTTATTTTATTCATATTTATGCTTTGCTCTTGCTGTTTGTTTTACACTGATTGTATGTCTTATTTCTTACTGATGTAAAGCACTCCCCTGTATGAAAGGTGCTATACAAATAAAGTTATTATTATTATCATTATCAACCCCCCCCCCCCCCTCTTTATTTCTTTTTTTCAGATCCCCATTAGTCACTGCCTCAGCAGCGACTATTCTTCATGGGGTCTGGATACAAACATATAAAAATCAAACAAGAATAATCAATAAAACAACATAAAAACAAAACAAATTTCAATAAAACACCAATAAAATATACAAACAAATATAGAACATTAAACAAATCAAAACCAGACATACAAACAAATATAGAACAATAACAAATATACAAACATATAGAACAAATCAAATATCAATAAAACAACAAATATCAATAAAACAACAAACGGAGACATCTCGGAGAAAACTAAAAACGTGCTCAAAAACAGCACGACATTCCATGCAGTAATACTCGAATACTCATAACCACTAGACAAAGACATTCCAAATCAACACATAACCCAACACACGAACCCATTCATTAGACACAGATTATACCCAACCAAAATCAATCTCTTTCTGCATTACAGCCCCTCTTAGTCTCCTCTTGAATCCCACCTTACTGGCAATTGAAACCAAATACTGTGGAAGTCTATTCCAGTAGGACATTGCCCTGTACAATACAGTTTTCTTTATGGCTTCAGTTCTGGGTCTCGGCAGGGCGAACCGACCCCTCAAGGCTTGTCTAGTGCCATAGCCATGACCATCACTAGTAAGCACCAGCTGCGAAAAGAGGCACACAGGTTTATGTAAAGTATAAATATTTCTCATAAACAAAATAATACTACACACTAGTCTCTCATTGACTCTCATCCATGACAGTTCCTTGTGCATTTTTTCAACACTGTTTATAATTGAGCTATGCAATGCAAGTCTTGCAGCTCTATTTTGAGTAAGCTGTATTTTATTTAAGTCTTGTTTAGATGCATTTGACCAGATTGCGTCCAGATGTGACAAAACTCGTAATTGAAATACTTCTGCTAATTTTTGTTATAATATTGTTAATGTGAGTTGACCAAGAGTGTTTAATCTATTATAACTCCAAGCAATCTGGCCTCCTTAACTTGGTCAATATCTGCACCCTGCACAGAAATATTTAATCTGTGTTTCTCTCTCTGAGCATGCATCTCCCACCCCCCCCCTCTCTCTCTCTCTCTCTCTCTCTCTCTCTCTCTCTCTCTATCTCTCTCTCTCTCTCTCTCTCTCTCTCTCTCTCTTTGGCTTCACTCCTCAGAGGGAGGGCCTTTGATACAAATGATTACTAACCTGTCACATAACCTTACAAGTTCCTGGTGATTAATCAGTGGACATAGGCTGTTTTTTTAATGACCCAGAGCCACAGCAATGGGAGGAGGATAAGAGAGAGGGAGAGGGAGGGAGAGGAGGGGGGGGGGGAGCAGAAAAAGACAGAGGAAGAGAGAGATGATAATTGAAAATGTTGTTTGGGGAGGACCTGTAGTCGCTGTCAGCACGGTGAAGATGAAGTATTAATGAGGGTCGGCGCTGTGATGTTTAAACTCTTGGACATCATCCTCCCAAGTTCACAGGCACCCCTTTTCCTCTGTGGACAAATAACAGGCGTTGGTTGTGCTGTGTCTTTAAAACAAATTCAACATGCTGCATAATGTACAAAGGTCTGGCATGGAGGCTCAAAGGCCCAGTGAGGGGCCCTCCATCACAAAACACACCAACACCTGCTTCCAATACCCCTCCGTTAGATGTTATTATAGACACGTCGCAGCAGCCAACAGTTGAATCACGATGAAGGGATATAGGAACAGGTCTACGGTCAGGGGATATGAGTCTGCACATCACCATCTGACCAACAGGCTAGGCCTATAAGCAGGCTTAAGGCCGGACAGTGCCCCCCCCCCCCCCCCGCTGCTCCTAAATAGTTAGGATGGGTTAATCATTTCACTACCACACCACAGAAGGTTAACCCTTTAACCGTCCGTAGTGTGGTAGTGAAAGGGTTAACCCTTTGTCGTGTGGCAGTGGAAGATTGTCGCAGTGAAAGGGTTAACCCTTTGTTTAGTGTGGCAGTGAAAGGGTTAAAAGCAGGGGACACGATAGTATGAATGTACTCGGCAAATAAATATTTTCCTCATAGTCCGCGTGGCCCCTGACACTTCCTTTCAGCCAGGGGGGGGGGGGGGGGGGTCAAGGCACTAAGCTGCTGATGTGAATGCAGACAGGCATCATGGAGAATGTGTCTGAAGCTTACATCTAGTTTGGGTTCATGTCAAGGTTGCATCGGCAACCCACCCCCCATCCCCCCCCCCCGTGTCATCCCTTCTCACATTCTCAAATTAGAGCCTCTCACACTCTCACAGTCTTAGCCCTGACACTGACACCACCACCTCCACCACCACCTCCTCCACCACCAGCACATCATCTCCTCACAGTGGCTCCCCCCGACCGCCAGCGCGCTCATCTTCACACTAAAACCTTGTCCTTCTCTCAGGCTTACGTTTCAACAGTCCCTCAGAAGTAAAGCCGTTTCAAAAAGAAAGATCCGCGAGGAGCCGGAGCCGCACACACATACCGCATAAATAAACCGCTGCCGTCACAGGCCTCTCTCGCTGATACAGTCTGACGTCTGAAAAGGTTGTGGGGATTCAAAACAAAATCAGGTTTCCTGATCCGGCCTAAAACTAGAGCTATCGGGGGAAGGCGCTTTGGCTAAGACTTTTTTGTGACGTGATGATTGGAAGACGGCCTCAAATTCCTTATGAATGTGGATGGGGCTGTTATTACCTCTTGCGAAATAAATCAACCGCACAATTCTTTGGTAAATATTTTAGGTTTTATATATATTTATATCATATATCTATTTTGTTAGAGTCAGGTTATTTATTTCCAGTGTATGGGCTTGGACTGTCGGTTTATACTGTCTTAAATAGGATTATCCGCGACACCTAGGTCTGATTTCAATTTGAATAGGTGTGAATTTATTTTGCAGTGCTCAATATCCCATACAAAAAATAAGTCCTCCTATAATCCAATTTCACCCCAATCAGATTTTTTTTTAAATGAGGTAAGAATCTCATTACGTCGTCCCACTTTATGTTGCCGTGTCAGTCACCTCACAGTCACAAACCACATTTTGAATTCACCATCCGATTATTTACTCACAGCTCCAGAATGAATGGAAGTGGATCATGTGATGTATCTTATTAAAAAAACAGAAACAATAATTCAGGTACAGACAAATTCATCTCCATGCATTAATTCATTTGAAATACCATCCTCGCCCCCGTGTCTTATTTACTACACCTGCACGCCGCTGCATCCGGAGTGATTGAACGTGGTGGTATGAAATTAGATTGCATTGTGTGTCTGGCCTCATAATTGCAGATGGAATAGCAGCTTCACTCTGTTTGACACGATGCACTCAGGAAGAAATATGGAAGCGGGGGAGAGAAAGTTAAGGTTGCTTAGGTTCCATTCACTGGCTACGGAGGCTCAATGAATCAGGCTGAGCTGAACCTGAAGGGACTCCTCCAGCGTGGTGCGTGTGGTGCGGTGCGCTCCGAGAGGCGTTCTCCAGACCAGTCAGAGTCAGAGATTTTATTTGCCATGTATGGACGAATCCACATTGGAATACAGGTACAGTACAGAGCAATACTGTGTGTCTACAACTACAAAAGAACATGGGCAGTACGAAAAACACAGACGGTATAAGGACAAATGCTAAGGTTAAAGGAAAACTCCAACATTTTGGGAAATTAGCTTATTTGCCATCTACCCTGGAGTTAGACAAGAAGATACATACCTTTTTCTTCTCTGTGCATGTAGGAGTAGGAAGACGTTGGGAACTAGGCTAATGGAGGAACCTACTTCCATCGACTGACGCTAAGCTAGGCTAACGGTGCATGTCTTCCAACTCATACTGCATGCACAGAGAAGAAAAAGGGTATGTATCTTCTTGTCTAACTCCAGGGTAGATGCCAAATAAGCTAATTTCCCAAAATGTTGGAGTTTTCCTTTAAGATCAACATTCCCTAAAGTGCATATCATAGTAAAGTGTATAATGCATAGAGACACAATTTACAGTAAAAGTGCATATAATCAAAGTGCGTAATGCACAGACACACAAAACAGCACTTCCACAACCTGACTAGTAAGTTAACACACCACATAAAAAGATAACATACAAATCTAGCATTTGGTCTTTGAGTTATTCAGGCTGCGCACAGCATTGGGGAGGAAACTCTTAGTAAACCGAGAGGTAGAGCACAGGTTTGTGGAATTGTTGTATGAGGACGGTGTGGGATGTGCGGATGAGGGTGGCTGTCCTGTTTAAGGGCTTGATTAATGGCATGAGGACCGACATGAGCTCTCGGCACGGAGAGACACTTTCACTAATGCACACTTGCGATGCTTTCTCCAAACCCCCAAATTACCACAGATACTGCTCCGCTGAGTGGGAGTAATCATCTTTGCTTAAAGGGATATTTCACTTTTGTAGTACTCGTCGAAAATCAGCAGTCTTATCTAAAGTAATCTACAAATAAGATAGCAACCACTTCTGTCCCTGTCGTCCGTCAACACCACCATTACTCCCAGGTGTCAGGCTTCTCATTCACTTCCATTCATTTTGGAGACCTAGTCTAAATATCATACTTCTGAAGTAAAAACAAACTACTGCTGTGAAGATTTCAATAAAGGAGACAATTCTGAGTCAAAGCTTTGGCATTTGGTGTGTCTTTGCAGATTTAAAAAAAATACAAGACAATTTGTATAGACAAAATGTAAGACAAAATGAATGGAAGTGAATGAGGACACCTGGGAGGCATGGTGGTGTTGACAGCAGACGGCAGGGACAGCAGTGGTCGCTGGCTTACTGTGTAGATGACTTTAGACAGAGGTAAGGACTGTTGATTTTTGACAAGTTCTACTAAAGTGAAATATCCCTTTAAGGCTAACAACAAAATGGTATAGATCACAATCAATGTTCACCAGTCCGTTGGTCCAGGGTTCCTCATTATCTTCAAAAACCATTCACACAAATTGATCCACTATGAGTGGATGGTATTGATAAATAATTAAAAAGCTCTCTGTTTAATTTGGGGGGTAAGTAGAGGATGGTGAGTGAGGGGGAGGTGGCCAGCAGGCTATTAGGCCCTAGTGGGTGTAATGAGGCCTGGCCCCCCACTGCGGCAGGCCACGCCACCACTCCCGGTCTACCTCCCTGCTGTGTCCCAGTGGACACACAGCCAGCTGGGTTTGTCTGCCATATTCACAGAAATCAATGCAATCCTGAAAGAAAATCAATTATATGTGTCCATTTATGCTTCCGAGCATCGGAGAGGATCCTTGGCCGGGCCAGGGCTGCCAAACTTGTGGGTGGCTGTGGTGAGGGGAGTGGGTGGGTGATGGGAAGTGGGTGGTCCAATTTTGGAGTTATTGCTGTGTACTCACTTACCTCCTTTATAACAACCCACATGCATTGTTGTCACGATCGCGGTCCATGGCCAAGGTAAGGTCCCAGGTTCGGACCCCCCCCCCCTACCCCCCATGGCCATGGCCACCTGGCTCAACCGGTTAACACCGTGGTCCTGGGTCATGCCGCTCGCTCGGAGACGTCTGTGGAGGTGTGATGTGAAGCCTCGGGCCACCGCGGCGGCCGAGTATCCAGCGGCGCGTCAGTCATGGACTCGCACCTCCGCAGAAGAGTGCGATGACTGTACATCTAAGACAAAGCAAGGTCACGTCTGACACACACACACACACACACACACACACACACACACACACACACACACACACACACACACACACACACACACACACACACACACACACACACACACACACACACACACACACACACACATGGGGGCGTGATGGGCGGCGGGGGTCGCGGAGTCATTTCTCGGGAACAGGAAAGCACCGGTATGAATATTACGCTGTGTCACACTTTTTAGTGCTGATATCCGTCTAATTGATGACTTTGTGTCACATCAATCCATTATGCATAATTTAACATGGATCAACTCTCACATTAACATAATCACCCATTGGATATTCTGCATAGTGTGACTGTGAGTGAAGAAGCGGGACCCCGGTGTGGGAGGGGAGGGGGGGTGGGGGGAGCAGAGAGGCATCCAGGAGCAGGCTCACGCAGCCACTCTTTCCTTCACACACACACACACACACACACACACACACACACACACACACACACACACACACACACACACACACACACACACACACACACACACACACACACACACACACACACACACACACACACACACACACACACACACACACACACACACACACACACACACACACACAAACACACACGCACACGCACACGCGCACACATGCACGCACACACACACGTCGTACACAGTGATGGGGCTGATGTTAAGATGTCAGATTGTATTCATTTGAAGCTAATGCTGGGAGTCCAGTCTGTAAGCATTTTGTGTTTATGTGGAAGCGCATTTGAATAAACAGCCCTCCTACACACACCACTGCCACGACTACCACACACACAGGCGCACGCACTCACACACACACACACACACACACACACGCACGCACACACACACGCACACGCACACACACGGCAAACAGCTCGGAGAGTAAGGGGTGTAGAGCCGACTGCTCAGACGCTGCCGTTTGCAATCACTAAGCAGCTTTAGTGTCTCCTACCACAGTCCTGATTTAAAATTCATAAATGCTAATCCTTCATAATTTACAGTTTAAAAAGCAGCCCTGCTCACAGGCCCTGTGGCCACCGCTCTGTCAGAGTAATTATACCAAGGAGCTGGGAATGGACTCGTGGCAGAGACTTTCAACAGGCATGGAAATCCCCCTCACTGGCACCAGACCCAATTACTCCAAATAACTAAACAGATTAGCAAGTCATTTTCCAGTTCAATCTGGACATAGGTGCGAAATCACGGCGCGCTATGCTGTAGCCAGGTGGTGTAAACAGCTTTAAAGTTGGGGGCGAGCCTATTTCTTATTAAGTGGATGATCTGCAGAGTAATTTTATTATGCATCTCATTTCATTTCGTGGCTCAGACGATTGTCTTTTACAAGGTTACCAAGCTCTCTCTCTTTCTCCGGCGTTAGAGGGTAATTTGCTGCCCTTTCTACTATATTCCCTGACATCGCACTGTGTGTCAATGTGTTTGTGTGCGTATGTGCATAGTGTGTGTGTGTGTGTGTGTGTGCGTGTGTGTGTGTGTGTGTGTGTGTGTGTATGTGTGTGCGTGTGTGTGTGCGCGCGTGCGTGCGTGCGTGCACGCGCGTGTGTGTGTGTTTGTTTGTCAGTGGTATATGGAGAGATGCCTCTCTTAGGGGGAGTGCCCAGAGCCTAAACAGATTTCTTTGTCCTTGCGAGGATAACACACATTAGTTTAGATGGAGATTATCTATGATTCTTTCAACCAAGGTCACTAATAGAAACCCATTTTCAAAATGGTCTGATTTCACTGTAATGGCCCACAATGGCTCCACACCCCTGTCACAGCTCCCATAAAAAGAGGCCTGCTTTACATGTAGTGGCTTTCAGTGCAAAATTGCTCAATACCCCCTTATAAATGCATAATTTAGTATCTCAAATATTGATTCACCCTTCATCCCGATCCACTGTAAGGTAAAGTTTGAATTATAGACAGATAGGCAGAGAATGGGAGATATATATCCATTTGTGATTATGATATTCAATAACCCAGTGGATGACACGTTTCACCAGAGAGGGCTGATGTCCAATCTAACGTCCAATTTTACACAACATCAAAGTAATGGGCGTTCTAAAGGACAATATCTCCCAGTGCACATCACGCTGCAATATCAGTCAAGTCTTTCAGCCTGAATGCCAGAATCCATAAGAAAATTATACTCATTTAGATTTGGTTGTGGGCTAGTAGCATTTCACACGCAGCATGAAAGAAATAGCAGTTAAAGGGTTAGAGCAACATGTGATTTTAATTGCCAAAAATGTAATTTGGATGAATGAAGGAGGCCTCTGGCGTGTTTATTAATGAAACAAAACGAAATGTTTTATTTGGGTATTCAATCAGGCTTAGAAATACATGCTGGTATGTTTCTTTTGGCGACACCCCCTGCCTCGGAGCGAAACGCCATGCGTGACATCGGTAGGGGAACGTTGCGTGACATCGGTAAGGGAACAAGCCTGACCCGCGCCGACCGGAGGCGCTTCATAGTCTTGCTTCTATTAGACTAGAACTGCTTCGAAGGCGTACAGTATATAGGAGGATACACATGTGTATTCCCGTTCATGCATATATATTTTCATATTTAGATGCTCGTAGCTCAAGGAAGAGAAAGTGATTAGTTAACTTGCGGAATGTAACTCACAGACTATAATCAGTGATTTTCCCTATTCCCTCAATGGAACGTGAAGATTATCAGCACATTCCAGCACCAGTAGGCTAAGTGTAAAATGGTAAGAAGTGAATAATAATAATAATAATAATAATAATAATAATAATAATAATAATAATAATAATAATAATAATAATAATAATAATAATAATAATAATAATAATAATAATAATAATAATAATAATAATAATAATAATAATAATAATAATAATAATAATAATAATAATAATAATAATAATAATAATAATAATAATAATAATAATAATAATAATAATAATAATAATAATAATAATAATAATAATAATAATAATAATAATCTTCATTTATATAGGAGTGAACGAGGCTTCATGTGACAATGAGGATTTCGAACCTAGAGGTTTTCACGGTTTTGGAATATGCCCGATGCATGTTTCTCAAGCTACCACGGTTTGCAAGACATTTAGTTGTCATTCTTTAATGAAAACAATTATTCCTGACACATCCCAATGACCCATCAGTAACCAATTCCCATTGGCCAAGCGGTATCACGTGATCGTTGACCCGATCTGTGTTTAGGACACTTAACGCTGCTACAACATAGCAGCGGTGGCGGTTTTATACCAGCCCCATAGCTCTAGGACAGGACAAACATAGCTAATCCAGCACAAACTGAAAGCTGCATGGTTTGCAGTTAGAGCAGCAGGACTAAGTGGTACATTAAATACAAATCTGACACAAATTCTCGAGTTCACTCAAGTTTGACACTGTTTGATAACTTTAGCTGCCAGAGTTGTACCCTGAATTCCTGCTGACTTGTTGTACACAACTTGTAAGTCAGCTAAATTACTAAATGAAAATGTCTTTCTTTTTCTTTTTGCCATAACATTATACAGCTAACGGTAGCTATATAGCCAAGATACATAGCACTAGCTAACATTACCACTCATGTCTGATGCTGTGTTGTATCAAAGTTGTGGTGACTAGTAGCTAAGCTAACATCATGGAAAAGCATGATATTACTGTTCTACTGTGACTTGTTTACAAGATTCAGTAATAAGACACCAAAATGTAATATTTCTGTTGATATATTTCAACCGTTGTTCTTGCACAATCTCACTGCCCTGTGAATCTGTATCCAGGTTCACGTAGCAATGGGGGTGGGATCTCAGTGCCTTAACCCCTGGGAAAAGTGTGTGCATGATGGACACAAGGATGCACTTCTCAGTGGGAGGCAGTGCATGTGAGCGGATCGGAGCGTGAGCGGCGCGGGGCGCGGAGCGGGGCGCGGAGCGGCCGGTTTTGACGTGAGCGAGGAGTGGGTTTTAAAATGAGTCGGCGCGACGTCCGGAGCGAGAGTTCTTCTCCGCTCCAATCCACTCCAGGCCGCTCACAGTGGTTTCTTCTTCTTCTTCTTATTTGAATTTCCGGCAGTGTAGACGCATCGTGGCGTATTACTGCCCTCCACAATTCTTGCTTCGCCCACACTTGAGAAACACTCTTCTTCTTCTTCTCATCTTCAAAACACATTTCTATCGTCTCTGTCTCCTTCTTCTCTGCTCCTCTTGTCATACAATCACAATACAAACATCATCTCCTCTCTTGGAGGGCCCCCCCAAGAGGGGGAACCCTCCATCTCATCGCCCTTTTCTGAGAGAATTCACTGACCTCTTCTGAGAGAATTGTTATTAACACTGTTGATGTAATATATACATGCAGTACAATGCCAAAGCAACAGATGGCGATGTACAAACATGAAGGCCATTTTCAACCAATGAGAAGGGTGAACCTGTGATATCCTGTTTAGGCTTTGTCACTGTAGAGACGCCCACACTCACTCCAGTTAGAAAACGTATCGACGCCATTGTTGTTGACGTTAGCTTACATGCTAACGTTAATGGCAGCGACCATAGCATTGTGGCTCGGCTAGCCTATCATCGCTTAATAGAGCGAGTGAATGGATAAACAACGTTATTTAACATTGCAGAATGGCTACAATTACAATGCGGCTCAATACAAACAATTGTTAAGGGGCCCAGGGGGTGTAGACTGTTGTAGTTTGAGCTAATTTACACCATGATCCAAAAAAAAAAAAAAAAACCTGCCGAGCGATCTGGCGCGGGGAGCGCTCGATTCAAGGTGAGCGGGGAGCGAGCGGAGAGCGACTTGGGGGCGGGGTCAACATGAGCGATTAGCGGAGCGGACCAAGCTTTAAAGAGCGAAGAGCGGATTTCTCGGCCGCGCCGATCCGCTCACGTGGCCTGGTGGGAGGTGTCAGATATTAGCAGGTTTTTCGCTAATGTTTGCTAATGTGTAATGATATGCTAAATAATATCCATAAAAGGTATCTATCTATAATCTACCATATCCAGGGGTGTAAAGTACTTGAGTAATTGTACTTCGTTAAAATTCTTAAGTACTGTTTTCTGGGATTTGTACTTTGTTTACACAAGTATTATTAGGTTTGTATACATGTACTTTTACTCAATTACATTTCAGAGAAAATTAATCCTGCGGCCACGCTTTATTTAAAAACAGCCAATCGAATCCCCATCAATGGAAAATTAACCCGCCCATACCCATGCTCCTTGTGCAAGACTAGAAAGCGGGGATCTTTGATTAAACACCTGCTATCAGAAGAATAGACAGTCAGTTTTTACTTTAACTTTTTAGTACTTAAGTACATTTAAAAATAGAAACGTTTTGACTTTTACTCAGTGTGTTTTTACTCTGACTTTTACTTGAGTATGATTTTGAGACGGTACCCATACTTTCACTTAAGTATAATTTCTGGCAACTTTTTACACCCCTGACCATATCTATTATGTTTATCTATCCGTCTATAATTCGATCTATTGTAAATTACTTAAACAGCATCTACAATGTACTTATCTACTGTATTAAAGCTGGCAAATACTGTGTGTTCATGCAGGGAATGCCATATATTCCTGTGGGCCTATACAACGGCACCTCAGAGTCCCTGTCTAAACGGAGACTGTTGGCTCAGCTGTAATCCAATCCTAACTAGCTGCAATACCTAGTTCTTTATTTGGTCTCGTGTCAGCCTTGTTTCTGATTCTATTTGTAAAAAAGCATTATCATTGGCTTAGTGACGACATAAAATAAGCTTGATTCTTCCTGCTCTGGGCATACTGTCAGGTGTATACTCTGCCCGGTGTAACTATTTGTTTGATTCACTTCTTGAATAAACCTTCTGAAAGATGTTTCTACCTTTCATTGTTGGATATTATTAATAATCATGACAATTTGGATATTGGATATTGGTCAGATTATACAAGTCATTTTGGGTGAAGGCCTGATGGGATTATTTGACAATTTATACGTGAGGATTATTTCACAATTTGGATGGAATATCCCACAGAGGACGACTGTAAACCACGTATGAGTCGGTCGCAGTCAACCAGCACCTTCTAACGGGTCTGACCCTTTAGCTCAGCTGGTTAGTCCGATCCTATGGTCCGAGGTTCAAATCCACTCGGTTACACTATATTACAGGCAGAAAGAAAACTACACAAACATTCTGTGCGATGCCTCTATTGCAGACAGAACGTTTGACATCTCTGGACATGCATTGAAAGCATTGAAAGCATTAAAAGTGTAACTGAGGGGTTACAAAACCCTGACTGTATTAAAGATTGTGATATATTAAACCACTGCTAGTTATGTACTTTAATTACTGGCCAAACAGTACATCAAATATTGATGGTGAACACTCACAAGAACACGGCATTGACACAGAAATACTATTGGAGGGTAATTTATTATTATTAGGCAACGTTAGGTTACAGAATGAGAATTAGGGTCGCGCTTGTATGGCGAAGAATATATACGTAAAGTCAGTCAAGAGCATAAGTCACTAAGGATAGTAGGGATACTATGATGGGTCTAAGCTGACGCCACCTGTTGTATAGTAGCAATTATATAGGGCAACAACGGTACCAACTGGAGACAATGGGTAGAGGAATGTTCGGGTACTCCGTCTGAGTCAACGAGGAATAAAGAGGCTCCAGGTACAGGAGTCGGTGCTTGTACTCCCTTGATCAGCAGACAAAAGCAATAGTTGTAATCCAAGATGCTCGACAGCATTGACGACAGCTAACCAGCCCCTTCCACGAGGCAGGCCCGAGTGGTAATCCTCACGAGGTTAAATCCCAAACGACAGTGGAAATCAACGGTGCTCTTCTCCGGTAGTCACAGTCCCAAAGCAATATAATCCAACCAGGAATGGTTCTGCAATCACCGGTGCCAATTCTCCTGGGTACATGTCCAACGGTTCTCGCCTAGGACTCCTCGGGTGTGGGCAACGTATTTAGACCACACAGCCTGGATAAGTGCACTAGCTAAAGACACGACGAACCGATGGGTAATGCTACACACGGAAGAACTGTGGCCGCACGATATACAATAAATGATCGACTATTACTTCACATTAGATTAAGTCGAACTCAACGTTACTGCATTAAACTCTGACACTTTAACATTCTATTCGCACGCGGTTCTCAATACTCTATTTAGATGCAAGGTTGCTCACTTCACTGTTACCGAACTTGTCACACTGCTGCTTTAGATGAACTGAATGAACGAAGTGCTGCTGTTTCCACCTGCGCCGTATTTATACTTAAGTGAATATCTAGTCCCAACCTCAGTCCTTGTCTCGTATTACTACGCTGACTCTGGGCATGTTCTGACATGCCTGAAACTCGCCCATTGCACCTGTCTGAGTGCGAGACTGCCTGGAGCCTTCGTCAGGGGGCATTATTCATAGGGAAAGTGAATGTTACTATGATTTACACGCAGGCTTAAAGGGATATACCGTGTATATATAAATAATATACAAAGTATATAAAACAATAAATGCAGATTCTCAACTTTAATCTGACCCTTCACAACAGCCGCCTCCTAATTAGTCCGCACCTAATTAGTTAAGGGAGACAGATTAATAGTCCAGTCAACTGCTCAATGTCTGTTGTGGGGAGTAGGGCAATCTACAAAGTCAGTGGGTCATGATCGTCATCAGGGAAGTCAGGGAGCTCTGGCAACTTTATCAGCCTCGCCACGGGTCGGGTGTAGGTCCGCCCCTGGACAATAACTTCTGCCGCTCTGACCTTTCCGTCGGCACCAGTGATCACTTTGCTTACGCGGCCGGCCGGCCACATAGCTCGGGGTAGTGACTGGTCTATGATCATAACGACTGTGTCCACTTTTAAGTTGTCCCTGTCCTTGACCCGCTTCTGACGGGCTGGAAGGGATGGTAGGGAGCTTAGGAGGAAGCGGGCCTGAGACTGGTTGATCTGTGCTTGGCTGTGTCTCCACATCCTCCGTCTGTTCCTCTTGTTTGGTCTGTACCCCGTCTCAGGAGGGGCCGGTTCCGGCCGCCCCATCAAGAAGTTGTTTGGGGTGCTGGGTTCGAGGTCAGCTACGTCGCTTGGAGCGCAGCTGAGGGGGGTGGAGTTCGGAACTCCCTCTTCTTGGGCCCACGGTTCTCTCACAGGCCTCTCGTCTAATGTCAATAGCCTCTCAACGGGCTGTACGAGAGAGTGGCCGGTGTCGCTCACCTTTGTGTGCAGGCAGCGTGTAGACGTGGGTTGACTGTCAAGTCCGTAGAGGGGGCCCTGGAGCGTCCACCCCAGTTGGGTCTGAACCGCGACTGGGCATCCTTTAGGTCCGATGTGGGCCGCCTCGATTGGGACAAGGAGGTCCGTGTGGTCAGAGCCTATGAGCAGGGTCGGTGTGGCGCCGTCGATGAGCGGTATAGGTAGTTGACGTAGGTGCACGTACTTCGCCATCAGCTGTGGGATGGGGTAGGTGTACTGTGACAGGCCTATGTCGTGGCTGGTGAAGGCGTTAGTGATGCTATACTGCTTCTCGGGCTGCTCGACCGCTGCTATCGTGAAGGAGACATTTTCACCCTTTATGGTCTTCCGGTCTCTTCTAATGGTACGGATTGTCATTGTTTCTTTGTTACCCCGCAGGCCCAACTGGGCTGCGGCGGAAGCGAGGAGGAGAGTCTTTTCAGACCCATCATCTAGGACGGTGTAAGTGTCCAGGACCTTGTCCTCGTAGCTCAGGAGCACTCTGACCACTTTGATGAGCACTCGGGGGGTCCCGCTATGCTTGGGGTCTATGTGGAGCACTCCTGTTGGTCGGTTGCCTTGTTTGGCTAATCTTCGCTGGTGGGCCCCGCACAGTGATGCGCGGTGAGCAGCGCCCGCCTGGTCCGCCTCACGCCACTGATCAATTTGGACGGGGTTCAGTGTCTTGTATTCGTCGCACTGTGCCAGCCAGTGTCCGCCGTCGCAGTAAGTACAGACGATCTCCCATTCCTCTCTGGCGGGGGAGTTGTGACTCGGCGGTGGTGGCGCCGACTCGGGGTAGTACGGGTGGCACTGTTGGTCCCCGTGTCTGCTGCGACAGTCGGGACACCAGGGGGTGGTTTCAGGACTGGTCTGTGGTGACACCGCCTCGGCCTGATACATCACTGTGATGGGCCCACTTTGGTTTCCTGGCGGACGCTTGT
The DNA here is from genome assembly GCF_963971535.1 of Notolepis coatsorum. Classification (NCBI taxonomy): domain Eukaryota; kingdom Metazoa; phylum Chordata; class Actinopteri; order Aulopiformes; family Paralepididae; genus Notolepis; species Notolepis coatsorum. Next base: position 84,250,156 of record NC_140166.1, on the reverse strand, counting down.
TGCTGTCGTGCAGGACCTCCAAGTGGGCGCTGTCGCACTTGCTGCATTTCTTCTTTAAACGGCACTCAGCTGCCATATGGCTGCGCGCGCAGCGGAAGCAGCGGCGGTTGGCTTTGATCCACTGACTCACCTCGTCAGCGGTCAGCTTCTTGAAAGTGTCACATTGAGACAGCCAATGTTCCTTTTCATAGTACTGGCATACAATCTTCCACTTCCCCTGGTCGTGGATGTTGTGGCTCGTCTGCCGTGGCTCAACCTCGGCTTGGTGCATAACTGTCACGGACCGGCGGTTGTCATTGAACCTCCGCGGTCCATCTCTAGGGCTAGAGTCACTCCACACGAATGTGTCCAGTCGTAGACTGCTGACCTCCCTGGCGAGGAAATCAGCTAGGTCTAGGAGGGATGCTTCTGGGCCGTTGGGGTCGCGGTGGTCTCTCTGCCGCCGAAAACGCTCTTGGCGGGCTGGAGGGAGCTTCTCCAGTATTCGCTCCACATTAGAATTTGCATACAGTTCATGTCTCCCCTTCTCCTTTTGGGACCCCAGCATCCCCACAAGGGATTGTACCTTGATAGAGAGGTCATCCAGTGCTCTATTGTCTTTGGCTGGGGGGAGGCGGTCGATATCCCGTATTTCTTGGATCACGTAATCCCATATGCGTCCATAACGCTGGTCGAGGGCCACTAGAGCCGCGGAGTATGGGGTGCTTGAGTTGGAATATGCCAGTGCTATGTTATGCGCTCTGGGCACCTTGAGATGCTTGAGGAGGATGGCATATTTGTACGACTCGTCGGGGACATCGGACATCATAGTCTCCAAACACATGCGTAATTCCGTGTACTGTGCTCTGTCCTCGCGCGTAAAGTCTGGGAACGTCGGTGTGCCAAGGTACGATGCCATGGATGGCTGGCACATTGGTGAGCGTAGGGGAAGAGGCCTCCTGGGCGAGTCTCCCCGTACGTGTGGTCGTGGGTTAGTACTTGGTGGGTACCAGAGGCCGGGTCCCCAGGTGCTGTTCCTCGGTGCTGACTGTACGTCAAACTCACCCTTGGTTTGGGTCGGGGGTTCGTAACGCAGTGGCTCGGGGCTCGGGTCGGGGCTGTACTGGGCCTCCTGGTCCAAAGTAGGTTCTTGCTGGTGGGCTTGACATTCCTCCTCTTCCTCCGCTAGGTCCTGGAGTCTTCTAGTTAGTTTCTCGGCGACGGAGGCGGGATCTTCCCGTTGGCTGGGTCCCGTATAGACCGGTCGGGGAGGGGGCTCGGCGACGTAGGCAGGTTCTTCCTGCTGGCTGGGTCCCGTGTAGACTGGTTGCGGAGGGGGCTCGGCGACGTAGGCAGGTTCTTCCTGCTGGCTGGGTCCCGTGTAGATGTGTCGGGGAGGGGAAGGTGCCCTCGACCCGTGTCGTGATGATCTCCGGGAGCTCCGGGTGGAGGAGTGAGGGGTCACCCTCTGGAGTAGTTGCTCCACCATCTGCGCCTGCAGCCGGTCTCTTTCCATCTCGCGCTGTGCATTGGCGGTGTCGCGCTGTGCATCGCGTTGCGCGTGGGCGGCATCGCGCTGCATGTTTTCTTCAGCCTGGAGGCGCCTCTCTTCCAGTCTGATGGTCTCGCGCTCGTTCTGTTGTTGCGCTTGGAGACGTTCTCTTTGTAGTGCAGAATGTTCGCGCTCACTCTGTTGTTGCGCTTGGCGGCGCTCTCGTTCCGCTGCAGAGTGTTCGCGCTCGCTAAGGGCTTGTGCTTGGAGCAGCGTGGCGATCAAGGCTTGCGCCAGTCTCTGGTCAGCCTCGCTGGGGGATGACACTGGTGGAGGTGATCGAGCGCCGACAGGGCTTGGTGGAGACCTGTTCTCTTGGCGCGCTCCGAGGTCTATCTCCTGGGCACGGTTCTCTTCCCGTGGTTGCGCGCCGAGGGCTGTCTCGCGTACGCGCTCTTGGGTTGGTTGTGCACCAGGGTCTATCCCTGGAGCGCTTTCTTTATCCTGGAGCGCTCCGGGGTCTATCCCGGTGACGCTGTCTGGAGGTATAGTCACGTCATGTCCCGCTTGGTCCCCCCCGTGAGCTAAGTCAGTTTTGTTTGAACCCTCTGGGGTCTCTACTGGCGGGGCCGCCAAGTCGATAGGAGTGGGCATGCTTAAACTATCCGTTTTATTCGTATTTAACGTCTGTTTAGATAAGCTAGGGGGTAGAACGAAAGCGAATTCCTCCAGATAGGGAGGTGGTTGACGTTTGCGCTGCGGGCGTTCTAGCTTGGGGGAGCCGCTTGGGGAGTGTTCACCGCTGGCCATGGTTAATATTAATATTATATTAAATATTACACTGATACCCTCCGGCTCGAAGGACCAATTGTAACTGAGGGGTTACAAAACCCTGACTGTATTAAAGATTGTGATATATTAAACCACTGCTAGTTATGTACTTTAATTACTGGCCAAACAGTACATCAAATATTGATGGTGAACACTCACAAGAACACGGCATTGACACAGAAATACTATTGGAGGGTAATTTATTATTATTAGGCAAAGTTAGGTTACAGAATGAGAATTAGGGTCGCGCTTGTATGGCGAAGAATATACGTAAAGTCAGTCAAGAGCATAAGTCACTAAGGATAGTAGGAATACTATGATGGGTCTAAGCTGACGCCACCTGTTGTATAGTAGCAATTATATAGGGCAACAACGGTACCAACTGGAGACAATGGGTAGAGGAATGTTCGGGTACTCCGTCTGAGTCAACGAGGAATAAAGAGGCTCCAGGTACAGGAGTCGGTGCTTGTACTCCCTTGATCAGCAGACAAAAGCAATAGTTGTAATCCAAGATGCTCGACAGCATTGACGACAGCTAACCAGCCCCTTCCACGAGGCAGGCCCGAGTGGTAATCCTCACGAGGTTAAATCCCAAACGACAGTGGAAATCAACGGTGCTCTTCTCCGGTAGTCACGGTCCCAAAGCAATATAATCCAACCAGGAATGGTTCTGCAATCGCCGGTGCCAATTCTCCTGGGTACATGTCCAACGGTTCTCGCCTAGGACTCCTCGGGTGTGGGCAACGTATTTAGACCACACAGCCTGGATAAGTGCACTAGCTAAAGACACGACGAACCGATGGGTAATGCTACACACGGAAGAACTGTGGCCGCACGATATACAATAAATGATCGACTATTACTTCACATTAGATTAAGTCGAACTCAACGTTACTGCATTAAACTCTGACACTTTAACATTCTATTCGCACGCGGTTCTCAATACTCTATTTAGATGCAAGGTTGCTCACTTCACTGTTACCGAACTTGTCACACTGCTGCTTTAGATGAACTGAATGAACGAAGTGCTGCTGTTTACACCTGCGCCGTATTTATACTTAAGTGAATATCTAGTCCCAACCTCAGTCCTTGTCTCGTATTACTACGCTGACTCTGGGCATGTTCTGACATGCCTGAAACTCGCCCATTGCACCTGTCTGAGTGCGAGACTGCCTGGAGCCTTCGTCAGGTGGCATTATTCATAGGGAAAGTGAATGTTACTATGATTTACACGCAGGCTTAAAGGGATATACCGTGTATATATAAATAATATACAAAGTATATAAAACAATAAATGCAGATTCTCAACTTTAATCTGACCCTTCACAACAAAAAGCATTGAAAGAGTTGGAAGCATTAAAAGCATTGAAAGCATTGAAAGCATTAAAAGCATTAAAAGCATTAAAAGCATTGAAAGCATTAAAAGCATTAAAATCATTGAATGCATTGAAAGCATTGAAAGCATTGAAAGCATTGAAAACATTAAAATCTTTGAAAGCATTGAAAGCATTGAAAACATTGAAAGCATTGAAAGCATTAAAAGCTTTGAAAGCATTGAAAGCATTGAAAGTACATCAGTGTAGCAGCACACGTCACTGTCTCATTATGTGACTGGATTTAAAAAAATAAGTTTCTCAAGAGGATACACTACAGTACATTCCAAATTAATTTGATTAGCCGTTGCTATCGACATGCAGTCAGAGTAAACACGCGCACGTCTCTATTCCAGTCGAGTCGAAAAAGTAAACCCATGATGCAACACTGCGTCAGCTGCTCCCAATACGTGTCTTACTTCATCACATGAAAATATATACAAAGTTTCCAGCCCCTCATGGGCTCTTCGTCAGGTAGGTTTTCAATCACTCAAGCAGGTTCAGGTGTTCCTCATTTAAAAGACGGACATACTGTAAGTCCCGCCCACAGGTGTGGTCGTGGTAAACCAATGGAATACCTATAAGGATAACTACACAATTCTGATAAACCATAGCTTTAGTAGTAAACCCAATCAATTTACATTTAGAGATCATTATAGTCCACCTAAATTGGTAGCATGATGTTCATATAAAAAAACATATTCACAGTATAAAAATGGGCCTATTCATTTCTATTCATGTGGCCTGCTATGGGTTCCATTTTGGAAAGCCCTAAAGTGTACCACAATCATACATGGTCATAAATGTAAATCCCCCCCCCCCCCCCCCTTTCAATGCTTTCAAAACTAAAAAACAGTATCTCGGAGGCAATATTTTAAATATTAAACCTCATGCTCAAACCACTCATGGTCATTATAGGAAGCATTTAATAGAACAAGCGCAAATTTGCAATAGTTGCTACCTTTTAGCGATAGGCCACTCCCATTGCCACGCCCCCCTTTGAGCCAATTGTCTGGTTGGTTGTGTCAAAGCTCATTCAAACTCTGGTATGGATGGGCCAAACAAGCAAACTCTGGTCCGCCTGAAAACGTGGGTCTCTCTTCGCTTGTAAGTGAACCCTGGTGCGGTTCGTTTGAGGCGTGAGACTAGACCAAAGGCAGGAAAAATGGTGCATCTAATTAAGCTGATTGGGCAATTTTTGTTGACATCTGAGATTTTTCATCATCATAACTTCATTATTTTCACAGCTAGTAAGTAGAAAATAGACAAATAATGTTGTGATACTAAACAAATACCTCACATACATGATTCAGGTGACAGAATTAATGAAGAAAACGTATAGCACACACGTCATAAAAAGCTGCGGTGGAGATCACAGTATTTTTCATCCACATGAAGCTGGATTCAGAAGATCATTAGATTCTGTGGAACAAAGCATCTGGCGCATTAGGTTATATAATCTCCCCTTTACCCAAAACATGTTTAATTAAGTCGTACTGTAGTGACGTGAATGAAATCAGGCTTTTTGTGGGGGATATGTGTTGCCAGATTAGATTGAGAAACAGTCTTATCCCCATTCATACACTAATTTAATTATCCCTGCACAACTTGGCAACCCAGAGTAAACATACGTGCGCAGTCAGCCTCAGACAAAAAAGAATGAGGACAAAACTACCAAAGTTAAAGAAATATTCCTGCAAGTTTGAAGCCCCTTTTTCACAGTATAATGCAGGTATGGGATTCAAAATGATGTCCAATAAAAAGCTGACCTGCGTGGTCACATGGCTTTGTTTAGAAAGTTTGGTGCACAAATTGCAGCATGAAAGCTAAATTAACCTAAGTTAACACTACAGAAGGTTAACCCTTTCACTACCACACTACAGACAGTTCTGTTTCGTATTCGCTCTCGCTCGGCATCGCTCTCTGCACTATCTCGCATATGTGCACGCGCACTGAATAAAGACCACAAATGTACCTTTAATCCCAATATTCGTCTGACCACACCCCTATCAGCTTACCCATATAAGCAGGGGTGGGGCCACCCACTCGCCTCCTTCTCGCTTTCACCACAAGGAAGAAGTGCCTCGGTAGATCCCCACACTTGACACCATGCTGGAAGAAAGGATTAGGAGCAGCTTTGGGAAACAAGGATACGTTGACATCATATCTTTATTTTCTCTCTCACTATTTTCGAGAAAATACGGCGATATTGTCTTCGTACTGGAGTGTCTGGAAGATGATGATCATTCTAAAAATCCTCCACCGGTTTTCGTATTGGGAGTTTGTGCCGCTACATGCTTTTCCAACTGCAGTCCTTGCTGTGTGCTGGTTGCGGTAAAGGCACAGCTGGGCTGTAGGACGCGCCGCGGTTGTGAGACGCGGTGGGTTCCTGGTTCTGGTGAGTTATGTTTGCTGGCAGGCTTCACTTGTCTGTTAGTGCTATGGGGGCTACTTGACAATGTTTATGAAAACCGGCCCCAGGCTAGGGTCCTTTGTTCAGTCTCCTAGACGTCAGAAGACCTTGGTCTGAAGCCATTTTAGTTTAACTAGTGGGCCGCGACCATTAACACTGGTGATCCCTGTGTGTTCTGGACGAGTGGGTATCTCTCTGTCCCGTGTTAAGCCCCTTCTTTCATATCCAAATGAGAGTATTCCTTCACGAGGAGATATGTGCATGGATGTGCGATAGCGGCAGATCCATGTTCAAGTCAGCTACACAGGCCAGTTTGGTATTGTGCTGATTCCGTCGGGTGTTGGTAAAATCACCGTTGTAAGGCAGTGTTGACATCTTGTTTCTCTTTTCTCTTAAAAAGTGAGGAGAGGTTCAGAACGGCGGCCTGTCTGGGTGAGTGTTATGTCATTGTATACAAGTTCAGGTGATAGCTGCTTAGCTTATGGTTAGCCAGTCAGCTGTTAGCTGCTGCGTTAGCCTGCTGGGATCGCTGCATGGCCTACTTAGGTTGGGCCTACTGTTAGCCAGTCAGCTGTTAGCTGCGGCGCTAGCATGTCGTGATCACTAGGTAACGTTAGCTTGCTGCTATAGGCCAAGGCCTGGCGCGGGGTAGCTTCAGCTCCTCGCGCGCCGCCGCGAGCTCGCTTCTGGTCGCGTGCGCCGTTAGCTCGGCGTCTCGCGAGCAGGGGCAGTAGCGCCCGAACAGTTGGAGCGGCCGTTAGCTTAATGCTACTCTGTTGAACGTGCTTTGATTATAACATGTTTTTAAACACTCTGGACTACGGCGTCGTCTTTGACAGGAGATGTTCGTCGACCCTGCCCTGAGCCAGGACGGCAAGGTTGCGTCAACAAAGAGGACTGTAGTGCGGGTTGGAGCGGCGACGCTGCCCAGTTCGAACAACACAGGAGCGGCTGTGTTCCAACGGTGTACTTGTGACTGCACTTCGCTGATCTACGTTCCGGGTAGGACAAGGTTTGACCAGACCTTATAACACGTCTTCTGGTTTTACCTTTCTAAATGTTTTGTGAATAACGATGTTTTCCCAAAACGTGTGTTGCTGCAGTGCATTTAGGATACGACGCGAGTTATGTGTGAACTGTCTTTGTCACTGGCAGTTAGCTTCTCCGTGCAAATAGGGTTGTTACAGAAAATGATCTGGTTGTTGTGTGAGAAACATCATGTGTGTTTATATGTACCGTGTACTCACAACTAAGGTAACTAACCTATGAAGCTATGCTTAGTGACAAGTGAGTAAAAGAATGTTCTTTTCTCAGCCTGTGATGACAATGAACAGTGTTCACATATTAACAGGTTTTCCTGTTTTAACTGGCCGTATTAAGGGTAAAATAAGAGGATTGTGTTTCCCCCCGGTTCCCTGGGGACTTTTTCATCCTCCTATCAGACATGTTGCACTACATTGTGTCTTTTGTGTGGTAGGGATGCGATGTAACCCTTAGCTTGATTGCTGAGGTTGTGCTAAAACTGCTGGAGAAACTTTATTTTCCTAAAAGAAAAGATTGTTTGGTCGCTGTCGTGTGTGCTTAGCAAGGCCTGTGGCCGATACTAATCGAGAATTATGTATTCTCTCATTATGAAAAACGGCGTTCCTCTGTAGAGTGTTTTTGCCATTTTTTGTAGGTGATGATGGGTTGTGTGTGTCATGTGACCTACAACTGGGTTGGACTGGCCACAGAAGCACATGTGTATGTTGGACCGGGGCTCTTAGAGCCCTCTCTATTCTGTGTTTTTTCCCTAGTAAAAATCAGATAGCAGGTTAGCTCATGCGCTGTGTGGAGCTGTCAAACGCTTCATAGAGCTGACTATGACTGTGTCATATTCTCTTTTTGTCATTACATCGTATCATGGGTGTGGGGTCGTAAAGGGGTGAACTGGTAACCTTTCCTCTCCTCCTTGTTTCTGTCGGTCAGGGGTACACCCCCTGTCCTTCAAGGTTCCCGTCACGTGGCGGTTCGGCACGTTACGGGGGGGGGGGGGGGGGGGGGGGGAGAGGGAGTTTCCTGGTTCCACGGCCTGGTATATTGGGCGTGTGCACCGCAGGAATTCCCCCGCCGTAGAGTACGTCACTGTGCGCGTCTCTGTTGGTAGGACTTCCGTGTGCTGTTCAGGTCCATGTGATGGATCTGTTTCAGGGGGGTGGTCAGGGCTCCTCCTCACCAAGCGCCTATTCGGGCCTTCTGTGAGTTCGGACTCCTTCTTCCATGTGAGGGAGCCTCCATCAGAGTACAGAGCCTTCCTCCTCAGATTGTCAAAGTGAGTGGACCCTCTGGAAGGTGTCCTATTCTATTGTATATGTATTCGATTCAATTCGATTATTGAGTGTGTATGGGTTCAGTGCCTCTTCCCCGGAGAGCCCTAAAACCAATTTTTTTACATGGCTCAAGGTGCAATATATTCTTTTCAATCTGTACAGCTCGCGTGGGAAGTCTCTCTGGGGATCCCCGTCTCATTCCTATGGGAGGGTGGTGGGATGTAAAAATGTGAAAATGTTTTACCCCCGGCTGTGTAGACTGGGATACATACTGTTGAGGCTTCCTTCTTTTCTATTCAAAAGGTGTTGGAGTTAGGAAGTGTCACACCCCTCTTGTCGTTCCCCTGGGCGCCTTGGGGATTCAATGATGGGTCTAAATAGCCTGTTCATTGATGGGGGTGTGTCCCGACGCACGTATAGTGCTAGCTCGCTGTAAACAGGCGACTGACTGGCACGCCTTGGTTGCTTGTAGTTAAAACGGCGTTTTTATAAAGCAACTGAGATGGGGGTTTTTCCTCTTCCGACGACCAAATCCCACGACCTGGGTTGGTTTTCGACGGATTCTCGTTCATGTCTGGGGGATGATGACGGAATGGATCTGAACATATGTAGAGGGGTCTCACGCCTTTGGGGTGGGCCACCAGGCGCGGTTCGCCCGAACGTCTGGGTGGCGCCTTCTTTTCATGTTAAGATCGACACGCATATCTGCCCTTTCTCCTGGAGTAGGCATGTCGGCGTGGTTAGGGCACGGGACTGGTTCTGGTCACGCTGGTCCGGATCAGTTGAACCCGTTGTCCGCCGGGGATGCAGATCTGCTGTTCTGGTACCCTGAGGGACTTGGGCTTTTTTCAGGGGGAAAAATGCCAGGTCGGTCCGGGTGTCACAGGGTTAAGCGCTATGGAGACCCTGGTTGGGTACGTTTTTACTCAGCACTGTCGTAATGGCTTACGGCCATGCCATTCTGTACACGCTCGATCTCGTCGGATCTCGGCCGCTACACAGGTTGGTCCTGGTTAGTACTTGGTTGGGAGACCGCCTGGGAATACCAAGTACGGTGTGCTTAGGGGCTGGTTCTCCATTATTTTTCGCTCCTCTCTCACGCATGGCGAAGAGGGGCCTGTGGGGGTGGTTTTTGACCTCCTCTGGTGACCCTGTGCTTCCCGTACCGCCAGGCCCGGTCCGAAGTAATGTTTCGTCGACCCGTAGGCCTGGGTTAACCCTTTTTTGGAAACTGAAACACTTGTACTGCGGTATAGCCGGTGTATACCCGCAGGTGTGTTTTGGAGTTTTTTCTTGAGGGGTTATAGGAACAACCACCGCATTGGGTAACACCAAGGTGGTTGATTCCCTGGTGTGTTGGAGCAGTGTCAACTCCCGGGTTCACCGGTTGAGGGTGCCCCTGCACGTTCATGACGTATGCCAATCGTGTCAGCCTTCTCTGCCTCGACCCCTCTGGGTGGGGGTTTTTAAATGGAGGCTTGGTCATGCAACACCGCCAGCTTACGCTCCTTCCGCCGGGGCGGCTGTGTTCAGCTGTCCCCTCTGGCGCCTGTCTCGTCTGCAGTCTCCAGGCTAGGGTTAATAGCCTGTTGCCTGGTTTTTCCCCGGTGCGCTGCCTGCTTCCGTTGGTTAACCTTTTTTGTGTGCTTACGGCCATGCTGACTGCCTGTTGCAGGGTCAGTGTGCCAGGCGGTGTACTACTGGGGGGACGGGGCCCGCTCGGCTGAGGGGCCTTTGTCCGAATACGCTGGCGATGTGGGGGGCAGGGCACTACGTGCCCACCTGGTGGGGTCTTGATGCTGGCATCATGGACTTCTCCGGGCCCCCATTCCAGGGAGTCCAGTCCTTTTGGTGGGTCTGGGTCTTCCTTCGCGCTCCGCTGCTACGGCCTTGCCACGGGGTTGGGTTTGCCCTTGACCCCGTGATTCTGGGGGCAGTAACGAGGTTGTTCCTCCGTTCGTTCCCGGGTGGCATGCGGGTTGTGCGTGTGTGTAGTCGTGGGGTCAAGCCACGGTCTGCTCACCCTGTGCGTTGAGTTGCTTGAGTGCCTCTTCGCACAGTCGGGTCCGTCGCCCTCCCGTGAAGCCCCTAATAGGGGGGGTGCCCTCCATTAGGGTGGGTCGGGGGGGCTCGGCCCTCCCTGTTCTGATGGTTGTGGGGGGCTGTCAGCGGGGTGTATTTGTCGGCCGTTGGCTCTCGCTCGGCCTCCCTTGTGCAGAGAGCGATGCCGAGCGAGAGCGAATACGAAACAGAACGTTAGGTTATGACTATAACCAAGTTCTGTTAGTATAGCGACGCTCGGCATCCGACGCCGCTGCAGCCTTTGACCTCGCCCCGTGGCGAAAGCTTGGGAAGGAGGCGAGTGGGTGGCCCCACCCCTGCTTATATGGGTAAGCTGATAGGGGTGTGGTCAGACGAATATTGGGATTAAAGGTACATTTGTGGTCTTTATTCAGTGCGCGTGCACATATGCGAGATAGTGCAGAGAGCGATGCCGAGCGTCGCTATACTAACAGAACTTGGTTATAGTCATAACCTAACGTTAACCCTTTCACCGCCACACTACAGCAGGTTAACCCTTTCTCCTACACACTACAGAAGGTTAACCCTTTCACTACCACACTACGGACAGTTAACCCTTTCACTACCACACTACAGAAGGTTAACCCTTTCACTACCACACTACAGACGGCTAACCCTTTCTCCTACACACTACAGAAGGTTAACCCTTTCACTACCACACTACAGACGGTAGTGTGGTTGTGAAAGGGTTTAATGGACAGAAGCCACAGGATGTTTTACGTCATGTAAATGTCCAGCAACAGAGCTCTGTTCATCACCTGCGCGTATATGGCAGCACAATGTTCTGCTATGTGGGTCTTGATGGTGCTCTATCCGTCTTGCACGCACACGCCAGTCCACAGGGGCACTTTAGCACGTAGACCACATTGGTAGTGGAGCATGTGATTTGTCCTTTTATTTCGATGGCTTTACCGTTGAGTGGCTGTGGACTGTGGCTTATGTGCAAGACGAATAGAGCATTAAAGAGCCACATACTGTAGCAGAACATCACAGAGTGCCGTGCGCACAGGTGATGAAAAGAGCCCTGTTGCTAGACATTTACATGAAGTAAAACATGCTGCGGACGGGTTCTCCCACGAAGTCGAAAGGAGACATGGAAAGATGTCTCCAAACGAGGGCCCCTCGTGGACTGAATGAGGATTTTTCTATTAAAGCCCTTCCTATGAATTATAATGACCATGAGAGGTTTAAGCATAAGGTTTAATATTTAAGATATTGCCCCCTGAGATATTGCCTGCTTTTCACAATACTCTTCTTCCCTTTTGATTTTCGCTTCCTCAATATTCTTATCTTTTGATAATTTGATAATAATATTATTTTTTTTTTGGGGGGAATAATTTACATTTATGACCATTGAATTATTAGATTATGATACATTTATATAACCTATAGCAGGCCATATGAATATAATAAAATAAATAAATAAAATTTGGTGGACTATAGTAATATTTATCTCCACTAGGCAGAAGCCTGGGGGAGATCATGTAATCGGCTGTGTTGTGTGCGTCTGTCTGTCTGTAATAATAATAATAATAATAATTCATTAAATTTATATAGCGCTTTTCTCAGACTCAAAGCACTTTACAACGTAGGGTTAGGAAAATTGTCTGTCTGTCCGTCCGTCCGTCCGTCCGTCCGTCCGTCCGTCTGTATGTCTGCCTGTCTGTCTGTTTCCATCATTGTCCATTCTCGAAGTCAACTTCCTGCCTGTTGTTGCTAGGCAACTGCAGCGTGGGGGGTAACTGCCCCGCCTCGTACATTGTGTACGGTTCATTTAGTGCAGAAACGGATCGTTAAAGCGTCAAATTAAAGACTATCAAGCGGAATTTTCTTCAGTCCTTCACAATGCCAAAGAGCTGCTGTGTTACGCGTTGTACTAATGACACAAACAGAAATCCAAATCGCAAGTTTTATACCATTACGGAGGAAAAAGTGGCTGGTGGCTAACGTTCGGCTAACTCGCTCTGTGTTGTGGTCGTGGTAGCTACATGCTAAGCTAACGTTAATTACATAATATCGAACCGATAGGAGCTTATCTTATCTAATCTTACGTGATGTTTGATCGGGTAGTGGCACACGTGGTACCACCACGTAAGATTAGATAAGATAAGCTCCTATAGGGGAGCTCCAGTAGCTCACCGCGTACCTCAAGCGCTATTTCGGCGCCGGGGACAACCGTGCTCGTCACGGATCTGGGGTTAGCGAGTTCGATTCCCGGACTGCAGCCGTATCTTTCTCAGAGTGTCTTCCCCCATCTGTACCCATTCAAACCTGTTTCTGTCGGTCATTCTTGACCAGAGAAAATGCGATAAACGCAAAAAAGAGCCAGCGGAATGGCCAAAGTTTAAAAATAAAGATAAGCTCCTATCGGTTCGATATTATGTAATTAACGTTAGCTTAGCATGTAGCTACCACGACCACAACACAGAGCGAGTTAGCAGAACGTTAGCCACCAGCCACTTTTTCCTCCGTGATGCATCAGCTGGTATTATATAAAACTTGCGATTTGGATTTCTGTGTTCGTTATTAGTACAAAACGTAACACAGCAGCTTCAATTTGGGTATTCGAGAGATGGCCATGTCTGCAGGTGTTTTGTATGGACATTATGTCAAGTCAATCAGGGGGAGATATTTGACTCATATCTCGCCTTAGAATCACCAGAAAGGCTTTGGAAATAGTGAAATGCCATGTTGGCCTCAATATTTTCAAAACAAATCGTATGAAAATGTTATGAAATGAACAAGAATGTGATAAAACATGTAATAAAAACAGACCTCAACGCATGCATTTGATGGTAGAAATCCGTATGGTCCCCCTATACCAAGATGGCGGCGGTCTCGTGACATCAGAGTGTCTTCGAGAATTGGAATAGATATTCAGTGTGAAGTTACACCATTTGAGCGCAAGGGGGCTATACTACACAGGTTCGCTGGTAATCAGATGATGCCTGGCACCTGTTTGCCATAGTGAATCTATTGTCATTGATAAACCTGTGCATTCAAAACATTTGTGAATTAATTACCATCATTGTCCACTGAAATAGGCCTCCTTTATAGTGTGATAGTGTAACAGTGGAATAGTTTGTAATAGTGTAATAATGTCTTTCAGAGAGGACACAGCAACTATTTCCTTAAACCCACAGGCCATCTCTACAGCTGCCTAATTATTCTCCCCAAAGTTCACCAGTTACCGTGTGTCTCTGTTATGCCTTGGCCCATCGGAGATGACCATGATGAACTCTGAGCAAAACTGAATTCTATTACAGCAGAATAGGACAACCAGACTGTACACAATGTCACACATACCACAGTTTCTCTATCACTCACACAGAATGACTCATCCAGCTCTCAGTTGTGTGGTTGTCCTGGTTTTGCAACTGATTGCTGTTCTGTTTTGTTGTATATCCAAGGCTTTGTTTACACCAGCTCGATCACAACATCACATCACAACATAATCAAAACCATAAGGTCATCCACAACATCACATCACAACATAACCAGAACCATAAGGTCATCCACAACATCACATGTTGGATGTAGCCAATTACTTAAATAGTTTCTTCACAAACATAGCCACAACACTGGTAAACAAACTACCCTCCCACTCAGGGCATTATGGGGTAGAACACATAGTAGCATACTACAAGAACCTAGGGGTCCACAAAGACGACTTCAAACTGGAAACGGTAACAACAGATGAGGTACTCAAAAAACTGAGCGCCCTCCAACCTAACAAGGCCACTGGCCATGACAACATCCCCTTTAAATTCCTCAGAGACTCAGCAGCCGCCATCACCCCAGTCATCACACACATAATAAACCTCTCCATAAAACAGGGACACGTCCCCAAGGACTTCAAAATTGCGAGAGTGACCCCTCTGCACAAAAAGGCAGTAAATTAGACCCAGGCAACTACCGCCCTGTTTCTATCCTTACCTCCATCTCGAAAGTCATGGAAAAAATTGTATACGAACAGGTCGAAAAATACCTTGCGGAAAAAAATCTAATCTACGAATTCCAATCTGGCTTCAGAACATCCCACTCCACTGACACATGCCTTCTCTATTTAAACGACCACATCAAACAAGAGGTGGACGCGGGCAAATACTGCGGCATGGTCATGCTGGACCTACAAAAGGCCTTCGACACTGTCAATCACACCATTCTGATTGACAAGCTAAAAGCAATTGGTTTTGATAGTCTATCAGTGAGCTGGATGCAATCCTACCTGGAGGGGAGAGAGCAGATGGTGGAGGTAAATGGTACCCTATCCCCCCCCCTCACAGTAAGCTGTGGTGTTCCACAAGGAAGCATACTAACTGGCCCCAGTATTCACTGACATATTTAACCTGTCCTTAGAACAGGCTGTCATCCCCACCTGCCTAAAGAAGTCCACTATTATCCCTGTACCCAAAAAATCCAAGCCTGCTTGCCTCAACGACTACCGCCCTGTAGCTCTCACCTCCATAGCCATGAAGTGCTTTGAGAAGCTAGTAAAGGGCTACATCTGCTCCTCCCTCCCCATCAACATGGACCCCCTGCAATTTGCATACCGCCCCAACAGGTCCACGGAGGACGCCATATCCCATGTGCTGCACACAGCAGCATCACACCTGGACAAGAGGCAGGGGAACTATGTGAGAATGCTATTCATCGACTACAGCTCGGCATTCAATACCATAGTCCCCTCCATACTCATAGCCAAGCTCAGGGACCTGGGCTTGGGCTATGACCTCTGCCAGTGGGTCTTGGACTTCCTGACTGGCAGACCCCAGGTGGTGAGAGCAGGCAACTGCACCTCCTCATCCATCACCCTCAACATAGGGGCCCCCCAGGGCTGTGTTCTGAGTCCCCTCCTCTACTCCCTGTACACACACGACTGTGTGGCTCAGCGGAGTAGCAATACAATCGTCAAATTTGCTGACGACACAGTGGTGGTGGGCCTGATCTCTGCCAACGACGAGAGGGCCTACCTGGAAGAGGTCAAGGTCCTGGCGGGATGGTGCCAGGAAAACAGCCTCTCCCTGAACGTCAGCAAAACAAAGGAGATGATTGTGGACTTCAGGAGGTCGGGGGTCAAGGACTACAGCCCCCTCAGCATCGACGGGGCACCGGTTGAGAGAGTCAACAGCTTCAAGTACCTCGGAGCCTACATATCCGAGGACTTGACATGGACCACACACATTAACAGTGTGGTGAAGAAGGCACGACAACGCCTCTACTTCCTCAGGCGCCTAAGGAAGTTCCAAGTCAGCCAGAAGATCCTTAAGAACTTCTACTCATGTACAATAGAGAGCATCTTGACCGGCAACATCACCTCCTGGTTTGGGAATAGCACTGCACAAGACCGAAGCAGACTACAAAGAGTGACACGTTCAGCCGAACGCACAATTGGAGGGGGGCTCCCCACCCTCCAGAACATTTACTACAAGCGTTGCAAGGGCAAGGCTAAGAGAATCATTAAAGACTCCAGTCACCCGAACAACTGCCTCTTTGAACTGCTGCGGTCAGGCAAGCGATACCGGAGTCTCAAGGCGAGCACAGAAAGACTCAGAAGTAGCTTCTATCCCCAGGCCATCAGGCTGCTAAACGAACAATGAATGAACACTACACAACAACAACCACCAAACGCACATAGCACACACATCCACACGCACACACTCACTTTAAACAAACACACTGTAGCACCCACTCCACACACTTTATAGCACACACCCACTTTAAACAAACACACTGTAGCACCCACTCCCCACACTTTATATTTATGGATGAAGGATTGCACTACAACTCGTACACCTTACTGTAAATTGTACCTAAAATTGTACCTCATCCCATTTCTGCTTTGCACTAGATAGTACTGTAAATTAGTACACTGCATAGTATTGTGTATTGTATATTATATGGTAACTCAGAACATTGTACATATGTCTATACCGAACACTGTGACCTCATTTTCTTCTTCTAAATTCATGCTATATTATGTTATTATGTTATTTGATACTATCTTGTCTAGCACAGTCTCTGGAGCGTAACAGTAAGAAGCATTTTGTACGAAAGTATTCTGTACTTCTGTATGACAACTATTAAAGAACTTGAACTAGGTCCGCTACTGTTCCTAATTTATGCAAATGACATGTCGTCAGCTTGTGACTGCAACTTGTTCCTGTTTGCGGACGACTCAGCCCTGCTGGTCTCTGACAAGAACAAGTTACAGGTTGAAAAAACCCTCAGCTCAGAACTAGGCAAAATCTGCATATGGCTCGCTGATAACAAACTATCATTACACATGGGCAAAACAGAGTCCATTCTCTTCAGTTCAAATAACAAACTCAGCAAGACCGACAGCTTCTCAGTTACAGTGGGTGACAATATTGTCACAAGGAAAGAAGATATTACCTACCTGGGTTCCATTCTAGAGGCAAATCTTTCCTGTGACAAAATGGCATCCAATGTAATAAAAAAAGTCAACCAACGAACTTGATTCTTGTACCGGATCTCCTCACTGGTAAACAAGAATACCCTGAAGACTCTGGCAGGAGCACTCATTCAAGGGTACTACGACTATGCTTGCACCTCATGGTACCAAAGCACCTCAAAGGCGCTAAAAACAAAATTACAAACATCTCAAAACAAACTGGTCAGACTACTGCTTGACCTTACTCCTAGAACCCACCTCACCCCTGCCCACTTTGACAACCTAGGATGGCTTAGAGTAGACGACAGAGTACAGCAACTTGCAATGGGCCTGGTCTACAAGATATACTACACGACCAAGGTACCCATGTACATGTCAAAATACTTCCCAAAGGTCAGTGAATACCACGATCACAACACCAGAGGGAGCTCCACAAATCATGTTAAACCCAGATTTGGCTCAAACAAGGGACTAAACACGTTTCGCAATTATGCCACATCAATGTGGAACGCCCTACCCAAAGCTGTAAAGGAATGTGAATCACTACCCACTTTCAAAAACACTCTCAAAAAACACCTACAGGAGACTGCAATTCGAAACTGGCCCCTGTAAATGTCCTAACACAACCCCCTCCAATGTACAGTAAATTACCAAGTATGGTCTTGTCAATATTCCAATGTACAGTTTTGTTTGTATAGTTGTACAGTGTCCCCCAATGAATGAATTGAAAATGGGGGACCCTGATGTAAATAAGACGAAAGTCTTTCTCTGGTCTGCATCCCCTTAACAATTGTATGTATTGAGCTGTACTGTACTGTACCCATTCTGCAATCTGTTAATAAAGTTTTCAATCAATCAATTCAAACATCACAAGTTACAACATAATCAAAACCATAAGGTCCTCTACAACATCACAACATAACCAGAACCATAAGGTCATCCACAACATAACAGAAAATAATACAACAGTTGAACCCTTGTAAATCTTGCACAGCCCATGTATTTGCAGTCAATTCAAATCACTTGGAGTGTGAATGTTATATATCAGAAGAAAGTACTCAACCTCTACTGTCTTTAACTGTGAATGAACACAACACTCTAACTTAACATCTTTAGATATTAAAGTACTCAACCTCTACCGTCTTTAACTGTGAATGAACACAACACTCTAACTTACAGTACCATCTTTAGATATTAAAGTACTCAACCTCTACCGTATTTAACTGTGAATGAACACAACACTCTAACTTAACATCTTTAGATATTAAAGTACTCAACCTCTACCGTCTTTAACTGTGAATGAACACAACACTCTAACTTACAGTATCATCTTTAGATATTAAAGTACTCAACCTCTACCGTATTTAACTGTGAATGAACACAACACTCTTAACTTACCATCTTTAGATAATAAATTACTCAACCTCTACCGTCTTTAACTGTGAATGAACACAACACTCTAACTTACCATCTTTAGATATTAAAGTACTCAACCTCTACCGTCTTTAACTCATTCGGCGCCAGCTATTAGACGGAGCCCGTCATAGCAAGGCCACGCTTTAAAAGATAGGAGTGCGTCACCTTGTTTGTAGAGCTATATATAAGCTATAACTATATTCTATATTATAGCTATGGATACAATACTATGGCCCAATTTACATCACATATCTATCGTTCAATATGTGAAAAATTATAGATTTTTCCATCCATACGTTCCCGTGTTATACCGTGGTGAATATAAGTATGGTTTTAGAGCGGTCTGGGGTAATTCCTGAAATGTTATAGCCTTATACTGTACGTCAATTCTACTATAGACGTTGCCCAATCGGTATAAAAGCATTGCAGGATCAAGCAAAAATGTACGTCAGATAGTCCTTACCTGTGATCGGGAGTATTCTAAAAATAATATTCCAATTGTTTGATCGCCATCTGGTACATCCGATGTCCATTTAGTCCACGGCATAACCCACCACAACATATGTATCAGGATATTTGACGTGCTTCAATGAAACCGGGAGAACTGCTCCACTCGGCCAACAAGGAAAAGTGAGACCGGAGACATTTGGCCGTTACACAGGCCAAGATACAAGGTTACAAGGGGTGCTCGATACCGCCGTCTAGCTGGATGCGGCCGGTATTGCACTTTGGCGATCTCAGACTCATTCCCTATGGTAACACCAAGGTCCCTGGATGAATAATGAATACAAAATTCAATCTCGGGTCTGGCGCCCAACCGCTGGCGAGTTAACCCGACTTATCTCGGGTTTGGCCTCCATTGAGTTAACTGTGAATGAACACAACATTCTAAGTTACCATCTTTAGATAATAAGGTACTCAACCCCTACTGTCTGTAACTGTGAATGAACAAAACACATACAGTATAACAGAGTTATATGGCACCACGTACCCAACCCTCACAACCCATGATTTGAGGGTTGGGGTCATATCAGCAGCAACTAGTCTACTGTAGAATGGTAGCTCAGTGAAGCACAAATGTCTGCGGTATGCTATAGTTTCCCCCCAATGAATGAAGGAGGTATGGCATGACCTGAAAATCGTAGACAATGCCGTTAGATTCAAGTCCAGCCTGAAGACATGGCTCAAAAGGGACTATACTTGACCTAGACACTTAGCTTAAGGCACCCTTGCATGTTGTATGAGTCTGTATGTATATAAATGTTAAATGGTATATGTGATGTGTTGTGATGTCACATTTTGTATGATGCATGTATTAAGCATCACACTCCCCCACCCCCCTACAAGGACCACAATGGAAATAAGCTCTGAGCTTTTTTGTGTTTAATCCTTGGCAGTATATCCTGACTGTGCTCTTCTGTCACATGTTTATTTTTTATATTGTCAAATAAAGTCATTCATTCATACGCTTTATGTCATCTGCTGTGGCCTTTTCAGATATGTGAGTCACAAGTGCTGAAACGTGTGGCAGCACAGACTGTAACATAATCTGAGGCAACAGCAGCAGATGCAGGGGTGGCTGAAGTACCAGGTGTGATAGTGTAGGACACAGCTGGTGAAGGGGCGATGGAGAATCAACAGCAAGATGCAACCAGCAGACAGTAGCAAAAACTGGTGTTTTTTTTTGGGTGCACGAAGTGGTTTAGTATAGCGTAGTAGTAGTTGTAATAGTAGTAGTTTTTTGTACGTATGTTTATTAAATGAAATAAATAACGAAAATGTTCAATAAAAACAAGGCTACTACATTTAGCATAAAATAAATATGCTGCAAATAATCACAACATGGCAAAGTGCAATAGGCAACAACAGATGGCCATATTGACCAGCTAAATGTGTAAATCAGTAATATGAGTACTCACACAATGTAGTGTCCAACTTTACTCTGAGTAGCCTACAATCCCTACATACAATGTGTTCTGCACTAATGTCACACAATGCCTTGGTTATAATGAACAGTGCATGTTGCTATATACATGTATATATTAGACAACATTTAATTGTTGTACATTCATGTTGTTGTGTTTGTCTAGTTGTAGTCGGGCTGTTCTCTCTCTCTGGCTGTTGAGAAACATGCTGTTTGCCCTGTGTGTATCAGGCCGTGCATCACCCAAACGACTGGTTTAGTGCACGTATACAGTCACTCAACGAAGTATTCAGTCCCCTGCATCACTTCCACATGTAATTCAAATAGTTGATATATCTGGACATGAGGCAGATAGCTGTACTATCTGTAGCATACGGTAGGCAGAAGAAAACGGCAGCAGTCAGATTGCTATGTACAGGTGTAAAATGCTGAGACAATTAATTAAGTGGCTAGCTAGGTAGCTAACTATTTTGACAAACATTCTGTCAGATTATATTAATTGATTTCCCATTGTAGAAAATGCTAGTGTTTACCTTAGGTAGTACACAATTTGAAAGCTAAATTCTGACTGCCCAACCTGTCTGCAAATAATGTTTTTTTTTTGTATTACAATTGTTATACCTACAGCACCTTGCAGTAGTCTCGGCAACATTTGAAGCCGCTGTTATCGCCCTCTTGCTATAAAAAGGTGTACCACAAACTCTCCACAGAAGGACTACATGAAAGTCGATGAAGAATGCTGGATATTAATTCTCCAAAAATACGTCCCATTGCCTGATGTGAAACATATTCCCACACGCTCATCCTTTTGCCTCTGTATTCTGTGCCAAAGCACAGGTTGATTGGCCCTGTAGTTTGTGAGATATCGCACAGAGTCACACATAAACCCAAGCACACACACACACACACACACACACACACACACACACACACACACACACACACACACACACACACACACACACACACACACACACACACACACACACACACACACACACACACACACACACACACACACACACACACACACACACACACACACACACACACACACACACACATGCTACCGAATGCATAGTGTCCTCGGGGCTCCGCCTACCACGGACATAAAAATGTAACGATACATCAGAAGCTGAAAAAATTACATTCCTAACATTAATATTCTACAATACGCTTCTTCCGACTTGAATTACTGTAACATCATTTCACTGGTTCTGTAATGGTGGTGATACATGGTTATTTTAGGGACTGGAAATGCTCCCAGCAACAAAGTAAGCCACAGGGTCAGAAATCATTACAAACACTGCCTTGCAACAAGATGTTTCTGTGTGATTAAAGTAACAATGGTTAGGCTCTGTTGCCCATCAGATTTGCGGCCTTTAAATCACTGCTTTGACCCTTCTAGGATAAGCCTAAGGAACATGGACACAGAAATCCCCTTTTTCTATTTAAAATGTATGCATTAAGGAATATCTTTGCAGTGTATCTTTATACACACAGACACGCACGCACGCACGCACACACACACACACACACACACACACACACACACACACACACACACACACACACACACACACACACACACACACACACACACACACACACACACACACACACACACACACACACACACACACACACACACACACACACACACACACACACACACACACACACACACACACACACCACACACACACACACACACACACACACACACACACATAATTAGTATTCATACACTTCAGGGTTCTCAAATTTAAATTGTAGAATCTTATACATATGTAGTAATTTGGTTTGATAATATAGGCTCTCTTTTTACACACATGTGGAACACCTTTCTAAAAGTTAAAAGTAGAAATTGGATTATTGTATAGAAACAAATCATGCTTTTCTACCGCCAGTAAGAAGACCATTTGTGAGGGCTGGGCCAGCATTGTGCGCTTCCCAACGAGGGCGGGCCAAGCAATCAGCTTCACGCACCTGAGGATGGTTGCAATCAGCTCGTCGGGAGAGTTCAAGCATGCAGACTGCAATCCATTCGTTGCTAGTTCGTATCGTTTCTCCGGTGAGGAATGTCGTGCCATGTCATGCTTTCTGCCTGGAGGTCCTGTGTTCCTGGGAGGAATGCCTGTTACTATCCCTGTCGTTGTTTTCCTGTTTGCTATTGCCCGTCTGCAGTTTTGCCCAGTGAGTTTTGGATTCCCTGAACTGTTTCATGTATCTTCGTTACTGGACTCTGCTCTATCGCCTTCGGGCCTATTGGCATTCACCCTTAAAGGGGATGTTCTGAATTCCTCGTTTACTGTACTCTGTGTTTCGCCTACGGGTTATTTTCATTTTTACCCCTTAACTCATTCAGCGCCGTTCGCGCATATATACGTGTTTGTCCGCCAATCGAATAACGCCACCCACGTATATACGTTATTGGATCGTTATTTATTTTATTCGCTATTTCCATTCATAAATCATCCAGGAAGGCTGTGGTACCATATGCAATGTGTCTGAGACCGCAAAGGTCCAATACCGCCGCCTGGTGGTATGCGGCCGATGGATGCATTTCCTTTGTGACTCTGTGTATGACTGTGTATCATTGAAATTCCTCCGGGCGGAGTTTTCAAGTAGCCTCGACCGAGGGGTATACCCGATCGCATTGAATTGCTTTCGGGACGCCCGATTCATTATGCTGTGGGGGGTTATGGCGTGGGACAAATGGACATACGATCTAGCAGATGGCAATCAAATAATTGGAATATTCTTTTTGGAATCTCATCGGCCACAGGTAAGAGCAATTTAACGTCAATTTCAGCTTGGTTGTGCATTGTTTTCATAGCCATCGCCCTGATCAGCGTATGCTGTTGTACTAACGAATGCCGTTATTGACAATCAATTAATCAGAAACGACCCCCCCCCCCTTTCATGCATGCATGATGGAACATAATATACAGATCATATGCATTTGAATTTTTTATTGTAGCGCGTATCGAAATGCCAATGGATTAAGTATAATATGCGTCGCTGTTAGGAAGCTGGGGTGAAAGTAGAACCCAAAATACAAAATGATAGGAGAGCACCGAAACTGCAGAATGTCTGGTGAATGGAAGAAACGGAGACGGCAGAATTCGTGTAGATAATGAGTCTTTACAGAAGTTCACCAAGCACTACACGAAACAGACAATACGACACAGCCTTGCTGGCACGATAACAAAAGACTGGAGCACAAACAAACGAAAGTAGATGGCGCAAACGAAAAGACAAAAGAACAATAAACTGGAGAATGAAAAACAAACAGGCAAAAAACAAACACTACACTTAAAACACTACACTTACTATAACACCAAGGGAGAGCAACGACGTGGGCAGGAAACAGGTAACGGGAGGAATGACACCACAAACATCTCAACAAACCACAGGCAATAAATACAGACCCTAATTAACACTAATTAGTAATGGACGACAGCTGGGAGCTGCAGAGCCTAAGCTAGCAGTGGGGACTGTGCTAGCTGGGGAGGTCTGGCTAGCTGCAGGAACAGTGCTAGCTGGGAGGGCCTGGCTAGCTGCAGAGGCTAAGCTAGCAGTGGGGGCTGGGATAGCTGTGGAAGCCTGGCTAGCTGCATAGCCTAAGCTAGCAGTGGGGGGAGCATGTCTATGTTCCCCGGGTCCTATGTTCCCCGGGTTCTATGTTCCCCGCTTTGATTTATTGATAGATTGAACATTTTAGACCACCAGCCCTGATTCCAAACTCTAACCTTAACCAGTTCGAACGAGGGCCTAAGCTTAACCGTTCGAAACAAGGCGGACATTAATAATTAATAAAATAATAAAAATTTATAAAATGTTCAATCTATTAATCAATCAAAGCGGGGAACATAGAACCCGGGGAACATAGGACCCGGGGAACATAGGGATGATCCCGCAGTGGGGACTGTGCTAGCTGGTGGCTAGCTGCAGAGCCTAAGCTAGCAGTGGGAACTGTGTTAGCTGGGGAGGCCTGGCTAGCTGCAGGAACAATGCTAGCTGGGAGGACCTGGCTAGCTGCAGAGCCTAAGCTAGCAGTGGGGACTGTGCTAGCTGGGGAGGCCTGGCTAGCTGCAGGAACAATGCTAGCTGGGAAAACCTGGTTAGCTTCAGGATCTAGGCTAACCGTGAGGGTTATGCTAGCTGGTTGAACCTGGCTAGCTGCAGGACCACGAATACTACATAGATCAGAGGCTGGGGGGCAATTATGCCTCTCCATGAGGATTGCGACCTGGTCGGCCAGCCTCCCCATCTCTGCCTCCTGATCTGGATTCTGGTCCACTACAGATTGGATAGTTTTAAATAAAAATACCCATTTGGCTGGGTATAGTGGTATAGCCATATCGCCCTCCATTGGCTTTACACTCATAGTGCCTTTCAATCTGTTCGCTGGGTTCAGCAATGGTGCTGTCATTCTGTTAGGAAGCTGGGGTGAAAGTAGAACCCAATATGCGAAATGATAGGAGAGCACCGAAACTGCAGAATGTCTGGTGAATGGAGGAAACGGAGACGGCATAATTCGTGTAGATAATGAGTCTTTAGGGAAGTTCACCAAGCACTACACGAAACAGACAATACGACACAGCCTTGCTGGCACGATAACAAAAGACTGGAGCACAAACAAACGAAAGTAGACGGCAAACGAAAAGACAAAAGAACAATAAACTGGAGAATGAAAAACAAACAGGCAAAAAACAAACACTACACTTAAAAAACTACACTTACTATAACACCAAGGGAGAGCAACGACGTGCCCAGGAAACAGGTAACAGGAGGAATGACACCACAAACATCTCAACAAACCACAGGCAATAAATACAGACCCTAATTAACACTAATTAGTAATGGACGACAGCTGGGGGAAGAAAGGCATAAGAACTAATACAACAATCAACACAACAGGATCTAGGACTAGGCTATACAACACACAGAATCAGAGTTACAAACACAGAGAACAACCTAAACAGATAACAATTGTAACATCAACAATAAATGCAATGACAGCATACTGTTTACACAATGGCGCCCGACCATGGAGATCTCCGTGTTTCGATTGCACCCGTTGTGGACAGAAGCACGGATATATCCGTGGCAAGTTGTTTTTGATTTTATTCCATTTTTTTTTTTTTTTTTTTTTTTTTTTTTCATTTTCCTCCGATTTTCTCCCATCCCAATGTTAGTCGTATGCCAATTCCCAATCCCCTTCCTGGTCGCTGCGCACTTACCCCCCACAGTCAGATCATCTGGGAGAGTGGAGGCTATCACGTGCTTCCTCCGACACACGTCCAGCCAATCAACCGCTTCTTTTCACCTGGCAGCACGGATCCTCCCTGAGAGGGTGTAGCGTGTGGAAGGATCACACTATCCCACTCAGGTCCTATCCGCGCTTAGCAGGGCCCTATTCCCCGTACCTGGTTCAACTAAGTCGATCAATAGTCCCATTATCCAGATTCAGTTAACCCGATGTTTGAAGCCGGGATTTTCCTGTTCCTGGAACGCTGATTCAGTCTCGTTAACTCAAACCAGACTTGAGAAATCCTGATCTTCTAACGGCATTGATTGATTGATTGTTTTACAGATTGCAGTAGCCTTGCCGACAAGTTAAATATCTATAGGCTAATTTTAAATCCCTCATTACCCCAATCAATCAGATTATATTTCTTTAAACGTTCCTGCTGGCAGTAGGTTTATGCATTGAATAATCAAATGAGATCTTGCTAGCGAAAATAATTAGTTAAACTGTTATGAATAAGGATACGGCTCTCTTACCCATTGATTGATGTATGGTGGATCTTTTATTTATCTCCCCTGTGGTGTAACGGTTTCTGCTTTTGACTTTCACACAGGCGGCCCGGGTTCGAATCCCACTTCTCCTAGTCTTTTCCTTCTTTTTGCCATGTAGGAATAATTCAATTTGGTGCACGTTGAGAGCTATATAAAGAATGACATCCTCAATGCATGTAGATTTATAATATTTTAACTTAAAACTAGGCTACTTCTGCGTATAATCATTAATATTATATTCCAAAAAATTATATTGGAAACACGGGGTTTCGAACACCGGTCGCCCGGTTGCCAGGATTGAGCACTAACGCTGCGCCACTGTGCCAGATGGGATAAATTCATTGTTTATACATTAATGAACGAGAGACCCGTGTTTAGAATATTCTTTATTTTGAATGAAGTTTTATCTCTTTATTCTCATTCATTAATGTGACGTCAACGGCTCATTCAATTTCTCAAATCCGTCAAACAGCGCATCTCATCAGACATTTTAATCCCAGTTACAATATCACACAAAATCCACAATCCACGCATAGACACTTCAATTTTATGCTTGAATGAAACAAAATCCAGGCGCTCCTCTCCTTCCTCGCTCCTCATCCACAGCGGAGAATATGAAAGGAATCAGAGCCAAACGAGCGATAGGTTTCAATCATTAAGGATATCCCTGCGGGATTCACATTTGCAATGCTGCGCGTTGTTAAAATAACCACATAATGTGTACATCGCACCGAGCGAGCGCCACGGTATATATAACGTGCATTATTTAGGACAAAGTGAATTTAGTATCAGCATTTTGGGTCTATTTTACATTTCAAAAGCCCCCTCTGGAAGAATGGAGCACAAAAACGTAATTCAGAATGGTATAATGCAGATCGTAGACTGTGGGAATAATTTCAGGAAACGAGCTGTCACTTCTTTGCGGGGGCGTGGCTATGGTTCATCCGGCTAACTTGAACTTAACCCTGCTCTCGACCAGGCTCAAACTTTTTGATCTGTTGTCATGGTGATTTAGACAATCCAGCTTCGGGGAATGGGAAAGTCCGGCTTAAGTCAGACTTGACCGAAAGTTATCCGGCTAACTCAGTTATCCAGGTACGGGGAACGGGGCCCAGGTGCCCCGACCGAACTGTAGGAGTCGCTGTTTACAACGACCCGGACCCACCCCGCCAGCTTCTCCCACCCTCTAATACAGCCAATTGTATTAGTGTGAACAGCCAGCCAAGCTGGTTTACACTTTACACTTTATATTTATTGATAAAGGATTTGCACTACAACTCGTACACCTACTGTGAATTGTACCTAAATTGCACCTCGTCCCATTTCTGCCTTGCACTATATAGTATTGTATATTAGTACACTGCACAGTATTGTATATTGTATGGTAACTACGTCTATTCTGCATCGAACATTGTACATATGTCTAAACTGAACACTGTGACCTCATTTTTTTACTTCTAATTTTACTATGTTATTTTATTTCATACTTATCTTGTCTTGCACAGTCTCTGGAGCGTAACAGTAAGAAGCATTTTGTATAAAAGTATTCTGTACTTCTGTATGACAAATATTAAAGAAACTTGAAAGAAACTTGAGAAACTTGAACCCCGGAGCTGTGAGCTGGATTCAGCTCCGGGGTTGGTGACGAACGCAATCTCCGCTACGCCACCTAACCGCCCTGATTTTATTCCATTTTAATAACCTATTCAAGATCGCCGAGCGGCACTGCAGATGTGCCCTACTCTTTGAATTCGAGAAAGTGCAATACCAGCCAGATCCTCTTAGGGGCGCTATCGTGATAATGCAGAGTGCCCTGTGGCTGAACGGAGCATTCTTTTTTTTGACTTTCAATGGAGTTTTCAGTTCGCTCGATTCTGGATGTGCAGCATGTAGCTTTGATTACGTTTTGGATTGCGGATTTCACTATGCAATAAGGGGATTTATCATCAGCCAATGGACATATCGATCTACCAGATGGCGATCGATAACGGGGAAATGCTCGGGGTATCCAACCGGCTCATGGTAAGATCTTTTTCACGTAAATTACAGCCCGATCGAGCCTTGTTATGATATGATACGATACGATCTGCCTATGTGGCTACTTAGACGAACACGGTTATTGGTAATCAATAATAAGAAACAACGTCCCCCGCCCCCCCCCCCCCTCTTTCATGCATACATGCTTGAGGATCGTGCCGATCATATGCAGTTTGAGTTTTAACTGTAGCATCTGTATAACGGAAATGCCATTGGATATAACGTTAGTAACTATTAGCCCTTTATCTCGCCTTCCAGGAAATATACTAGACCAAATGCCGTATAACGCTTATATTCACGGCGCTATAAAATGAGAACGTATTGATGCATTTTTTTTTTCTTTAATCCATTTGAAGGGACGGTTTATGGTCCCAATTGACAATGAGAATGGACAGATATCAATAGTATAAGTATAGATTTATCTCTACAAACAGCCCCACGTCTGTTTACATTTGCCGGTCCTCTAGAGATTTATTAGACGCATCCCAATGGCCCGGAATGTGTTAAGGATATTTATCATCACAGCGTGCATCATTTGTTGGTGACCACTAGAGGGTGGCATGACATCACCGGAAGGAGGTAGAGACTGTCCAGTGCCACCGTTCAGACCATTGAAAGGAGGCAGAGAGTGTCCAGTGTTACCGTTCTCCTTAACCCAGGCCCCACAGGACCTGGGATCGTTACACGTTGCAGCCTAATACTAGCCTCCCAGGAATTACCCTAAGCCGCTCTAAAACCATACTTATATTCACCACGGTATAAAACTGGAATGTATGGATGGAAAAAAGATTGCTTTTTCACATCTTGAACGATAGATACTTGATGTCAAATGGGCCATAGTATTGCATACATAGCTATAATATTTAAATAGTTATAGCCCTGCAAAGAAGGTGAGCGACTCCCATAGTTTACAGCAGTGGCGGTAGCTACTACAGGATGAGGCTAATCCGTGGCATCCAATGAGTTAAAGGGGAAGTGTTGCAATTTTCTGAAGACAATAAATTATGCCCTTTTTTTGGCTAACATTGAATACCTACCTTGTGTTGTGCTTTTGGGGTCACTTACAAACCATAACGATAGGTTATGTATATAACCTAGTTATATGAGTAGGCCTACTGGCTGAGCGTCCTGCTCTTCGCCATCGAGATATACCTCATCTCCAGTACCTAGTGTACTCCATCAACGAATAAAAAACAATACACCCAGCACCTGCCAGGCCCCGCCCTAGTGACGTACTACAGTATATAGCACTAGGCGTGGTCACCACTCGCTCTTCCTTGGAAAAAAACGTTTCCAAAGAAAAGTTTCCCCAAGGGACCTCAGGGCAAGCTAAGAGCAGGACGCTCAGCCAGTACTCATATAACTAGGTTATGTCCATGAGGTAAAACCTTACGAAGGGACCCGGTGAGGACCATGAAGCCGCAGTACAGATGTCCTCCACCGAGGCCCCACCCAGTAGGGCGGCAGAGGCCGCCACCCCACGAGTGGAGTGCGCCCTGACGCCCCCAGGGGGAGCCAGCCCGGCCAACGTGTAGCAAAGGGCAATGCCCTCGCACAACCAATGGGACAGGCGCTGTTTCGACAGTGCCTTACCAGCACGAGAGCCACCGTAACAGACAAAGAGCTGATCGGTAGCCCTGAGGCCCTGAGTACGGCTGAGGTAAATCCCCAAAGCCCGGACCGGACATGACAGGTGAAGGCCCGCCTACAACTCACTAGCGTGAGGAGGCGGATGAAACACCTGAACCATAATATCCCTGGAGCGGAAAGAACTCCGGATATTTTTTGGCACGAAGGCTGGATTAGGCCGCAGAGTGGCACCGCTATCGGAATGAATAGACAGACACTCGGGCCGCACCGAGAGAGCACAAAGCTCACCCACGCGTTTAGCGGAGGTGATGGCCAGCAAGAACGCAGTCTTGAACGACAGCTGTTCCAACGGCGCTTGCTCAAGAGGCTCAAACGGGGCCAAGGACAACTGACCGAGGACCAATTGAAGATCCCAGCTCGGAGCCAAAAAGCGTTTCACCGGCTCAAGGCGTCGAACGCCAAGCAGGAAACGCTTCACAAGAGGGTGGCTGAACAATACAACACCCTCAAACCCCTCATGATAAGAGGATATAGCCGCCGCATATACCCTCACCGTCGAAGCCGACAGTCTATCAAGGAGAGACTGAAGGAAAATAAGGACAGCATCCAGGGGGCAGGACACCGGGTCCCTGCCCCCCGCCTTACACCACTCTTGGAACATACGCCACCTACCCGCCTAAAGCGCGATAGTGGAGGGAGCACGCGCATTCCGGATGGTGTCAACCACAGAAGGGTCCATCCTCTCCAGACTCACCCTCTCACCAGCCAAACCATCAGAGGTTGGCGCATCACCGGGGGCTGAAACAGCGACCCGTACGCTTGAGAGAGGGCCCTCGCCGACCAAGGAACAGGCCACGGCGGGGCTACCAGTAGCTGGATCAGGACCGGGGAACCACACAGCTGTGCCCCGGTCCGGCGCAACCAGGATCATGGTCCTGCGCTCCCTCCGTACCCGCTCCAACAACTGACTCAACAGTTGTATGGGGGGAAAGTCGTACAGAAGCCCGGGTGGCCATGGATACATCGAGAAGGCATCCACCCCCAAGGGAGGATTGTCTTCCCGACTGACCGAGAACCACAAGGGGCACTTGTGAGATTGTCTGCTCGCAAAACAGATCCACTGAAGCTTCCCCAAAGCGATCCCAGATCTGCCTGACTATGTCTTGGCGCAGTTCCCACTCATCGCGACGAGGTCCGCCCCGAGACATCATATCCGCGCCCACATTCTCCTTGCCAGGGATGTGGAGCGCCGTCAGACTGCGCAGACTGCGAGATGCCCATAGCCAGAGTTCGACCGCCGCCCGGTGCAGACGGGTGGAGCGTGTTCCACCCTGCCTGTTGATATACGCCACTGCCGTCATACTGTCCATTCTGACCATAACGTGCTCGCCTACCACCAGGTGGGCGAGCCATCTGAGGACCAGGAGGACCGCCCTCAATTCCAACACATTGTTGTGCAGGGTAGACCGGGCAGCATGGATCGTCCAGCTGCACCCCACTGCGTCGGTCCGACACGTCCCTCCCCAACCCGTGAGGGAAGCGTCGGTGAAGACCGTGACGTGTGAACGCCTGCTGCCCATGGGGACCCCATTGGTGAGGATACCAGGCCTCCTCCAATGGGCGAGATCCCCCCATATTGACAAAGGAACCGTCAACCGTTTCCATTTGTCTCTCACCGAGTCTATTCTCATACTGGAGAACCACCTCTGTATCCTCCTCATGAAGAGGAGGCCAAGAGGGACCACCGCGTGAGCAGATGCCATCATACCGAGCAGGCGCATCACTTGCAGCGCCGTGACCGTCTTTCCAGGACGGAAACCCCCCGAGCGCGTGGAGGATAGACACCCTCCGTTGCTCCGAGAGGGTTACAATCATGGGTCTTGACCTCAGAGTCAAGCCCAAGTACTCCACCTGTTGACTGGGAAGAGGCGTACTCTTCTTCCAGTTCACAGCAAAACCCAGCTTGGTGAGGAATTCCACCAGCAGCCTGGTATGAGACCTGGCGACCTCCTCCGACCGGCTGAGGAGCAGAATGTTGTCGAGATAGAATAGAATTCGTATACCCTGACGACGTAGAGGCTCCAGCGCAGTCTCTACGCACTTGGTGAATGTGCGGGGAGCCAGAGAATAGCCGAACGGCAACCTCTGGTATTCGTACGCTACGCCCTGAAACAGGAACCGTAGGTATTTCCTGTGAGGAGGGAAAATCGGGATGTGAAAATACGCATCCTTCAGGTCTATGGAGGTGAACCAGTCTCCCACCCTGACAGCAAGTAGCAGGTGTTTGACGGTCAACATTCTGAATGGTCTCGCCACAATCAGACGATTGAACGCAGACAGATCCAGTATAGGTCTGACCCCTCCAGTTTTTTTGGGCACCAGAAAATAACGGGAGTAGATGCCTGACATCGCGTCCTCTCTCGGGACCACGACTACGGCCTGCTTCGCCAACAGAGATTGGATCTCGTCGGCCAGAGCTGTCACTGCTGCTGACCCTGACAATAGGGTCTGCACCAAACCTGAGAACGGAGGGTGGGGTTGTGCGAACTGCAAAACAAGCCCCAGCCTCAACGTTCTCTCTACCCATCTCAACAAACGGCATTCTTGTCGCCATATGTGATAATAATCAAAGAAAGGGCCGGTTTGATACGGGAGAAGCTGCCATCAAACTAGTTGACACATGCTCCCCCACTGAACACCCCTCTAGAGCATGCTGAGGAGTTGTTCCGCAGCCAGACATGCAAGGCGTGAGGACCCCATGGGTTCCTACACACCGTAGCCCTGCAGTGATATTGCTACCACCCAAATCACGCGCGCCTCTTCTTTGCAGACCACTGCCGATCTCGCGGGAGTGGGAGGCATCAACGTGATACCCCGCCTGGCGAAGGCGAGGTCGGGGTAACCCGTGCTGAGCATTCATACGAAGAGGCCTCGAGTCCCCCTGCTGACCA
Organism: Notolepis coatsorum; assembly: GCF_963971535.1. Taxonomy (NCBI): domain Eukaryota; kingdom Metazoa; phylum Chordata; class Actinopteri; order Aulopiformes; family Paralepididae; genus Notolepis; species Notolepis coatsorum. The sequence continues at coordinate 84,217,536 of NC_140166.1, read as the reverse complement.
CTGTAAATAGTGGCAGCCGTAACACCAGGCTCACCAATCGCACAACGTGTGGTGCGGGAGCCACGTGACAGCACAACATTCTCACGGACAGACCCAGGCTCAGCCATCAACTGGGTGTCAGCCCCTGTCCCCATGAGAAGCGAAACGTGGGGCCGCATGCGCTTCAAAGAAGGTTCGCGGCCCGCAGACAAAGGAAAACGATCAGAGCCCCTCCCGCTGGTGACGGGGAAAGGAGTGATCGGGATGCGGGCTGTTCGCGGCAGAATGGCGACGGCTTGTATATTCCAAGCCGAGTACATCCAACATGGCCGATCCCTCGGCCGCCAAGACTGTCGGTCTTGTGGACCCCTGTTGACTCTCCGCCCAGGGTACCACTGGCGGGGGTAACATGGCCGCCTGTCGAGGGCCTCGCCACAGTCGCTGACGAGGCCGTGCTCCAACCTCTGGCTGCATAGCGTGAGGCGGTGTGGGACCTAGGTCAACAACCGCCTGCGTCTCCGCAGAACGACCAAAGAGTCCCTCTGTGGAAAAAGGAGCCGTGAGGAGAGAAAACCTTTCTTCTTCCCCAAGAGGAGATTGCTCCAACCAGAAATGCCTATTAACAAGCGTTGATAGCATCCTAATCCTCCCTGCAGTTATAGCTTGCGACTGATTCAAGATCTCTATAACACCAAAAACATGCAAAATGTTTTCAGCGTCGGCTGGTCCTGTAGCCCCACTACCCGACGCTAATGTGGACAGAAAAACAGTCAGCTGAGCCACAACACTGGCCGCCGCTAAATTCCATCCTGTAGTAGTATAACTCTCATCAGTCCATACTGCCACCCGCCGGGCCGACTCGCTCTCAAGCGTCGGCTTCCGGGTGGGACACCGTTCAACCCCGCCGGGGCACAGGATCGATGCTACCTGGCTACCTAGCCACGGCACACCCGCCCTGCACCCTGTTGTCAACCCATTCACCCGTAAAAAGGGTAAATAGGACTCAGCAAAACCCCCCACATTAGCTACCGACCTTCATCAATGAACCTGTTAAGAGGAGGGAAAAGCGGCAACATTCCACAGCGGGGAACATTAGAACAGTGACCCAGCATTATAGCATTAGTGTTAGCAGCGCGCTCCAGGATCGCCTGGAAAACGTCCACTTCAGGGGAACGTTCACCAAAACATCCCGCCCCTGGCGCCGACACACAAGCCGGCTCGATAGTCAATCCTTGCACGCTGTCCCTCGATCTGCTGCCACAAGACGAGGAAACATCAGGATAGACCCGACGTGTCGTTGGAACATGCCGCGAAGATTCCAGGGGTAGGCAAATCTCCGGTAAGCACTCAATATTACGCAATTTCTCTAAACTTTTCATGACAACTAGTTGCATAGGGTGCACGCATCCGCTATGATGGAAACGAAAATAGAGAAAGAGCGAGTGGTGACCACGCCTAGTGCTATATAGTACGTCACTAGGGCGGGGCCTGGCAGGTGCTGGGTGTATTGTTTTTTATTCGTTGATGGAGTACACTAGGTACTGGAGATGAGGTATATCTCGATGGCGAAGAGCAGGACGCGATTCGCCAGTACGACTAATATAACACCATTGTACAATCAACAATTATGTCTGTATTTGGTTACGGTGATGTACAGAATGTATAATGCATGCCTCTCCCTCCACCTTGATAGAACCCCTCGAAAGCGCACTGTGTTTTATCACTGGAGATATATTTGTTACTCACCATCGTGTTTTATATGAAGAAGTGGGATGGCCTTCTTTAACTAAGAGAAGGGATATGCATTGCATTTAATTTATCTATAAAGGCTCTGCTTATGAAACCTCCCTATTATCTCTGCTCTTTGATTGCTTTTACTGTAAATACAGCACATTATGGTGTAGTATGGTGTAGTCACAAGATCACTTTAGATCAGCTTTAGATACGCCCCACATACGCTGAAAAAACTGATTTTAAATAGTATTCCCTGTACGAATGGGATGAACTACAGAACCACTTGAAGTGTCCTTCCATTAGAAGATGTTAATGTTTTTTAACTCTGATATTTTCGATGTTGTTTGTACTTGTTTCTTGATCTTTGTCTGAACTGTATACTTGTTTGTCCAATGTGTCTATTGTAAACAGGTCACTCGTGAAAAAGAGATCTCAGTCCCATAGTGCTTTACCTGTATAAATAAAGGAGAGAAAAAAAGCAATATTTAGATACACAGTATATGCAATACCCAGTGGAAATCAGGAGGTCCACCGCCAATTACCGTCAGAAGAATGCTGTTAGGAATACTTTTCTGTGTCTGTACATATAGTGCTTCAGTGTTACGCTCCAGTCTTCCACAAACTCAATATACAACACACACACACACACACACACACACACACACACACACACACACGCACACGCACACGCACACGCACACGCACACGCACACGCACACACCACACACCACGCACACGCACATGTAGCGTGATCCAATCTGCGTTGTGTCTGGTGTGAGGTGGAAGTAGACTCCGACAACGGTACTCAATTGATGGTTGTTTTATTGGTGATCTCCTGTTATTGAACCAACACAGCACACACAAAACATGGCGTGAGCTACCATCATCACCGTGTAGTCCACCTCTGCTCTCGTTCATGACAAACTCAAAGAGCGCGAGCGCGCGCGCACATTCAAAACAGCGCGCCATCCACAGTTACAACAATTGTTAGCTACTATTAAATACATGTAGCTCAGTACAAGTCAACTTCAGCAAAAACATATGAAATAATATGAAATGAAAGACAGTGTGTAAGCATTAATTAAACCGAAATACAAAAACAACGGTTCATACCTGTTATTGAACCAACACAGCACACACAAAACATGGCGTGAGCTACCATCATCACCGTGTAGTCCAGGGATCGGCAATAGGCGGCCCGCGGGCCGAAATGGGCCCGCCAGCAATAATTTCTGGCCCGTCAGGTTATTTTGAGAATATGATGTTTATTTTACGCGCAGGAAATATTCACTCGTTGTGACGCCAGAGTGTCTTTTGAAGCTGTATCTATCTATTCATCATATCTATGGCTGTCACTATAGCCAATTGAAATGCTAGAAATGGTCACATGGACTGGGAGAACCAATGGAATTTCACTTTCACTTCCGCGTTTGGGATGCCGGGCTGCCGGCGAGCGAACGTTTGCAAAAACAAAACAAACGTCTTTGAATAACTTCTTTGCAATGCAACGGGGAAATATGATGAGCCAGAAGAGGAGCTTACGACCTATAAAGCTTATTTTAATAAACAGGTGTCATTCTTAAAATACGGGTTTATCGCAACAGGTAACTCTTGCAATAAGCAACCGGTGACTCTCGCTTGTTGACATGGCAACACGAGCAAGCAACTGTTCAAGTTGGGTGGGCATTCAACGCGAGTGGACATTTAACATGTTATTAACATGGATTTTGGAGGACCGAAGCAGAAACAATATCAAGTCCAGGGCAGGGCTGCCTGCATTATGCCGGTGAGTGTTGTGTTTTAATAATAATAATAATACATTCGATGTATAATACACCCGCTGTGGTGCTTAAAATCAAATGCACCCTACTGATCTCGATTTATAATGCGAGCACCTGCATTAAAATCAAATTACTGATCTGTTCATGTGTAATGCACTGTCTGAGAGGCACTTTATAATAGAAAAAAGACAGTGCAAACATGTATATGTCGTTTTTTTTTTTACAGTTAAAAAATGTTCACTTATCATTGGCCCGCCACAAAATGGCTTGGGGAAAATTTGGCCCGTGGGCAAATCTAATTGGCGACCCCTGGTGTAGTCCACCTGTGATTGCCAAACAGAATACTAGTTAGCACACAACGGTACTGTGGCTGTTTTACACAGGGTGAATTAATGTCATCACACAACAGGGTATTTCAGTACCAAAACCAAAACATAAATCAATTTTACAAGTTATACATAGCAATTAAACCAGATATTAGATAACCGAAAGGGCGTACCTCTGCTCTCGTTCATGACAAACTCAAAGAGAGCGATCACTTCCGCCGGCGTGTCTCTCGTCGACAAACCGGCTAAACCATTTTGTACATTGGTTGAAAGTATTTACTATACAACAATTACTCAACTGGAAAGATGACCTATCCTCTCTAAACCCATTATAAAAGACCAAAAGGGATTTCGTTTGGAGAATCAATAACTCAATATGAGGAAATTAATATAAACTAGTAACCAAGGCACCCCTCCAAAAACACTAGAGTGAGCTCGGTCCACTTTGTTCCTTCAAAGTAAGAGTGTTTCCGTCTTGGCCTACTTATTTAAGATGAAAGATAACAGTTTCTGTCCATGATTCTAGCATAACAACTTCACTCTGCTACATTCTCCCCTACTGTTTTATGCCAGATCATGGACAGTGTTCCCTTCAATCAACTCAACAGCGTAAGTATAAACCAAAGAAATAGAAAATAAAAAATAAAATTACAATGAGTCAACGCGTCACATGTAACTCGGTGTATTCCCTTAATTCCAAACCTAGAAAATAGGTTGACCAGCTCAAAAGCTATCCGGTGAAGGATCAGGAAAAATAAAGGGGTAGCTAATCCCTCATCTAACCATAGAAAAAAACATGCCATGTACATATTTATACCATGGAATACACCAAAATTACCAAATCATGTCTAATGCAATAGACAACCATAACTACCAGTATGACTCAAAGAAAATCACACAACAAAATCAAAGAAAGAAAAAAAAAAAAAAATTAAATAAAAAGAATCACTAAACAAAAAAATCAAGACATCTTTTAAGATGACATCAGCGTCCTGACTCTCTGTACAGCCATCGTCTGAATGAGCCTGTTAACTGGCCTGATGAACCTCCCCAGCCTAGTGTAAACCCCTAGAGGTACCCCAACTACACTCGGTTTGACAGTGACAACGGCCGACCCAGGTTCACACACTGGAACAAGTAAGGATGAACTACAGGGGGCCTTCCCCGGAGCCATCATGTCCTCAGTGCCTGACATGGCCGACTCAGGTTCACACACTGGAACAAGTAAGGATGAACTACAGGGGGCCTTCCCCGAAGCCATCATGTCCTCAGTGCCTGACATGGCCGACTCAGGTTCACACACTGGAACAAGTAAGGATGAACTACAGGGGGCCTTCCCCGAAGCCATCATGTCCTCAGTGCCTGATTCCACAGTCGTCGTGTCTGACGACTGATCACTGTCCTGATAAACAATTACAGAGTATGACTCCTCTGATTCAACATCTGCATCTGGTCCCTCCATCCAAAAGTGGCGTGGTTTCTTCAGTTTACACTCCTGCTCCCCACCATTATGTGTCTCAAGTGTAATTCTATGATGTTGATCACTACCCATACTTCCCACCTGCTCCTCTGCTGGCTCTGATACACCCGTCCCTGTCATGGTATCTACTACCCCCTCCACACTGGACTCAGGAAGATGAGCAACCCACCGGGCAGTTCTCAGCTCATCCTGATCAGAATCATCTGTCATTCCCTCACTCGGAACAGTGCCAGGAATAGACACCTCAATCTCTGGCTCGTCCCATGACGGCAGAGGCAGGAAATTGACGGGCATAATCAAATTCCTATGAACAGTCTTAATCCTCCCTGTGACAGGATGACGGATACTGTATATGTTCAGCACACTGTTTTTACACACAACAGTATAGACAGCACTCTCCCAGCGGTCAGCTAGCTTTTTCTTGCCTCGCTCCCCCTTATTTGCCAGTAAAACCCGATCCCCCTTCTCTACCGAATGTCCCTTTAACTGTCTGTTATACCCCTCAGCTTGCCTGGTCTGTTGCTTCTCAGCATGCTTTTGAGCAAGTGCCATTGCTTCCCTCAGATCCTTTCCCAGTGACTGGACATACTTATCCACATCCACCGTATCTCCATCCAACAGGACACTCTCAAACATGACATCGACAGGTAATCTTGGGGTGCGACCAAACATCAAAAAGAAGGGTGGGAGCCCTGTGGTCTCATGCACTGTGCAATTATAAGCAAACGTCAATGTGTTTAACATCTGAGGCCATTTCACCTTGGAACGAGGTGGCAAAGCACGGATCATATTACCTAACGTGCGGTTTAGACGTTCTGCCTGTCCATTTCCCATAGGATGGTATGGCGTGGTATGGGATTTTTCAACCCCTGCCATCTGAAGCATTTCTGCTATGAGTGCACTCTCAAAATTAGCCCCTCTGTCGCTATGAATGCAGGCTGCAAAACCATAAACAGAAAAAAAATTATTCCAGAGCACCCTAGCCACTGTCTTGGCAGATTGATTGGGACACGGGTAAGCACATGCTAGTTTGGTAAAATGGTCAGTTATAACAAGCACATCAATGGACTTATTATTGGCATCCTCAGCCGACCAAAAGTCAATACACACCAACTCCAGTGGTGCAGTGGTGACTATAGATACCAGCGGAGCCCTAGCCTCAGGCTCAGGTGCTTTGCTCAGTACACATCTCTTACAATGACTCACATATTCTTTGACATCCTTTTCCATGGAGTCCCAATAGAAACGTTGTCTAGTGAGCCACAATGTGCGCTGCTGGCCCTGGTGACCAGCCTCATCATGTACCCCTTTCAGCACCTGTCCTCTCAGAGCGCTCGGTACAACATATTGAAAGACCTTCTTCTTACTCACAACGTGTTTTGAAACACGGTACAACACTCCTAATTTGGTTGTGAGTTTTCCCCACTGTCTCAGTGTGCGGTTTGTTTCTTTCGACTCATGAACTCTCTCTCTTCGAGATGGGCGGCGGCCTCTATCTACAAAGAATTTGACTACCAGTAACAGGGTCCTGGCACTGCTTGTCGTACAATTCCTCATGAGTGAGGACAGGCAATGGGCTCTGTCCCATGGACACCAACCTTTCTAACTGCTGCACATGAGAGACTGCTCTCATAGCTGCGCCATCCTCCCAACAGCGATGTGTGTGGAGCAGGGTTTCCGTTAGAAAAAATTGTTGCCGGTCTCCGTGACCTGCAAGATTTCAACTACCGGACAAATGAGATTAATTCCGGTCATAGTTTATTGAGCTTTAAAAAAATTGATAGGCAGGCTATATAAAGAATGTCATCCTCAAGGCATGTAGATTTATAATATTATTACTTAAAACTAGGCTACTTTTGCGTATACAGTCATTAATATATTCCAAATAAAATAAGTCCCTCGATACTCCGTCTCCGTGCTGCTGCTGACTTGAAATAAAATAGACCGCGTATGTGGGCAGTCGGTCCGACACTAAACAGAAGTCTGTTATAATCACATTTTTATGAGCTAACGAATTCCGTTATATTGGACATTTGTATTAATTATATCAAGCGAAGAACTGAGAAAGCAGAGAGACTGCAACATTATCGTGGTTTGCGTGACGACTCTCTCCACCTCAATGTCACGCGGTCGAAAAGGGCGCTTGTCTATTGGACAGTGGAAATGTGTGTGTGGCTGCGATCCTGTGTGTGCGCGCGCGCGTGTGTGTGTGTCTGTGTGTGTACTGCGGAGCCCAGATCAGCGGAGCCGAGTTTTGACATGGCATTGATCCATTGTTCTATTGAATTACATTACCACCATCCTCTCGCTAAACAACTTGTAGACCACGGTGTTTTTATGAGTGCCCACAAGTAGCCGTTTTAATAATATAATAAGCCGCGCGCCTCGGTAATAATAATAAGCCGCGTTTTTTCTTCCTTCTTCCCAAGATGCACAGACATAGATAGATAGATAGAGAGAGAGAGAGAGAGAGAGAGAGAGAGAGAGAGAGAGAGAGAGATAGATAGATAGATAGATAGATAGATAGATAGAGAGATTAGATGCAGTGTGCTTGTTTTGCAGTGAGTGCTGCGAGCAGTGGTAATAATAATCACTTCCTATATTTGGTTCGCGTTTGGTCCGATGAAGCGAACCGAGACCTATGTTTTTAAAGCTCTCGCTGACAACGTCGTTGTCATTATTAGAAGCAACGAGGAAACAAATGTAATGATCGTTTCGTTCATCGCATAGGCTATTTAATTTTAGCCTATTTTAATACAATTCAAATAATCAAATTGTGCTTAGACTCAGGGAATTATTTTCACCGGACATTAAGACCGGAGAAATTAAATATGTCGGACTTCAAGAGATTTTGCCGGACAAATACCGGTAATTACCGGCTAACGGAAACGCTGGTGTGGAGTACAGCAGATACCTCTTCATGGGATATGCTCCCACTGTCACTACCCACCTCACCACTGGCCTTAAGGGAACTCTGAGTGGACAACCCTAGGCCCTTCCTCCTCACCTCTGGTTCCTCACAGGTAAGACGGAACATGTTCTGCACGTCATCCACCTCCAAACCCTTAGCCTCCCTCAACAAGACATCATACGAGGTCCTTGTCAGCCTGTGCATCACCCTAGGCTTAGTAAAAGGCTCCCTGCTCAGTGCATCAGCTACTGTATTTTTAGGCCCAGGAATGTACTGAATGTCAAAATCAAAAGGTGCCAGCTTAGCCACCCATCTCTGCTCGCATGCATCGAGTTTTGGCTTTGTGAGGATGTACTTAAGTGGATTATTATCTGTCCACACTGTAAATTTATGTCCTCGCAGCCAATGGCTAAACTTGTCGTGTATAGCCCATTTCATGGCGAGAAACTCAAGCCTATGAGCTGGATATTTAGACTGAGCATGATTCAAAGATTTACTAGCAAAAGCTATGGGCCTGGCTGTGCTACACCCTTCCTGCACTTGTGAAAGCACAGCTCCCAGTCCACTAGTGGATGCATCTACAGACAATAAAAATGGCTGAGAAAAGTCAGGGTGAGCCAACAGAGCTTGTCCCACCAATGCGGCTTTTAACGCCTCAAAAGCCTCCCTACACTCCACAGTCCAGTCTGCTGCACTAAGCCTACAAAGGGGGGCAGCTCTCTTCCCTTTTACTTTGCCTCTCCGTGGCTTTTTCACACCTGTGGTCAACTGAAACAGTGGTCTTGCAACTACAGAGCAGTTCTCAATGTAATGTTGATAATACACCACCATTCCTAAAAATGACCGGATCTTATTGGCAGACGGGGTGACCCCATCCGACTCCATAATATCGCTCTCCGTCACACCCACTATAGCCTGCACCTTATCGGGGTCTGTGGCTATCCCTTCCCGAGAAACAATGTGTCCCAAAAACTTCAGTGACTTTCTCAGAAACTGACACTTAGATGGAGACAACTTCAGGTTGTGTTCTCGTAAACGCTGAAATACCATCTCCAGCCTCTGCAAGCTCTCTTCTTCAGACTTGCCAAAGACCAGAAGGTCATCTAAATAACAGAGAAGACTCAGTGAGTTCTGATCACCAAAGATTGTGAGCATCATTCTCATGAACGTGGCTGGACTGTTACAAAGCCCCTGGGGCATACGGTTATATTCATGTTAACCGAGAGGAGAGGAGAACGCAGTGTATTTCTTATCTTCCTCATGCAGTGGGACATTGTAATATCCGGATGTCAAATCCATAGAACTGAAAAAGGCATTGCCTCCCAACGCTGCAAGTACATCTGCTTGATGAGGTAATGGATGTGCATCTTTCACTGTGCGAGCGTTTAACCACCTGAAATCTGTGCACAGTCTCAAGTCCCCATTCTTTTTCCAACAAAGAACAAGGGGGGATGCATACTCGCTACTCGACTTCCTAATTATCTCCCTGTCCTCCATCTCGTTCAGAGTCTCTCTCAACTTTTGGTAATGGGCGGGGGAGAGCCTCCGGTAAGGTAACCGAAAGGGCCGATCGTCAGTCAGTCGGATACGGTGACAGAAGCCACTAGCCTCACCACAATCCAACCGGTGTCTAGAAAACACATCCTCATAGTTCTCAATTAGGTCAGTCAGTCTATCTTTCCAGACTGGTGAGACCTGACAGTCATCAACTGACAGGTTCTGGAGCCCTAGACTAGCCAGTATATCATTCCCCCTAGCTACATTGTTGCTAGCACAACTCTTAGCTGTAAGACTGCCATGAGAGCTGCCACTACTTACTCTACCGGCATTCTGGTGGACTGACGTGTTCGTATCACTGTCAAAATCTTCTAATGCAATGCATGGATACACGTCAGCCACTTTCGCATTCCTTCTCAAGGTGATAGCTTTGGTAGTCGGATTTATAATCTTGACAGGAAGCCACCCATCCCCCCAGAGAGGTGTAACTACCCTGCCAACTAGTATGTTACGGTGCACACAACGAGAGGCGCTGGGCTCAACAATAACAGTACTTCCCATAGAAAGTTTTGTCCTGGGTGGGAGACGACCCCACACTACATGCTCACTCATCGGTTCAAGTGTTACGGCCTGTTTCAACTTGACTGTTCCCACTTTGTCAGGAATTTCCTCCCCCCTCCATCTCTCAAGGTTGGCCATGAACCTGATAAACTGACTGTTTTCGTCCTGACATGGTGACTCAGCTTTTCCCAATATGCGCCAGTAGGCCCCCGTGGATTTGAACTGTCTGATTAAGGGCTTCATCACATTGGTGCCTATAATGAGCTCATCAACCTGACCCTCCACTATCAAGACTGGTACTATGTATTCAAAACCGTAAAGCTTAAGTTTCAGCTCACACGTTCCCACCGGACTAGTCTGTTTCCCACCACACCCCACAAGAACAACATTGGTAGTCGATATCAAATCACCCGTCACTACTCCTGCCTCCCTCAGCCGAGGAACCACATCAGCGCGCAGAGAAGTAGCCATGGATCCGCTATCTAACATCCCCTGTAACTCAACCTTGTCTCCTGTTAATACGATGGTAAAAAATAAACTGTCACTTTGGGATGTTCTGGTCACATTCTGCATAATTACTGTCTTGTCTTTGGGTGCTGCTTCACAAACGGACGTATATACAGACTGAATATCATCATTGCAATTGGAGGAAAAACCATAGGGGCCCACATTGTCCTCCTTTGAATGAGGGCCGGCTAGTTTTCCTGAGGAGGACCAGCCTGTCTCTGACCAGGGGGCTGTCTAGGAGTGGTCTGCCCACAATAGATACCAATATGCCCTGGACCCAGACACTTGAAACACAGCCTGTGCATCCTACAGTGCGTCCTAGTGTTGTGCTCCAAACTGCCACAAACCTGACATTCTTGAGAATGTTTGGGGAACTGTTTATGGGGGCCATTTTGTACATAAGGGCCATTTTGTACATAAGGGCCATTTTGTACAGACTGAGTGTTGTTGCCTAAAGCCATTTCTAACACTCTCAAAACTCTATCCATTGTGTTATTATCAGATACAGACGACAGCTGCTCTAGCTCTGGACTACTGACAGCCATAGGTGACACGCTTTGTTCGTGATTAACAACCACCCTCTCCTGTGATGACTCAATGGCGACCACATGTTGTGTCAACCGACCTCGACTCGCTCTATGTTCTCTCAAATATTCATCCAAATGTCCCTGCATCTCACCTGCTGTCCACTCACGAGATGGCTTACTTTTGAACACTAAAGACAACTCCTTATCGGGGCAGTTACGGATGAACATGAGAACTAGATGCTGGCTCAGGCTAGTCTGAGATTCCCCCTTACTAAGAAGACACTGCTCTGTGGCTTCTGCTGCTTTGTTAAGCCTAATCCAATAGTCAAGAGGATTCTCGCTTGCATATGCTTTGACTGCATAGAAGTCAGCTAATGGAAGATCTGAGTGAATAATATCACCAAAATGTTGTCTCAGAATGCTAAAAATAACACCCACCTCACTGACAGTTGAGTTGCTACGCATCCATACTTTGGTAACGTCCCGGGCCCTCCCCATTAGCTTGTTCATAACCTCCTCAACTTGTTCAGCTCCAGTACAGTTATTTTTCTTTCTGATATATGTCCTCATGAGTTCCTCCCACTCAAAAACAGAGCACTTATCTGTGCTGTCCCCTCTAAAATAGGGGGGGGGCATTTGCATCTGAACGTAACACAAGATTCATTTTGGATGCATCAATCACAGTATTCCCACATTGATCAGGTTGGAACGTCGGTTGGGGATTTTGAGAAGCTAATACAGGTGAAGTTCCCGTGATTGTGTTCTGCATTAACGTCATTCTAATAGCTTCCCCTATTTCTGACCCAATGGATTTTATCAAATTGGCCATTTGACTGGGGGATGTTTCAACACTAGTGTTGTTAATTTCACCAGGTGAGGGAACAACCGGGGTGAAAAGTAACGATTGGGCATTTCTCTCAGAGTGACCCTCTACACTCCCCCTTCCAGGACTAGAGGAACCTGAACCACCTGGACTCGCCGGAGTAGACTGCATAACCGGTGTGTAACTTAGAACCCCTCTCCCTCTCCCCACAGTCAAGTTCCCTGTAGGAGTGTTTCCTACGTTCAAAGTCATTTTCAGTATCAAATGGTACTTTTACCGTTATACTCACAGCGTGTTTTAGGTAACACACTCAAAATCAATAAACTTGATGAGAGACCGTATCTTTTTCAAAGGATTCAGTGCTCTCCAGCCTCCTCAGGAACAGACCTCAGGAACAGACGGCGAATGCAGCGTCCCCGTGACCAGGCCGCGCCGGCAGCATCCACGCGTCTAGGCCGCACATGAAGCCTCCACGTCTCTCCAGCAACACCGGTGGTCGGCTTCCGCTGACCAGTTGATCCGGGTCACGGCACCAGTTTGTAGCGTGATCCAATCTGCGTTGTGTCTGGTGTGAGGTGGAAGTAGACTCCGACAACGGTACTCAATTGATGGTTGTTTTATTGGTGATCTCCTATTATTGAACCAACACAGCACACACAAAACATGGCGTGAGCTACCATCATCACCGTGTAGTCCACCTGTGATTGCCAAACAGAATACTAGTTAGCACACAACGGTACTGTGGCTGTTTTACACAGGGTGAATTAATGTCATCACACAACAGGGTATTTCAGTACCAAAACCAAAACATAAATCAATTTTACAAGTTATACATAGCAATTAAACCAGATATTAGATAACCGAAAGGGCGTACCTCTGCTCTCGTTCATGACAAACTCAAAGAGAGCGATCACTTCCGCCGGCGTGTCTCTCGTCGACAAACCGGCTAAACCATTTTGTACATTGGTTGAAAGTATTTACTATACAACAATTACTCAACTGGAAAGATGACCTATCCTCTCTAAACCCATTATAAAAGACCAAAAGGGATTTCGTTTGGAGAATCAATAACTCAATATGAGGAAATTAATATAAACTAGTAACCAAGGCACCCCTCCACAAACACTAGAGTGAGCTCGGTCCACTTTGTTCCTTCAAAGTAAGAGTGTTTCCGTCTTGGCCTACTTATTTAAGATGAAAGATAACAGTTTCTGTCCATGATTCTAGCATAACAACTTCACTCTGCTACACACACACACACACTGGACAATTATCCAACGTTTTTCCCAATATGTTCATTATTATTATTATCATTATTATCATAAGTAACATTTATTGCATGCGTTAGTTATTGTCTGGTGCCGCCTAGTGGACGCACTTTGGAACGCGTATTGTGACTCTGGACAGGTAAGCTGTCTCTGCACCGGCGCGTCGCGCTATTTAAATGACACTCTTGACCATAGGCTGTAAGGTGAAAAGCCCTGTGGGCGAACTGACTGGCCAACGGTACGTTGCATTGTATGCGCCGTTAATATCCGCAATTATAAATTTCGCAGAGTAAATGTTACTCAAACTGAGTCCATTTGAGCCCAAGTGAGTACAATTTTACTCAGTTTGAGTAAAATTTACTCTGCAAAATTTACTGTGATAGTTACTAATTAATGCCCTTTATTTCCTTTCCTTTGTATAGGTAAATAATCTGACTACTGACTACTGACTACTGACTACTGACTAAATGCTATCGACTACTGACAGTTGCTAAATGCTACAATCCAATGCTAAACGCTGACAGTTACTAACAAACTGTTATCCGTGTCGACTCTACTGGACATTACCAAATGCCATATCGACCTCTATACTGACATTATCCACTAACGTCTGAACGTACGCTGCTGGCTAACTGCTAACAAGTACTACTATCTACAGACTTAAGCTGCTACTAATTACCAGCTACCAGCTAACTGCTTGCTTAATTGACCACCTGGTGATGATGGCAATTCAGTTATCCAAATAACGGAATGTTTGGACATGGAGTCCCAATAAATGAACATTCTTGCAAAGTCCGAATTGTTTCTTTTGGTTCAATTTATAAGTCGTTCGCCTACACCTTTCCAATGGGGACATTTAGTTGACTCATTGACTGAGGCCGCTAGATAATTGGACAATTATTTACCGTACGCGTGCCGCCCCGAGACGGGACGGACGGAACGCAGAAGGAAGTGCCCGCGTGAGATACCACCTCAGCGTCAAGGTGGAACCAGGACAGAGGGATACACACGACGGGGCACATCGAGAGGACGCAGTCAGCTCAAGGGAAGTGATAACGCTGATGTTGACTGCTTTCTGTGTTGGAATCGCCGTATTCCAACCACATGCTGACTGCTTGAAGTGGTGGAATCGCCGTATTCCATCCAATGCTAACTGCTAGCCGCTAGCCATCCAATGCTAACTGCTAGCCGCTAGCCATCCAATGCTAACTGCTAGCCGCTAGCCATCCAATGCTAACACTGCTGGCCGCTAGCCAACGTATGCTAACTCTGCTAGCCGCTAGCCAACGTATGCTAACTCTGCTAGCCGCTAGCCAACGTATGCTAACTCTGCTAGCCGCTAGCCTACCAATGCTAGCTGCTAGCCGCTAGCCAACCAATGCTAACTCTGCTAGCCGCTGGCCAACAAATGCTAACCCTGCTAGCTGCTTGCCAACCAGGGAAAGAGGCTAGCGTGGCTAGCTAAATGACTTTACCACGGCAATAGGCTTTGCTCGTCGTATAGCAATACCGACCAGCCAAGCATCAACGCAGGCAATTATATTATTGCTCTAACGCCGTGGACATTATCATTGGTACACCTATGCCTTGGCTGTGCTGAACTTATCAATTATATTATTGCTCTAACGCCGTGAACATTATCATTGATACACCTATGCCTTGGCTGTGCTGAACCTATCAATTATATTATTGCTCTAACGCCGTGGACATTATCATTGATACACCTATGCCTTGGCTGTGCTGAACCTATCAATTATATTATTGCTCTAACGCTGTGAACATTATCACTGATACACCTACACTTTGGCTATGCTTCAAAGTACCACTATGACATAGTATATTTGAATCACCCCTTCATGCCGTGAACGGTACTATTGATGAACTGACCTAAAGTAACTACGTTTCAACCTACCGTCTTCGAATTACTCCTTCACGTCGTGAACTGTACTATTGATGAATTAACCAGGAGCTGTAACGGTGCTCACCAACTCATTCCTAAATTGCTCACTCACATTGTGGACTGTACCACAAGTTGCAAGTGAGTTAAGCGAAGTGACGTTTGACCCACCATACAGTCCCCTGCTGTATGGTGTAACCCCTGCTGGGGACAGTGTCATTGTAATCATACTGCTACACGCCAACTGTACAACTGTTGACTCCATTTTTTTACTACTGCCTGCGATCAGTGACTCAGCCGCAAAATGAGCTCCAGTTGGGGCAACGGCTGACTGGGACAAGATGGAGGGTGCAGATGTGGAGGAGCTAAAGAAGAGGCGTACTGCGGCGCAGACAGCTTTCACAAGGAGAGCCAACCAAGTAGCAGACAATGTTGACACCGCATCGCCAGCGGAGCTCGTCAACGACAAGAAAGCTCTTCAAGTAGAATTTGCGAAGCTCCTTGACACGACGGGAGACTATATTGGAGCATTGGAGGAGGCCGACGGAACCGCACATGCTACCGTGATAGCCGACTCAACAGCAAAGAAAGACACGAGCAAGCAGAGGAAAGCGGCACTGGAGAAGAGGATCTTCTCAGAGGTATGGTCCAAAGTTAGGCCCCCTTGAAGTGGAGTTCGAGGAGGCCTTGGCAGAGACAAAGAGACTCAGCACCCAATGGGCACCCAAAGACAAGAGAGCGTTGGAGGGGAACAAATTGGAGAGGAGACTCAACGCCTTCTTCCAAGTCCCAACGTAGCTGAGTTGGAGAAGCGGTACAGACACCTGGACGAGGAAAGAGCAGCACTAATGGACAGGTGGTCGACCCTCCTAGAGCCTGGGGGAAAGGGTGACATTGGAAGTGCTTATGAGGATGAAGAGGAGGAAAGGACACACAACATTGAAAGGGGCAGTGACGTGGCCAGCCCACTTGGTATTGCAAACGATGTTCTGCAATTTGCCACCGAAGCTAAACCTTCCCCGTCCACCGACGACAAAAGTGCGGTCTTTCACATCCACTCGTCATCTCCTCAGCATGACAGCAGTCAAACAGAGGGCACTTACAAAGACTCTCCCTTACCTTTCGGGAGCCACGAGGAGGCCTCTAACGCCACCCACCTCCAGCTTGGAGAAGAGACCCCAAGGAGTGGGCCTCACAAGTATATCGGAGGGAGTTCACTCCCACGGGTGAGACAACCCGGCAGCAAACCCCATTTTAACCAGCGCGCCAACCTCACTATCATGCCTCAGTCACGAGGTGACCGCGCCACGCCACCAGGTGATGAGGGCGCAACACAGGAAGGTCTCGCTCACCACAGAGACCACCAGGGGGCTTGACCAAGGATCAAGCTCGCCGCCATCAATCTACCCAAATTCTGTGGGGACATAAGGACCTATTGGCGCTGGCGGGATAACTGGGAGGACCTCCAGGCTTTAGCCGAACCATCATGTTTGCCTGTATGCAAGTTATACCACCTGCTGGACAGCGTAGAAGAGCCGCTGAGAAAGAAACTCGGGCTGGATCGCTGCAGAACGGCGGACAATGTTTTCAGGCTCCTGGACAACCGCTTTGGGGACAGGAGCACAACCGCAAGTCTGATCCTCAAAGGTCTGGAAGAAGTGCCTGCAGTACGGAGTAACCAGCCTAGGCCAATGATCGACCTGGTCCAGGCAGTGGAAACCGCACTGTACGACTTAAAGGACCTTGGGATGGAGGACGTGATCAAAAACCACCGCTGTCGCCGCCATAGAGAGAAAACTGCCTATAGGCATGAGAGAGAAGTGGATCTCCTATGAGCGTGACCCCGCAAATGGCGTCACGGCCGGAAGTTACTTCGATAGACTCTTGTCATTTCTGAAAGGACAGGAAAGGATCCTCGAGAGGCTAGCACAGTTGGAGATCGGAGCCACCCACGCTGGCGATAGACCAACCCAGCGTGAGAGGCTGAGCGACAGGAGAGGTGACAGACGGTCATTTACCAGAACAACAGCGAGCGAAGTAAGAAGAGAGCCCCAGAGGGACTCGTCCACCATGTTTGGAGAGGAAGCACATGGAAAAATACTTTACTTCTGCCCGGCCTTCAAGAAGGCTAAACTGCTTGAGAAACGAGCCCAGGTGAAGAAAGCTGGAGCATGCGCCAAATGCCTCGCTTATCACGGGGCCAACAGCCTATGCAAGAAGAGATTCCTCTGTAAGAAGGATGAGTGTGTGAAGGGGGGCGGCCCTGTCAACCATCATTTTCTCCTCTGCTCCAAGACACAGGGTAGGGGCGAAACAACCAATGAGCCCGGTACTCGTAGAAGGCTCCGAGGGTTTACGGCTGAGCAGGAGAAGGTTGTCACGGAGTTGAAGTTGTCGACACTCCAAATGGAAGCATTCAAGAAAGCCTTCACGAACAAAACAACCTCCCAAGTGTGCGCCAGCAAGAGCCTGTTGGACAAAAGCGGCATAAAAGAATACCCAGTCCACATGATGCTCACGACAAGGGGAGGAGACTGTGTTGGAGCGTTGATGGACCTCGCCTCCGACACCAACTATATTACTCACAGAGCCGCCAAGAGGCTTGGGCTGGCTGGCGAGCCTATCACACTGGTCGTGTACGGTGTTGGGAAGATGGCAGTCAGAGTCGATACCAAGAGGTATGTGGTGGCAATAAAAGTATGGACCCCGAAGGGGACCTTGAGGGCCCACGAAATGCTCTGCTATGGCCTTGAGGACATCGCCAAAGTAGACAGAGTGGTGGACTCAAAGAAATTAGAACTGTTTTTCCCATGTGTCAAGTCAGGAGAATTGACCTGGCCTGAAACCATTGATCTGCTCATCAGCACCCGAGAAGGTCGCTTGGCCCCACAAAGAATGGAGAGAGCCGGTGATCTGGTGCTATGGGATGGTCCACTGGGCAAAACTGTGAGCGTTGCGCATCCGGACCTCTTCGAAGAGGTAAAAATGACCACGCGTCATTCATTGACCCACTTCGCACGCTCCATGGGAACAACAGCCGTGAGAGAATGCAAACACCTCGCAGTGGACTTAACCAGGAGGAAAAGCATAAAAGAAGCAGTAACTGCCGCAAGCAACAAGGAAGTCTTCGACTGGCTGAAATGGGACAGCATAGGAGCAGCCTGTGACCCCGTCTGTGGGGGGTGTCGCTGCGGTAACTGTCCTCCTGGAGGAAAGGAGATGACACTGGCTGACGAGAGGGAGCTAGAGACCATCAAGGCTGGCTTGACCTTCAGGGAGAAAGACTCACACTGTGGGGACTCCCACTGGGATGCAAAGTACCCCTGGAAGGAACAACCAGCATCACTCCCTAACAACCGCCGAGCTGTGGAGTCAACCTTCCTCAGAATGGAGAAGCGCCTCGAGAAAGACCCCTCATGGAAGGTCGCCTATACCAGGCAAATCCATGAAATGGTGGAGAGAGGAGCTGCGGTGAAACTAACTAGGTCCGTGATGGACCAATGGAAAGGAGCAGTATGGTACGTGAGTCACTTGACCGCACCGAACCCACACTCCGTCACTACTCCAGTACGCATCGTCTGGGACAGCAGCCAAGAGTACAGAGGAGTAAGCATGAACAACATCCTACTGAAAGGTCCTGATGTGCTGAATCCAATCTGAGCTGTACTCCTCAGATTCCGGGAAGGAGAACATGCAGCCATCGGTGACATCAAAAAGATGTACAACTCAGTGTGGCTGGAAGAGGAGGAGGATCATGTACACCGCTTTCTGTGGAGAGACTCACCGCAAGACGAGATAGAAGATTACGCCGTCATCAGGGTGAATATGGGAGACAAGCCGGCCGGATGTATTGCCCAAGTTGCTATGCGAGAGACCGCATACCTTCCTCGTTCTCCCATCTAACCGATGAAAGAACTGTCATCATGGACAACAGCTACGTGGATGATCTCCTCGTGTCGCACAATGACTCACACAGACTGGAAGAGATCCTGAAGGGGGTCGAAGTCATCTTGAAGACAGGCGGCTTCCACCTCAAACCCTGGGTCCGATCTGGTCACAGTGGGAGGCATGGCGCCCCGGAGACCAAGCCAGAGACACTAATTCTACCGAACCAACTCAAGGAAGAGGATAACAAGGCTTTGGGAGTCGGCTACCTTGACCATGAAGACAAGCTCTTCGTAATGGCATCCATCAACTTTTCCCGGAGGAGGCAGAAGATGAGGATGGAAGCAGATCTAGCCGAAGAAGATATATTAGAGAGGATGCCTAACCCTCTGACGTGCCGAGTCCTACTCAGCCAAGTCGCAGGACTGTATGACCCGATTGGTCTCGCAACTCCACTTAAGCAGAAGGGAGTGATCCTAGTGAGAAGGGCATTCCAGGGGGCTGGAAAGATGACCAAGGACACTTGGGAGCAGCCACTATCAGAGGAGCTCCGGGAGAAAGCGGTGGAGCTATTCAAAGAATACGCTCGCCTGAGCCACGTCACATTCCCGAGAAGTATCACGCCCGCTGGCTGGTTGGGCAAGCCATGGGGGATCACATTCTCAGACGGGAGCTGTGATTCCTATGGCGCGGTACTATATCTGCGGTGGGAGACATCCGGGGGAGCAGTCGCCCGGCTAGTGGAGTCAAACGCGAAACTGGCCCCTCTTGACCTTAGAGGTGACCCAGTGAAGGCGGAAATCTGTTGGGCGGTGTTCGCATCCCGCCTAAAAAAGTATGTACTTAAACATGGAAGAATCAAAGTGGAGAGATGGTTCCACTTCGTCGACAGTCAGACGGTGCTAGGTGCCATCCAAAGAGAAAGCTATGGATTCCAAACATTCTTCGCGAATCGGGTCGGAGAGATCCAGAAGGCTGGTCCCGTAGCTGACTGGTGGTGGATACCAGGAGAACGCAACATTGCTGACCTGGTCACAAGAGGCCGCTGCTCCCCAGAGCTACTCGGAGAGGACTCTGCTTGGCAACGCGGCCCTGATTTCCTCGCCTACCCCGAAGAGGAATGGCCAAAGAAATCAGCCTCAGAGGTAGCTACCGCTGCGAGAGACGCAGTAGGTAGGCTTCAAAGAAAAGCCTTCACAGTTGCTATCACAAGAGCACAAGCAAAGACAATGCCTTCCCCTGCCAGCTCAGGGGAAGAAAAGACAACAGCCATGAAAGAAGAACCAGATGTCACTGTCTCGGCAAACAGAACCTCCGACAAACTTTGGGGCGGGGCTCTCATAGGCCAGATAAACCCGAAAAGATACAGTTCTCTTAAGACACACTGCTGCATCGTCGGCTTCACCAGAAGGGCACTAAAGTTCTGGGCGACAGTAAAAACCCGGAAGGCCCAGACGACAAAAGCACATTTGCCAACCCGCACATTGGTAAAGTGGGAGGCATTAACAGTAAATGAACTTCGAAGTGCATTCAAGGAACTATGCCTGGCTGCACAGGAAGGCGCGGAGTTCCCTGTGACCACACTGGACAGACTCATGGTCCACAAAGAGGAGGACTCCAAACTCTTACTGTGCCACGGCAGAGTTCAAGCCATGGCCAAGGAATGGCCTGGGGTGCCCTTACTTCCCTACAGGGAATGGGTCAGCATCCTCCTGGCAGAGGAAGCCCACAGGGCAAACCATGAGGGCATTGCAGGAACCCTCTTGTGCATGAGAGACAAGGCCTGGATTGTGCAAGGGCCAAGAGTAGCCCGAAGTATGATTGATTCGTGTATACACTGCCGAAAGAACAAGGCGAAAATGTGCCATCAAATCATGAGCGAACTCCTCCCGGAGCGCACAGAGCCGGCCGCACCATTCGAGTATACAACATTAGACCTCTTTGGTCCCTACACGATCAAAGACTCAGTGAAAAAGAGGACAAGCAAGAAAGCCTGGGGCGTAGTTTTCTGCTGCATGGCGTCCAGAGCTATACATGCCGACAGAGTGATAAAGACTCACCCTGACCCGAAGGGTGTCATCAGAGACGTGGAAGTAAGGACTTGCCATAGCCTTCCCGTTACCGCCGGTCATCCCAAGCATGACCGTCACGTCAGGGTGTGCCCCACCACCATCCTCCACAGGGACGTCAGGAGGTTGGTGGTACTTCTACCATTCGAGGAACAATGACCGAAAGAAGGACGTCGAAAGTCGCCTGTTTCTGGCACAAAGGAGGACGTTGAAAGTTGCCTGTTTCTGGCACAAAGAAGGACATCGAAAGTCGCCTGTTTCTGGCACAAAGAAGAACGCAGAAAGTCGCCTGTTTCTGGCACAAAGAAGGACGTCGAAAGTCGCCTGTTTCTGGCACAAAGAAGGACGTCGAAAGTTGCCTGTTTCTGGCACAAAGAAGGACGTCAAAAGTCGCCTGTTTCTGGCACAAAGAAGGACGTCGAAAGTCGCCTGTTTCTGGCACAAAGAAGAACGCAGAAAGTCGCCTGTTTCTGGCACAAAGAAGGACGTCGAAAGTCGCCTGTTTCTGGCACAAAGAAGGACGTCGAAAGTTGCCTGTTTCTGGCACAAAGAAGGACGTCAAAAGTCGCCTGTTTCTGGCACAAAGAAGGACGTCGAAAGTCGCCTGTTTTTGGCATGATTGAGGACGTCAAGAATCGCCCGATGCCGTCGTAACCTGCATAGTTTTCGCGGGGGCCGTTGAGCTACCATCGTAAATGGGGCATAGTTTAGTTCTTTGTTCCCCTGTAAAATAATAATAATAATATAGACCGGTGAACACTTTGTATAGTTTGGGTAGTTTTATGAGCCTGACGGTCAGAAAACTAAGTGGGAGGTGGAGAATTATCTGACCTTTTTTCCAATATGTTCATTATTATTATTATCATTATTATCATAAGTAACATTTATTGCATGCGTTAGTTATTGTCTGATGCCGCCTAGTGGACGCACTTTGGAACGCGTATTGTGACTCTGGACTGGTAAGCTGTCTCTGTGCCGGCGTGTCGCGCTATTTAAATGACACTCTTGACCATAGGCTGTAAGGTGAAAAGCCCTGTGGGCGAACTGACTGGCCAACGGTAGGTTGCATTGTATGCGCCGTTAATATCCGCAATTATCCTTTCATTCATATATCTAGTTACTAATTAATGCCGTTTATTTCCTTTCCTTTGTATAGGTAAATAATCTGACTACTGACTACTGACTACTGACTAAATGCTATCGACTACTGACAGTTGCTAAATGCTACTATCCAATGCTAAACGCTGACAGTTACTAACTGTAACCTGACCATCAACAAACTGTTATCCGTGTCGACTCTGCTGGACATTACCAAATGCCATATCGACCTCTATACTGACATTATCCACTAACGTCTGAACGTACGCTGCTGGCTAACTGCTAACAAGTACTACTATCTACAGACTTAAGCTGCTACTAACTACCAGCTACCAGCTAACTGCTTGCTTAATTGACCCCCTGGTGATGATGGCAATAAAGTTATCCAAATAACGGAATGTTTGGACATGGAGTCCCAATAAATGAACATTCTTGCAAAGTCCGAATTGTTTCTTTTGGTTCGATTTATAAGTCGTTCGCCTACACCCTTCCAATGGGGACATTTAGTTGACTCATTGACTGAGACCGCTAGATAATTGGACACACACACACACACACACTATGCCTGTAACAAAATGTACACTGTAGTGACTGGGTAGCTATTCAGTGACACAATGAGAGGAACCAGCATGACAATCTTTTTCTGTTTTCATATTTTATAAATACATGTTTTGCTAATTAGAGAATGGACATGGTAAGCTTTTGAATGAAATCTTTTGGGACAAATAATTTAGATTTCCCCAAATCGTTGCTGTTGAGGCTTACAGGGGGTCTCGTGCCAATTACGTGATCATACTTCATCTTCATTTGCCATTTTTGGATATGCCAGGAATTATGTCTGTGTAAAATTATCTTTATTTCATTGTCAACACATTTAAGTACACATAAAATGACTAAACTAGTCAAATGTGCAGTGTTTAGTATTAAGAGTTTATCCTAACAGTTCCTGACCAGCCATTAGCTCTCCAGCAATTGGCAGCAGTCCGTGCCCACGGTTGTGGAGCCTGATGGCACAAAAAACTGGCTGAGGCAGTTTGTGTTGTGCCGTGGGGGGATAAGTCTACGGCTGAATATAAGCTAAGTTACAAATACTGTAAGAACAATGAATCCCCCTCCCACTCCCCCCCCCCCCCCCTACAGCCCTGTAACAACCCCAACCCACTCCCCCCTCCTTCCGTAAATGGCGCTGCCTATGACGGCTGCCAGTCTGTTTGCGGTGGTGAATATGCATATGTTTGTCTCAAGGCTCTGTACCATTATTACTATCTAAAATGTAATAATTGTGGAATATTACTGTAATGAGCTGTATGTGTATGATCCAAGCGTCCTATGATCCTCATAGGAGCATAACAGAAAAAAGCATTCCATGTGAAGGTATTCTGTATCTTTGCATGTCAACTAATAAAGAAACTTGAAACTTGAAACTTGAATAAAAGACACAGGTGGGGGTGAAGCTCCCGCATCAATACATTTAAATGTGTTTAATTAAGTCATTTTTAAAGAAATTTTAAAGACAGTACAGTATGCACTATGCAGCATATATACTGTAGTCGTTGCCTTTTATATTATCATCAATTTCAATGCATTTTAACGAGACCGGCGTAGATGACCGGTAGCTGCGTAGGCGGAGCTTATTGCACACATAACATAAAAAGGGGATTTATTTCTTTCTAACGAGCATATTCCAGTATGACAAATATCTGTCTCCATTGCATTATCTGTGCTTTCCTAAATTCATATTCAAATGCAGGCGCGTCCCTATACTGCGCTACATATATCTTCATCATTTCTAGGATGAATATCTGTTATATTGTGACTGTATAGAGCATAGATAGGGTAACAGTGGGTCAGGAGGCAGATCAGTCGTCTGGTAATCGGAAGGTTCCCGGTTTGATTCACGCTCCTTCCAGCAGTGTGTCAAAGTGTCCTTGAGCAAGACACGTATACCCCTAACTGCTGCCAATGAGCAGGTTGGCACCTTGCATGGTTGCCTCTGCCGTCAGTGTGTGAATGTGTGAGTGAATGTGTGAATGTGAGGCATAAATTGTAAAGCGCTTTGGATAAAAGCTGTTATATAAATGCAGTCCTTTTACCAATGCAGTCAGTCCATTTACAGTATATGTACAAGGGAACGATAATTACTGTAGAATGGGGATATATCATACCATATCATAGAAATCAGTTAAGATCAGAGTTAAGAAATACATCTAGTGGGGGGAAAGTAATTATGAAAATAGGAATTGTGCAAGTGTGGTGCAAATTGGAGAGATGTAGTGTTCAATTCTGAATACTCAAAATTAGGAAAACTATGACATAATATACAGAGGGGTTTAAATTGCTAGTGTATCTTGTTACAAATTACATTGTAATTTTGTCAGACCTTCCAAACAGAAATGACAATACACAAAAGTAATTGTTAATTTTACACAGCAATGCAAAGGTTAGAGGTTCAAATGGCTCATTATTGTAGCCTTTTAAACATGTTGAGGACAGTGTGATACAGCAGCGGTTCTCAACAGGGGTGCCGCAGAAAAGGATCACCAAGTTACTCTGGATTAAAAAAAACCTTTACAGACAACATTGAGACAAAGCTTCCTGACACATCTCCATCCAAACTCTTGGAAGAACTCATTGAAATCTCATCTGATACCACCTGGAGAGCTCGTTTCAGAGTGTGGTGCTGAGTACGAAGTATCTCATGATGCAGCAGTTAAGGTGTTGATACCATTCAGCACCACATATCTGTGTGAAGCTGGCTTTTCATCCATGACAGTTCTGAAAACAAAATATAGGGCCAAGTTGAGCCTTGAGGATGACATGCGTGTTGCCTTGTCAAAGATCTCCCCACGTATTGACCGTATTATTAGCCAGCAGCAGCAGCAGACCTCGCATTGAGCTAGAAATGTCCACTGAGTTATTTTCTGTATTTATTTATATATTTTTGAGAAATGGTAACTTGGTGATCCTTTTCTGTGAAATGGTCACACTTATCCAAATATGCTATTTTTATGGAGAACAGTGCAGCTGCAACAGATAGCACTTTAGTGATCCTTTTCTGTATTAAAAAAAAAATACATGATTTTCAGTTTTTGAGAAATGGTCACTGTTGTGAAGGGCCAGATTAAACCGAATATATATATTTATTTATATATATATATTTAATTGTATTTGTATATTCTCTAATATTCCCTGATATCCCTTGTATATTCCTTGTACAATATGCATTGCATATCCATTCTAGCCTACTGAACATCCCATAATAGTCTCCATTCTACTATTGGTCGAGACCTTGGTGCCAGGCTGCCATACCCCTCAGACCCAGTTCAAACGTACCGCTCAACATGTACGAACAAGTCCTAGTTCCGCGTAGGAATCTGGCTACCGCACCACTAATGGGACTATTTGTTCATAGTGCGTATATATACTGCGCTACTAAAGTAGGACTTCCTTTTCAGTCCAGTTTCTTACCCTCCAATAGAGTCACAGACGTAAAGCCTCCCCGCGACGCCACGTGTGGGAGTAAGGCCAAGTTCGCCTACCATCGGTATTGAGACATCGTGTATATTAATATTTGAATAGTCATATTTGGCACTATATTGTCGAGTTGGACGTAGTCTATTAAGCTAATAATAGTCTGTTAATATATAGTGCTTCGTGCGGTGAGAATACTACCGTAGTCAGCACCCCATCGTTTCGGGCAGAAAACTGGCTGCTTATCCAGGGTGGTTGACCCCACGTGAAGCTGCACCCGAGGAGCCCCAGAGCCGACGAGCGAGTGGACCTGTATACCGGATTATTCTACCGACGACAGCCCGCCTTCCCAGGCACGGATTATGCTTTGTATACGTTGATTATTCCATGGATAAAGACCCCCGACACTGCTGTGTGTTGGAACCCCCCCCCCTGGAGAGGACGCAAGGTGAGGAGACGCTCTGCAAGACGAGGTCGCTTCACGTCTCTCCTCCGTGGACCGGAGGACGCCGGCCCACAAAGAGTCCACCTGCTTTCATCTGTGGTCCAAGGATCGCCGGCGCATTGAACGGCACTACAGTGGGTTCACCTGGGATACCCTTGGCCGGATGAGGCAGCCGGATTCTACCCCCCCCCCCTTCCTACTCCTGTCGGCTTACAAGCGACCGGATTAACCCCCCCTAGTGTATCCAGTCTATAATCATTAAAGTATCATTGCTGTTATTCCTTAAACTATTCCAGGTCGTATATGTACCACCTGCGCCTTCAGAGATTGGACATTCTCTATTGATATACCGACGAATACTCTTGCCATAAAAGTGCATACTAATTCCCATTCATAAATGTGATTGATTTGATTAAGTGCTTGCTCTACACACCATCGCTGTGTAGAAATAAAGACCTATTTCTAATTCGTACATTTGTGTTGGATCCGTTTCATCTACGTGACAGTGTTCATCATAATATATTTATGCCGTGTACTGGGTGGCCGAATATTAAGTACAAAGGTAGTGGTAGTAAGTATCATATCTAGTAATACAGTCAGGGAATTGTACCCCTCAGTTACAATTGGTCCTTCGAGCCGGATGGTAATTAGTGTAATATTAATATAGTGTTATTAATATTGAAATGGCCTATGATGAACACTCCACGAAACGATCCTCCTAACCAACGCCCGCAGCGCGAACGACGGCTCCCTCAGTACTTAGAGGCTTACGCTGTCAGTCAACAACCTAGTCTTCTACTAACAGTAAACGCGGTAAAACTAGAAAGTAAAAGTATGTCTAACCCCAACGCCCAGACTACCCCGACCATAGAGGCCCCTACGGGTTCTAATGTAACTGACCAAGTTCACGGTGGGGACCAGTGGGAACCAGACATGACTTCACACCCCGCCAGTACTGAAGAAGTAGTCCCCGATGAGTCCCGGGAGGAATACAACGCTACCGAGAGAGAACTCGGCACGGAAGAAGACGGGGAGAGCACCGTGGAGATAGAGCTCCAAGGCTCCGCAAGGAGTACCCCGAGGGAAGGCTCCCCTATACAACCGCCTTCCCCCAGCGAGGCAGAGAGGACCCTACAGCAGGCCTTCCTCATCAGCCTGAACGCCGCTGCTGAACGCGACCGACTGCAGATCCAGCAGCGGAGCGAAGAAGAGCATATACGTCTAGAAATAAGACGCATTCAGAGGGAAGAGAATGTGGCCCGAGACCGAGCAGACAGCCAGCGAGAAGCTGCTGGTGCTCTACGGGACGCAGAGCGCGACAGACAGCAAGCGCAACTAATAGAACAGCTGATCAGACGGACAACACCCTCTCCCTCCGCCAGAGGCTCCAGGAACTCGTCTAGACACACCTCCAGGGCGGCATCCCCTAGCCGAGTAAACAACCCTGAACTTGACCAACAGACGAGGTCTCTACCCCCCACAGACCTCCTTCCCCCAACCGGTCCAAGCGAGACCTAGCAACCGGGAAGGAGCAGCATATCCTGTGGAGAGGCTAAACCAGAGACTACAAGCACTGGATGACCTAACTGAAGACGAAGAGGAAGAGGAGGAGAACCACGCCCGACGACAGCACAGTACTCTACCGGACCAGGAGGTCCGGTACAGCCCAGGCTATACTCCCGCGGAGCTGCGCTACAGACCCCCGACTCTATACACGGGTGAGCACGACGCACGACCCGCACCGAGGAACAGCACCTGGACAAGCGGGCCATGGTACACTGCCGGTACCAGCCCATACCAAGGAGCGGGAGGAGACTCGCCTAGGAGGCCTCTCCCCCAACGCTCGCCGATGTATCCACAGTCAGCGTCATACATTGGCACGCCTATGGTACCCGACTTCACCCAAGAGAACCGGGCCCAGTATACAGAACTCCGCATGTGTCTGGAGACCATGTTGGTGGATGTATTGGATGAACGCCATAAATACGCCATCCTACTGAAGCACTTAAAGGTACCCCGCGCACATAATATAGCGCTCGCCTACGCGACTTCCACCACCCCATACACAGCAGCGCTGGTAGCATTGGACCAGAGGTATGGGCGCATATGGGATTACGTGATCCAGGAGATCCGACACATCGACCGCTTACCCCCAGCCATAGACAATCGAGCACTGGACGACCTGTCCATCAGAGTGCAGTCCCTGGTAGGGATGTTGGGAGCGCAGAGAGAGAAGGGGAGGCATGAACTTTACGCCAACTCAAATGTGGAAAGGATCTTGGAGAAGCTGCCGCCCGCTCGACAGGAGCGTTTTAGGTGACAGAGAGACCACCGAGACCCGAATGGCCCCGAACCGAACCTCCTCGATCTAGCAGACTTCCTGGCGAGAGAAGTCAGCAGCCTACGGCTAGATACATTCGGACGGAGCACCCCTGGCTCCAGAGAAGGAACCAGACGACTAAATGATGGAAGAAGATCGGTGACTGTGATGCACCAATCGGAGTCAGTACCGAGCAGCAGGAGCCACAGTACCCCCTCCAGAACGGAGAAGTGGAAGATAGTGTGCCCCTACTGTGAGAAAGAACACTGCCTAGCGCAATGTGACTCCTTCCCCAAGCTGAACGCGGAGGAAGCAAGTCAATGTATAAAGTCCAACAAGCGCTGTTTTCGCTGTGCGCGCTCACACATGGCAGCCGAATGCCGCTTAAAGAAAAGGTGCACCAAGTGCGATGGAGCCCATCTGGACATACTTCACGACAGTAACAGACGGCGCCCTTCACCCGCACCATCCAGCAGCAAAGTGAGCGTCATGTACATCGATCCCGCCAGCAGCAGTGGAGCCCGAGTACTCCTAAAAGTAGTGCGTGTGACACTAAGCTACCAGAATAAAGTCCTGGACACTTACGCCGTCCTCGATGACGGGTCCGAGAAGACCCTTCTGCTCGCCTCCGCTGCGGCCCAGCTAGGGCTGCGGGGAAGCGAAACCCAAATGACAATTCGGACAATAAGACGAGATTTGAAGACGATAAAGGGCGAGAATGTCTCATTCTCTATCGCAGCAAGCGGCCAGCCTGAGCGACGGTACCAGATTACAGACGCTTTCACCAGCCAAGAAATAGGGCTGTCGCGGTACACATACCCCGTCGCCAAGCTGATGGAGAAATATGCACATCTGCGCAAGTTACCGATCCCGCTCATAGACAATGCTATGCCGACCCTGTTGATAGGCTCCGACCATGCAGACCTCATTGTCCCGATAGACCGGGTTCATACCGGACCCCGAGGCTGTCCTGCAGCAGTCGAGACCCGTTTGGGATGGACTCTCCAAGGCCCGCTCGCCAAATCTCTCAACCGAAGTACAGCCACTAGATGTCTCCACTCCCGAGTCACAGAGGGAGAAACCGCACTCCTGCAACACGTAGAGCGGCTATGGACCTTGGAACAAATGCCCTTTAAGAACGGAAAGAAAGACATTCGCTCTAAAGATGACATTTACGCCATTCACCTCCTCGAGACAGGGACCAAGAGAGTCCCGGTCAACGGCGTGTTGAGATACGCCACGCCACTCCTGCGGCGAGAAGGAATGCCTACTTTCCACGCCAAGACAGACGCCACAGAACGGTACCTGCTGAACACGGAGCGGCGATTAGCCAAGAACCCCGCCCAAGAGAGTGTATACCGCGCTGAGATTGAGAAGCTCATCACAGCGGGACACGTCACAAAGATGGACATTAAAGAGGCTGACCAGACCACTGAATCGTGGTACGTGCCTCACCACAAGGTCCATCACAACGGTAAAGACCGCATAGTATTTAACTGCAGCTACCAGATCGGATCCCAAAATCTGAATAAAGAGTTACTGCCCGGTCCCACACTCGGCCCCTCCCTACTCGGCGTTCTACTCCGCTTCCGCCAGGAAAAGGTGGCCATCAGCGGGGACATTAAAGGAATGTTCCTGCAGGTGAGATTAGTAGAGGAGGACAAGCCCCTGTTACGGTTCCTATGGAGAGAGAAGCCAGGAGATGAGCACCCAGCCATCTACCAATGGGAAGTCCTCCCCTTCGGAACGACGTGCAGCCCCTGCTGTGCTACATTTGCACTACAGAAACATGTAGCAGAGGACCCAGCAGCGGACGAAGAGGTCCGACACAGCGTAAAGAACAGCTTCTACGTAGACAACTGTCTACAAAGCCTTTCAACCCAGGAAGAAGCCGAGGCTCTCCTGATTAAACTCCGTGCCTCATTGATCAAAGGCGGCTTTGATCTCAGGCAGTGGGCCAGCAGCGATCCGCAAGTACTGCGCAGCCTCTCCTCCGAGGACAAGGCAGCCAGCAGCGAGACCTGGATGGCTACAATCCCGGGAGAAGCCCAGGAGATGACCCTGGGATTGGTGTGGCGATTCAAAACAGATTCGCTTCACTACAGACACAAGCCCCTGACTACGGAGCAGGGAAGGCCGGCGGCGGCGCCGACCACCAGACGGAGTGTGTACACAACACTCGCCCGACAATATGACCCGCTAGGATGTATTCTACCGTACACCACCAGGGCAAAAATGATTGTACGAGCATTGTGGGACAAGGACCAGGGCTGGGACGACCCCATTCCTGCACACCTTGCATCCACCTGGAGAGAGTGGGAGATGGAGCTCCACTCACTCCCAGGCGTTAATATGCGCCGAAGCTACTTCCCACCCACGGTGAGGCCAGAGACATGTAAAATGGACTTACACGTCTTCAGTGACGCCTCAGAGGTCGCATACGGATCAGTAGCCTACTTGCGGGCCCAAGAAAGGGGGGGAGAGATCTACACAGCATTTGTCCTCGCCCGCTCGAGAATAGCCCCACGCAAGCAACAATCTATCCCACGCCTAGAGCTCTGCGCAGCCCTAGCCGGAGCGCACCTAGCCACGCTCATCCAACGTGAGCTCACCATACCGGTGTCTAGAACAATCCTGTGGTCAGATTCCACGACAGTACTCGCCTGGATCAAATCGGACTCATGCAAGTACAAAGTCTTCGTGGGAGTCAGAGTCACCGAGATTCAAGACTTAACCGAAGAGTTAACCGGAGAAACAGAGTGGCGCTACGTTGATACAAAACAGAACCCAGCTGACGTCATCACCCGGGGGATGCCCCTGGATGACCTCACCCGTCGCAATGTCTACAGTGACGGCCCCGCATTCCTAAGACTCCCGGAAGGACAGTGGCCCATGCCTATCCCAAGGGAAGCAAGTCCAGAGGAGGTGGAAAATAAGAAGTCTGTGTTCTGTGGATTGAGCACCGTAGCCTCCACCGACCCTAACATAGACGATTGCACGTCCATAGAGAGTGCACAACAAAGAACATTCCTGCGGTACCACCCGGAATGCAAGTCCCCCGCTGATATGTCAGCAGCTAACTACGAGGAAGCAGAATTGCTTCTACTGCAGCGAGCCCAGAGAGACTCGTTCCCCGATGAATTGGCCTGTCTACAGGGAGGAAAGCCCGTCCCATCCGACAGCAGATTAATTCATCTGGCCCCCGAGAGCGACGCTCATACCCTCATCAGAGTGGGTGGTCGCCTACGCAGAGCCCCCAATCTACCGGATGACATTAAATACCCGATCGTATTGAACAGCCGACACAAGGTCACAGAGCTGATTATAAAGAAATACGATGAGGATGTACATCACGCAGGAGCAGAAAGAGTCTTCGCGGAAATCAGACGTCGTTACTGGATCCTACAAGGAAGAGAGGCGGTACGACGCTTCCAGCGAACATGTCTAGACTGCCGCAAGTGGCGCGCGCAGCCCAGCATACCAAGGATGGCTGACCTTCCTCCATGTCGCCTCCGAATCGGTGACAAGCCATTCCACTCAACGGGTATGGACTGCTTTGGCCCGCTGCACATAAAGAAAGGAAGAGGAACCGAGAAGCGGTGGGGTATTGTATTCAAATGCATGACCACCAGAGCGATACACATCGAGCTTCTCCCGACCATGAGCACAGACTCATTCCTTATGGCCTTCCGTAGATTCACATCACGGAAAGGAAGACCGTCTACCCTATTGTCCGATCATGGGACAAACTTCAAAGGCGGCGAAAGAGAGCTGAGAGAGAGCTTCCAAGCTATGGGCCCAGAACTTAAGACCCACCTCGCTCCAGCACAGGTTGATTTCCAATTCAACCCCCCAAACGCACCCCACTTCGGTGGCACTTGGGAACGAGAAGTGCGCTCCATAAAGACAGCCCTGTACGCAGTACTTGGGGCCCAGACTGTGGCGGAAGAAGTCCTAATGACAGTCCTCACGGAGATTGAGGGAGTACTTAATTCGAAGCCCCTCGGATATGTCTCCAGTGATGTGGCGGATATCGACCCAGTTACCCCCAACACACTCCTGATGGGGCGGCTAGATCCTGCATTACCCCAGACAATGTACCGGCCTGAAGAAGCGAACGGCCGACGAATGTGGAGGTACAGCCAAGTATTAGCCGACAAGTTTTGGAGCAGTTTCCTACTGCACTACCTACCGTCTCCACAGACCCGCCAGAAGTGGGTAAAGGAGAGAGACAATTTGACAGAAGGAACAGTCGTCATGATTATTGATCAATCACTGCCCAGAGCTATGTGGCCGGCCGGCCGCGTAAGCAAAGTGATCACCGGTGCCGACGGCAAGGTCCGAGCAGCTGAAGTGCTTGTCCAGGGTCGCACTTACACCCGTCCCGTGGCGAGGCTCATAGAACTGCCCCGACTCCCAGACACAATCGATGATGACCATGACCCTATAACCCTATGACTTTGTGAAGTTGACTGACCCCTACAGCAAACCCTTATGTGTAAATAGACAACGCGATTAATCTGTCTCTGTTTAACTGATTAGGTCTGGGACCAATCAAGGGGTGGCTGTTGTGAAGGGCCAGATTAAACCGAATATATATATTTATTTATATATATATTTAATTGTATTTGTATATTCTCTAATATTCCCTGATATCCCTTGTATATTCCTTGTACAATATGCATTGAATATCCATTCTAGCCTACTGAACATCCCATAATAGTCTCCATTCTACTATTGGTCGAGACCTTGGTGCCAGGCTGCCATACCCCTCAGACCCAGTTCAAACGTACCGCTCAACATGTACGAACAAGTCCTAGTTCCGCGTAGGAATCTGGCTATCGCACCACTAATGGGACTATTTGTTCATAGTGCGTATATATACTGCGCTACTAAAGTAGGACTTCCTTTTCAGTCCAGTTTCTTACCCTCCAATAGAGTCACAGACGTAAAGCCTCCCCGCGACGCCACGTGTGGGAGTAAGGCCAAGTTCGCCTACCATCGGTATTGAGACATCGTGTATATTAATATTTGAATAGTCATATTTGGCACTATATCGTCGAGTTGGACGTAGTCTATTAAGCAAATAATAGTCTGTTAATATATAGTGCTTCGTGCGGTGAGAATACTACCGTAGTCAGCACCCCATCGTTTCGGGCAGAAAACTGGCTGCTTATCCAGAATGGTTGACCCCACGTGAAGCTGCACCCGAGGAGCCCCAGAGCCGACGAGCGAGTGGACCTGTATACCGGATTATTCTACCGACGACAGCCCGCCTTCCCAGGCACGGATTATGCTTTGTATACGTTGATTATTCCATGGATAAAGACCCCCGACACTGCTGTGTGTTGGAACCCCCCCCCTGGAGAGGACGCAAGGTGAGGAGACGCTCTGCAAGACGAGGTCGCTTCACGTCTCTCCTCCGTGGACCGGAGGACGCCGGCCCACAAAGAGTCCACCTGCTTTCATCTGTGGTCCAAGGATCGCCGGCGCATTGAACGGCACTACAGTGGGTTCACCTGGGATACCCTTGGCCGGATGAGGCAGCCGGATTCTACCCCCCCCCCCTTCCTACTCCTGTCGGCTTACAAGCGACCGGATTAACCCCCCCTAGTGTATCCAGTCTATAATCATTAAAGTATCATTGCTGTTATTCCTTAAACTATTCCAGGTCGTATATGTACCACCTGCGCCTTCAGAGATTGGACATTCTCTATTGATATACCGACGAATACTCTTGCCATAAAAGTGCGTACTAATTCCCATTCATAAATGTGATTGATTTGATTAAGTGCTTGCTCTACACACCATCGCTGTGTAGAAATAAAGACCTATTTCTAATTCGTACATTTGTGTTGGATCCGTTTCATCTACGTGACAGTGTTCATCATAATATATTTATGCCGTGTACTGGGTGGCCGAATATTAAGTACAAAGGTAGTGGTAGTAAGTATCATATCTAGTAATACAGTCAGGGAATTGTACCCCTCAGTTACAGTCACACTTATCCAAATATGCTATTTTTATGGAAAATAGTGCAGCTGCAACAGATGGCAATTTAGTGATAATTTTCTGTAATTTTATTTAAAGAAATATATGCTATTTGATTTACTACTACAAGCAGTGTAATGTCAACAGTACTAAGCCATTTAGACCTGAAACACCTGTTAATAATGCATTATATAGCCTGCATATATACACACAAATGTGTTTCCCGGTTTCTTAAATTAACATTATTTTGAAAGCAAGCACTTTTGTCATCATTGTAGCAAAAAAGACAGGACCGGAAAAGTCTTTATCGTATGTAGGGGTGCCCTGGAATATTTTATTGAACACAGGGGTGCCTTGGCAGCAGAACGGTTGAGAACCCCTGTATACAGTACTGAGTTATCAGACAGTTCTTAGCTTCTAAGTCTAATAATTTCTCCTCATCTCTCTCTCTCTCTCTCTCTCTCTCTCTCTCTCTCTCTCTCTCTCTCTCTCTCTCTCTCTCTATCTCTCTCTCTCTCTCTCTCTCTCTCTCTCTCTCTCTCTCTCTCTATCTCTCTCTCTCTCTCTCTCTCTCTCACACACACACACACACACACACACACACACACACACACACACACACACACACACACACACACACACACACACACACACACACACACACACACACACACACACACACACACACACACACACACACACACACACACACACACACACATAATTAACTACACACCAGGGGCAAATATACTGAAATATAACGAATAAGAGATGCACCAATGCGTTCCCTCTGCCAGTATCATACTGTACTTAGCCCCAAACTGTAATTATCATCTAATACAAAGAAGCCTATCAATCTGGTCCATTACTTTTACTGAAAAATATAGACTTGAGAGCATTACTTTGCGGTCAGTGGCTAAAATTATTAAGATATAATATTATTTTCTCCATTAGAGAGATTTAACATTGTATGTACCCCAAAAGATAAGATCAAGTAGACATGTAACACATGGTTATTTGGTATTGAATAGTATTGATGGTATCGCTCTTCCCGTGACATGCATTGAAGGCACGCTGGTGTTACAGAGCTCTTTGCCTGGTATCGTCCTATAATATCTGATACCGGTATCGGTGTCGCCCTACTAAAAGGTGCAATGTTTACTAACTTGGGTTTATTATACTCTCTCCAACCTGGTTTTGTTACTCAACAACCCCCACACTGTTATAATTCTGCTTGGGTTTTCCCCGCGTGCAGGTCTCTCGCTATCAGTGTTCAAACAAGCTCTCTCTGAATTACAACACACGCGCACGTACGACCCCGCCAAAACACATCAAGGCCTCTAGTGTGTCAGGTTTGTAGTACAGCAATTGCACAACCAAATAGCTCACTGATGGGGGGGTTTCATTATTGTACAAACAAATCAAAGGCAACAACAACTGGGATCATTCACGAGGAGAGATTTCAATATTTCACCACTTATCATTCAGGTGTTTAACAATGCAACGTGGGGAAACAGAGAGGAAGGAGCGAAGGAGAGAAAGTGAATCAAATAAAGACACCAAGAAAGCAGTATATTCCTTTTAATGTGCTAATGTCTGCGTTCTCTGTGCAATTATGAAAAATCTAATCTTATTCTTATCAAAACAACAACAACCAGAATAAAAACACTTCCCTGTAAGGCTGCATCTGAAACTGGAGCTGAAAACAATACTATAATTATTTGAGTTACTTTGGCTTTTAGTACCCTCGCCATAACAATGGCCTGGAGAGAGATTTGTGAGGCAGTTCTGGGTGTTTATGCGGGTTGCTAGGGAAAACAGCAAGAGTTGAGTGTTTGGAAAATAGCTAGAGAGACCACCAAGTTTCTGCTCTGGTCAAGTCACAAGCAAAGCCAAGATGTGAATATAATATAATATACATGACGCTCAAGTCACCATCTACAGTAACAACCGCTGTGTAACCAAACACACAGGCAACACTTGTCAAGTAAGAAAATCCTTACTTCCTGTTTCTATAGATGCAAAGCAGCAACGTCACTACCCCCCCCCCCCCCCAGTCATTCAGTCAGTTATTCACTGACACTTAGCCACTCTGCCTCTAGTGGCAACTGGCAGATCAGTCATCTGGTAATCGGAAGGTTCCCGGTTTGATTCCGGCTCCTTTGAGCAGTGTGTCAAAGTGTCCTTGAGCAAGACACGTACACCCCTAACTGCTGCCAATGAGCAGGTTGGCACCTTGCGTGGTCGCATCCGCCATCGGTGTGCGAATGTCTGTGTGAATGTGAGGCATAAATTGTAAAGCGCTTTGGATAAAAGCTGTTATATAAATGCAGTCCTTCTACCAATGCAGTCAGTCCATTCATATACAAAACAGGGAGAAGATAATTACTGCAGTGCTGGCTGGTGGGATGCAGTGCTGGCTGGTGGATAGGATGATATCATACGACATACGGGGAAGAAATCAGTTAAGATCAGAGTTAAGAAATACATCTAGTGGGGGGAAAGTAATTATGAAAATAGGAATTGTGCAAGTATGGCGCAAATTGGAGAGATGTAGTGCTCAATTCTGAATACAAAAAAATATGAAAATTATGACATAATATACAGAGGGGTTTAAACTGCATTCAGTCAGTTATTTAGCCACCCTGCCTCTAGTGGCGACTCAGGTAGCCTGGTATCTATGACACCGCTCTCATCACAGGTTCACTAAGCGGGTTAATTCTTATTTCAACACGCGAGGCGATTCAGATGGTGCCCTTTGATTCAATGCACTTCCTAGGAATTGGTAATAGCCCCGTCAGCAGCACGAGAACAAGGCAAAATTGAGACACATTTCAATAAAAGTGATTGGTTCTTGTTGTGCAGACAATAAGAGCCAGGCATATGTTTGCTCACAGTCACACTCTTACTGCACAGATGAATACAGTCTAATTACCCCTCTCCCCTTTCTCTCTCGCTCTGATATGATTATGCTTTTCTTATCTGTGAGCGATGTGTGCTGCAGCGCTGGCTTCAGCTGACAAATTAATCTCTGATGAGCCCAGTGGCGGCCAGTTGTGTATCACAATGGATGTGGTCTGACGGCAGGAAGTGGTCTGAGGGCAGGAAGTGGTCTGACGGCAGGAAGTGGTCTGAGGGCAGGAAGTGGTCTGACTCTGAGGGCAGGAAGTGGTCTGAGGGCAGGAAGTGGTCTGACTCTGATATTTTTTCTTTTTTTTAATTCTTTTTTTTTTAATTAGGGTTAGGTTGCTCTATAAGCCTTCGGCTTCAAACCTATCCTTTTCGTTTGTTTATTTGTGAAAATGTTCGAAAAATTATTGGTTTGTTTATTTATTTGTAAACATTCTAAATAAAATAATTAATTCATTAATTCATTCACTCTGAGGGCAGGAAGTGGTCTGAGAGCAGGAAGTGGTCTGAGGGCAGGAAGTGGTCTGAGGGCAGGAAGTGGCCCTCTGGGGACATTGCAGTTACAGGTAGACCCGGTGCACCATAAAGACATGCATGGTAGGCAGGGACTACTGTATGGACTCTAGCTAATTAGCTTAAATCTGGCACATTTACATTGATGTGGAAACTGAAAATGTTCATTAATGTGCACTGTCCCTGGGTAAAAATGTAAATAAACAAACAAACAAACTATATTTTTGGGCCACACAGCTAAAGGCCCTATTGTTCTATACAGTGTTTGCAATACCACCTGCCTAACATCCACTCACCATAGGCCACCATAAGACATGCAGTCGGCTTGTGTACCACCTGCCTAACATCCACTCACCATAGGCCACCATAAGACATGCAGTCGGCTTGTGTACCACCTGCCTAACATCCACTCACCATAGGCCACCATAAGACATGCAGTCGGCTTGTGTACCACCTGCCTAACATCCACTCACCATAGGCCACCATAAGACATGCAGTCGGCTTGTGTACCACCTGCCTAACATCCACTCACCATAGGCCACCATAAGACATGCAGTCGGCTTGTGTCTTAAGTGTGGCGAGCTATCTAACACTGCACAGTCTGTCTCTCATAACGGCATTAGTCCATCTCTTTAGGAAGGCAGAGTTATTGCTGGCTTAGCCTTTATGCCACATTGAAGTGCAGCCACTTTGGTGATAAGATGGAATGTGGAGCAGTGTAGGGCTGGTAGGATGCAGTGTAGAGGTGGTAGGATGCAGTGTAGAGGTGGTAGGATGCAGTGTAGAGCTGGTAGGATGCAGTGTAGAGCTGGTAGGATGCAGTGTAGAGCTGGTAGGATGCAGTGTAGAGCTGTAGGATGCAGTGTAGAGCTGGTAGGATGCAGTGTAGAGCTGTAGGATGCAGTGTAGAGCTGGTAGGATGCAGTGTAGAGCTGTAGGATGCAGTGTAGAGCTGGTAGGATGCAGTGTAGAGCTGTAGGATGCAGTGTAGAGCTGGTAGGATGCAGTGTAGAGCTGTAGGATGCAGTGTAGAGCTGGTAGGATGCAGTGTAGAGCTGTAGGATGCAGTGTAGAGGTGGTATGATGCAGTGTAGAGCTGTAGGATGCAGTGTAGAGCTAGGAGGATGCAGTGTAGAGCTGTAGGATGCAGTGTAGAGCTGGTAGGATGCAGTGTAGAGCTGTAGGATGCAGTGTAGAGCTGGTATGATGCAGTGTAGAGCTGTAGGATGCAGTGTAGAGCTGGTAGGATGCAGTGTAGAGCTGTAGGATGCAGTGTAGAGCTGGTAGGATGCAGTGTAGAGCTGTAGGATGCAGTGTAGAGCTGGTAGGATGCAGTGTAGAGCTGGTAGGATGCAGTGTAGAGCTGGTAGGATGCAGTGTAGAGCTGGTAGGATGCAGTGTAGAGCTGGTAGGATGCAGTGCTGGCTGGTAGGATGCAGTGTAGAGCTGGTAGGATGCAGTGTAGAGCTGGTAGGATGCAGTGCTGGCTGGTGGGATGCAGTGCTGGCTGGTGGGATGCAGTGTAGAGCTGGTAGGATGCAGTGTAGAGCTGGTAGGATGCAGTGCTGGCTGGTGGGATGCAGTGCTGGCTGGTGGGATGCAGTGTAGAGCTGTAGGATGCAGTGCTGGCTGGTGGGATGCAGTGCTGGCTGATGGGATGCAGTGCTGGCTGATGGGATGCAGGGTGAGGCTGGTGTGAACCAGCCAGCCAGTGGAGGTCTAATTGGATGAAGGAACCCTGTTGCATGAGCCGCCCTTCCCTAAGAGCACAGAGAGACATTATGAAAACCTCCCACGCCGCCTCCAGTTGATTCAATTAATTTATTTTTCTGCTAAACTGATGGAAATACGGCCTCTTTTCCAATAAAAGCCAGACAGCTTTAGCACTGTGTCACAGGGTTGCAGTCCTCAGCTGTGTGGAATTAATCGTGGATGGATTTCACCCCCATCACCATTACTGCCCCGGCCGGGGATGACCAGAAATCACCCAGAAGTCTCCACAACAGCGCGGGTCCAGGGCCCGGGCCCAGGGGGGTCAAGTGCTCTCCTTCGACAGTTAGAGTAAGAGTTTTCCCTCCTTCGTGCCCGGCGCTGTGGCCTTTGTTGTGACTGGCTACTCCACTGACCACCGCATATCAACGTAAACCAAAGGGAGAAAACATGGCATTGGGTGGGCAGAGAGTCAGAGCGAGGGAGATTGAATAATGTGTCAGGCGCTCCAAATGAATTAAAGTGCAGAGCGGGGGCCATGGAAATGCCTCTGTGTACCTCTGTGTGAGGCCCTAATCAGTTTGAGACAAGGGAGGCAGGGGCGTTGGGGGTGGGGGGGTGGGGGGGGGCGGGGGTTCATTCCTGTAACTAATCATTTGCGGTTTCCCAATGCAGTCAGCCAGTGCCAAAGGCAGAGACTAGTAAACTAGGAGGCTGTGTAGATTTATAAATGATTAATTAAGGGCCCTCCCACGAGAGCTGCAGAGGCTATAAGCAAAAATATTAATTCGTTGAGATGAGACTAAAACTAACAGGAAAACATTCCACCCGCGCTGAAGAGCGCTCGGAGGAGGAGGAGGAGGACACAGCCTGTTTGACTCCACACTGACGAAGAGGACCCTAGCCACTGCACCGCATACTGCAGGGAGGAGGGTTTGTTGTTGAGTTTGTCCAGAGAGGGGGAATGAAGAGTTACTAGAGTTACTCTCAGTCAGGCACGGAGACATAGAGGCAACACTGGCCCTCAGCGTGAACGAGAGAGAGATAGAGAGAGAGGGATGACTGGGTGACTGGGGGCTGAAATTAGTTCTCTGCTACCTCAAGTACCCATGTGACCCCTTCACTCGGTTCCATTCCCATCGCCGGCTCTCTCTCTCTCTCTCTCTCTCTCTCTCTCTCTCTCTCTCTCTCTCTCTCTCTCTCTCTCTCTCTCTCTCTCTCTCTCTCTCTCTCTCTCTCTCTCTCTTTCTCCCCCCCCCCCCCCCCCCCCCCCCCCCCCCGATGCCTGCCCTTCTGGGAGGTCTCTCTAAGCCCCTCTCATCTACATCTTTTCATGAATGTCAAGATGTGGAGTTTAAAGTCCTGCAGATTAAATGGGAAGCGTTCAGTGTTATTCTCCGTCTAATGAAAGAACTGGGTAATTACATGGAGAGGGTCTCAATGATGTCACGCCGGCCAGGTTCAGAGTCTTCATATTCCCCCCAGGCCAAGGAGGGGGGGGGGGGGGGGGGGCTATTCATTTCACCATGTTACATTATCACAGTACATTCAGATATTATTACTAGCCGACTTTGTCTGAGGGAGAAAACGTTTGTAAGAAAAGTAGTTAGAGACATTTGTTTTTCCCATCTTGTGTTGCAGCATGGACCATGTTCACCCAGCTGCCATTTGGCTCTCATGTCATGCTCAGGTTGGGATTCCTTTCTGCCCTGTTCCCAGCTGGGTGGAAAGGAATCCTGACCTGAGCATAACGTAAAAGCAAAATAGCTGCCGTGTGAATATGGTTGTGGTAAATGAACTGCATTTATATCGCGTTTTTATCCTAAGCAGTGCACTTTACAACTTATGCCTCACATTCACCCATTCACTCACACATTCACGGCGGAGGTACTGTAACCATGCAAGGTGCCAACCTGCTCATCGGGAGTAGTTAGGGGGTTACGTGTCTTGCTCAAGGTGTGCCCCAGTGGCGAACCACATAACGCGCTGAGTCCCGGCACGGCCGACCCAGGTTCGATTCCCGGACCCGTCGTTATTTGCCGAATGTCTTCCCCCCACTCTGTCTCCCGTTCCTCCTCTCTCTCTCTCTACTGGACTGCCCAGTAGTAAAAAAGAGATAAACGCTAAAAAATTAATCTTTAAAACAAAAAAAAGTGTCTTGCTCAAGGACACTTTGACACGCTGCCGGGAGGAACTGGAATCAAACCGAGAACCTTCCAATTACTAATGGACCGCTCTACCTCCTGAGCCACTGCCCCCTACAATCCTACAATATTCAATAGTGTGATGTTCCACAAAGCCAACAAGAGCCAACTTCTCAATAAAATAAAATAATAATAAAATAGAAGTAAAAAGTAAAAGAAAGATTCAGGCAAAAGCCTTGTTAAAAAGAAATGTTTTTAGGCCCCTTTTAAAAGCCTTGACGGATTGTGGTGCTCTCAGGTGGATGGGGAGAGCATTCCATAGGCTGGGTGCGGCAGAGCAGAAGGCTTGATCGCCCATGGTGTGCAGCTTAGTCCTGGGGGCTTTGAGGAGGTAGGCTGTGCCGGAGCGGAGGGAGAGTGAGGAGGCACCACCGTGTAAGGAGTAAGGAGGGAGACCTTGTACTCAATCCTGTGTTCCACCAGCCCCCTCTCAGTCATGTACCAGCCCCCTCTCAGTCATGTACCAGCCAGCCCCCTCTCAGTCCTGTATACCAGCCCCCTTTCAGTCATGTACCAGCCCCCTCTCAGTCATGTACCAGCCAGCCCCCTCTCAGTCATGTACCAGCCTCCTCTCAGTCATGTATACCAGCCCCCTCTCAGTCATGTACCAGCCCCCTCTCAGTCATCTACCAGCCCCCTCTCAGTCATCTACCAGCCCCCTCTCAGTCATGTACCACAGCCCCCTCTCAGTCATGTACCACAGCCCCATCTCAGTCATGTACCACAGCCCCCTCTCAGTCATGTACCACAGCCCCCTCTCAGTCATGTACCACAGCCCCATCTCAGTCATGTACCAGCCCCCCTCTCAGTCATGTACCTGCACGACTGGCAGGGGGGTGCTTAGTAAGAGATGTGATTGGGCCAGCCCAGGGTCAGTCAGTACCAATGGGCTCCTGTCCCAGCCTAGTAGTAGGCCGGTCGTTGACCAAATAATTTTTTTTTTTTTAATCAAATCATAACGGCCCAAAGATGCGTCGGCCCACCGGGCAAATGCCCGGTATGCCAGATGGCCAGTCCAGGCGTGGGTGAATGTGTGAGTGAATGGGTGAATGAGTGAGTGAATGGGTGAATGTGAGGCATAAGTTGTAAAGCGCTTTGGATAAAAGCTGTTATATAAATGCAGCCTTTTACCATTTTACACAGATCAGGTTGTGTACAAGGAACCACCACAGCAGACCA
Organism: Notolepis coatsorum; assembly: GCF_963971535.1. Taxonomy (NCBI): domain Eukaryota; kingdom Metazoa; phylum Chordata; class Actinopteri; order Aulopiformes; family Paralepididae; genus Notolepis; species Notolepis coatsorum. The sequence goes on along the minus strand of NC_140166.1, from coordinate 84,174,450 downwards.
TGTGAGTCAACAAGGAACCACCACAGCAGACCAGTGAGTCAACAAGGAACCACCACAGCAGACCAGTGAGTCAACAAGGAACCACCACAGCAGACCATGTGAGTCAACAAGGAACCACCACAGCAGACCAGTGAGCCAACAAGGAACCACCACAGCAGACCATGTGAGTCAACAAGGAACCACCACAGCAGACCATGTGAGTCAACAAGGAACCACCACAGCAGACCATGTGAGTCAACAAGGAACCACCACAGCAGACCATGTGAGTCAACAAGGAACCACCACAGCAGACCATGTGAGTCAACAAGGAACCACCACAGCAGACCAGTGAGCCAACAAGGGTTTCCAATAAATGATAAATGAGCAGCAGAAAAAAATAATCGACACATTGTTATTTGGCAACGTTGCAAAACCCAGCATTAATTTCTTTAAGAAATCCAATCTCCTACGATTTGAAGTAACACATCAACTAATTTTGACATACCTCCAGATTTTGAAAAAGCCTGTGGTTAGCCGCCACATACATATATATCAAGAGACAAACTAATATGAAAAATTACTTTGAAGATAATAATCATGCTTCCATGAGTGACAGCATCTTTACAAAAATGGGACGGGAAAAAATAGGGCAATAAAATGGTAACCAATCTGACACTGGGCAGTGAGCATGAAACATAATTATGGAAATATGAATTCATTTTTTAAAGGTCATGCATCTTTTAGAAGACCTTGTTGATGAGAGCCAAAATCGTTGGAAGCATAAACCCACAATATGCCAACTCAAATATTATCCTAGTAGAAAATATGGGACCGGGCTTGTGGTACAAATAAGCTCCAGTGTTGTTAATGAGCAGGGCTATGATCAAGGTGCGTTAGAGGCCTGTAGTGCATGTGGAATATATCTGACTACAGAGAATATGATTATTAATCACCAGAATAATCTGTCAGTTATTTAAAAAAGAATCCACCCCAAATCAAAGCGATCGGAAAAGGATCTCTGAAATGTGGCTGTGTTTAAAAATAAATAAAAAATATACTCATTATACAGGATGTCAGTGTGGACTTTCTGGTAGTTTCTAAAGAAAACCGGCCTTTGCTGTTTTCACGTTTTTTCCCGAGATCAGAATCGGATGAAAAGAGATGGAAAAAAATTAGGGGCCAAGCGCGCACTTAGAGGAAAGTTGAGGGGCAGGCGTCGCTCTGAGCCGTCGTCCTAATTGACTCACTGGAGGGGCTGGCTCCCCGCGGCAGAGAGGTGCTTATGAAGTCGATGTTCTCAGAAACTAGTGTTGAGGATGAATACATGTTTTTAGATTTCCTTAAATAAATATTTCATTCAACTGTCAATGTGGCACATAGACGGTACGGAGGCCTTTCATCTCCCCCGGTCGTGGAGGGGTAGGTGGTGTGTGTGTGCGCGTGTGTTTGTGTGTGTGTGTGTGTGTGTGTGTGTGGGGGGGGGGGGGGGGTTGAGGCCACTTTGGGTTGGCAGGATTGAGCAAAAGAAGACCCTTCTCTGAATGATGGGCAAAGAGCAGTCTGCACTGCCCCCCCCCCCCCCCCCCCCCCCCTTCCCCAACTACAATGCCTGAGTGTGCCTGGCGACATTGGGCCGATGCTACAGTAGATGACAATTAGTGGTGCGGGTTTGATCTGTGACAGGCGCGGCCCATACAGTACAACAAAGAGCGGGCTCTGTCCCCGACAGAACAGTAGCCCTGTCTCCGCACGGATCGGCCCCATCACTGCCTCTCCAGACAGAACTAATGTCGGAGGGCTTGTCATTGTTGTAAAATAGTCAAGAACACAGATATGATATTCAGGGAGCGCAGCGAGACGCCAGACATACTCATCATGCGTATCTAGAAAGGTGACGTTTTATTTTCGCTGTGAAGCCCCTCTATAGCCGCAAACTCACAAACTCACTCACTGACTTACGGTTAGCCACTCTGCCCCTAAATTGACTGCATTTATATAGTGCTTTTATCCAAAGCACTTTACAACTTATGCCTCACATTCACCCGTTCACTCACACATTCACACACCGATGCAAGGTGCCAGGTGCCGACCTGCTCATCGGGAGCAGTTAGGGGTTAAGTGTCTTGCTCAAGGAGTGGGAATCGAACTGTACATACAACTGTACATACTAATGTGCACACTACTGTACATACTACTGTACATGCTACTGTACATACTACTGTAAATACTGCTGTACATACTACTGCACATACTGATGTACAAGCTACTGTAAATACTACTGTACATACTACTGTACACACTACTGTAGTACTGTACATGTTACTGTACATACTACTGTAACTACTGATGTACATGCTACTGTACATACTGCTGTACATGATACTGTATATACTAATATGCATGCTACTGTACATACGAATGTGCATGCTACGGTGCATACTACTGTAAATAATGATGCACATGATACTGTACATACTCATGTGCATGCTACTGTACATACTACTGTAAATACTGATGTGCATGATACTGTACATAATACTGTGCATGATACTGTACATGCTACTGTAAATAATAATATACATGCTACTGTACATACTGCTGTACATGATACTGTACATACTAATATGCATGCTACTGTACATACTAATGTGCATGATTCTGTACATGTTGCTGTACATACTAATGTAAATAATAATGTAAATACTAATGTACATACTACCATGAATACTAATGTGCATGCTACTGTACACAATACTGTAAATACTAATGTACATGCTACTGTACACAGTACTGTAAATACTAATATACATGCTGCTGTACACAATACTGTAAATATTATATTCTTTTTTATCAACTTTTTCTCCCCATTTTTCTATTTTTATCCCCTCCCAATTTTCGTATTTATCCAATTCTTCCCTCCCCTGTCTCGAACGTTGCTAGACTATGCCTCCCACTGGTCGGCTGCAATGTGGACCAAGCCTTGCATCACGTGTCCCCTCCGGTACACGAGGAGGCAGCTGTCGCATCTTTTTCACCTGTACAGCGCGATCTCTCAGTGGCGAGGAGTAACGGGTGGGAGGCTCACGCTGGCCCCGATACTTCCTGATTCTGCTGTACAGGCGCAACAACCGACCTGTAGGAGTCGCTGTCCACAACGTCCGATCCCCACCCACCAGCTTCCCACCCCCTAATACTGCCAATTGTATTAGTATGAACGACCAGCTAAGCCGGAAGCAACGCCGAGAGCTGGGCTCTAACCCAGCATCTCCTGCGTTAGTGGCGAGCGCCTTGCCCACTACGCCACTTAGCCGCCACGATACTGTAAATATTAATATACATGCTACTGTACACAATACAGTAAATACTAATATGCATGCTACTGTACAATACTGTAAATACTAATATACATGCTACTGTACGCAATACTGTAAATACTAATATACAGGCTACATACTTTGTATGTCATTGTTTCAAAAGGTTTGCTGAGGCATTTCTGAAAGTTGAATAATCAAACCTGTCTTGATTTCTCTCAAACAAACAAACCTATTGAACGTGACCTATGGAGGTGTTTACAACAGTGCCAAGCTGTTTTCCTTTTGTTATTTGAACCTTTCTGTTGTTTCTGAAGGCGTTCTGGCCAATCAGAGTGCTGGTAAATTGGTCCCTCAGCTGGCTCTGCCATTTCTGGTTACAAGTATTGCTTCAACATTGATTCACTATAGCAATATCCCCCCTGCACGTGTTCGACAAAGGCTATGGCAGGACAACTTTTTCCTTTGAGTCAAACGCACACACTGCACTGATTGTATTTTTTCCTCTTCTTCTTCTTCTTCTTCTTCTTCTTCTTCTTCTTCTTCTTCTTCTTCTTCTTCTTCTTCTTCTTCTTCTTCTTCTTCTTCTTCTTCTTCTTCTTCTTCTTCTTCTTCTTCTTCTTCTTCTTCTTCTTCTTCTTCTTCTTCTTCTTCTTCTTCTATTATTTTTTTAATTTTTTTATATTCCCCCCCTCCCTTTTCCGTTTTTTTCTCCCATCCCAATGTTAGTCGTTATGCCAATTCCCAATCCCCTTCCTGGTCGTTGCGCACTCTACCCCCTACCGTCGGTCTGGGAGGGCGGAGACTATCACATGCTTCCTCCGACACATGTGTACCCAGCCCACCGCTTCTTTTCACCTGGCAGCGAGGACTCTCACTGGGGGAGTGTAACGTGTGGAAGGTCACACTACCTCCTCCAGATCCTTCCCTCGCTGTGCAGGCGCCCCGACCGAACTGTACTAGAAGTCGCTGTTTACAACGACCAGGACTCACCCCACCGGCTTTCCCATCCGCTGACACTGCCAATTGTGTTAGTATGGACGGCCGACCAAGCCAGAGGCACCGTGGCAGCTGGATTCGATCCCACTGTCTCCGGCCGCCCTGGCTCTGCCATTTCTGGTTACAAGTATTGCTTCAACATTGATTCACTATAGCAATATCCCCCCTGCACGTGTTCGACAAAGGCTATGGCAGGACGCTGTACGTTGTAAACAACTTTCTCCTTTGAGTCAAACGCACACACTGCACTGATTGTATTTTTTCCCCTTCGTCTTCTTCTTCTTCTTGAGTCAGTTGTAGACAGAAGCAATGAGTTGAGCTAAAAACAAATCTAGGCAATAATTGAAATGTAGCATGAAATTACCCCTGCAAATAACCACGAGCCATTACATGAACACATCATTATCCTCCTTCATCCAGCAAGGTAGCAACCCCTAAACACACACAAAACGCATTGTAAATGCAACACAAACACACACGCACTCACACATACTGTACATGCACAAGGAGCTCGCTCTCCTACACACACACACACACACACACACACACACACACACACACACACACACACACACACACACACACACACACACACACACACACACACACACACACACACACACACACACACACACACACACACACACACACACACACACACATACATCCACACATGCTCGTACAAACACACACACACACACACACACACACACACACACACACACACACACACACACACACACACACACACACACACACACACACACACTAGGTGGGAGAGACCTTTGAGGATTTCACAATTGCACATTTATCCTGAAAATTAAAAATGGTGATTGATCCGTGGAATATTAACGGTCAATTGTGTTTTTCATTAAGTTGAGAGGGGGAGCGGAGGGGAAGGAGGGGGGGGGGGCAGGGGGAGGCGTTCTGAAAGAAGAAAGGGAACAGGAAGGAAAGAGGTAGAAGCTTTATTTAATGCTGATCCTGTATAGAGAGAAATGTAAATAGTACAATCCCATAAAACGACAGCACACTAATCATATTTACAAACTATATTAAATTTGCCCATTGTGTTTGCCTTGCTAAGGATTGGCTCCCATGTAATTGTCATTGTAACCAGTGTTGGCTTATGGGGGAAAGAGAAGAAAAAAATATTTAACTGCAGTGATATAAGGTGACTGGTAAGGCTTATTATTACTTTATTATTACCCGGTATATGTTTATTAAAACAATTTGTCATGCAGAACAGGAGTAGGGAATGGAAACCATTAAATCCTGCTCCACTCTGGCCACAGAAATGAGTTACAATAAAATTAATGGTGGGGAGGCCTGGTCTGACACCAGCGCTGTGTAATAACCCACTGCTTCGTTTCATTTGCCCATCATTTCCTGTTGGGCCCTCACCATTAAACATACATGTTGGGGATTATTGAAATAGCCCCGCGACAACGACCACACTGTAATATGTGTGTGTGTGTGTGTGTGTGTGTGAGTGTGTGTGTGTGTGTGTGTGTGTGTGTGTGTGTGTGTGTGTGTGTGTGTGTGTGTGTGTGTGTGTGTGTGTGTCTGTGTGTGTGTGTGTGTGTGTGTGTGTGTGTGTGTGTGTGTGTGTGTGTCTCTCTCTCTCTATGTATGTCTGTGTGTGTGTGTGTGTGTGTGTGTGTCTGTGTGTGTGTGTGTGTGTGTCTGTGTGTCTCTATGTGTGTGTCTCTATTTGTGTGTGTGTGTGTGTGTGTGTCTCTCTATGTGTGTGTGTGTCTCTCTATATATATGTGTGTGTGTGTGTGTGTGTGTGTGTGTCTCTATGTGTGTGTCTCTATTTGTGTGTGTCTCTCTATGTGTGTGTGTGTGTGTGTATCTGTGTGTGTGTATCTGTGTGTGTGTGTCTCTATGTGTGTGTGTGTCTCTGTGTGTGTGTGTGTCTCTATGTGTGTGTGTCTGTGTGTGTGTGTGTGTGTGTGTGTGTGTGTGTGTATGTGTGTGTCTGTGTGTGTGTGTGTGTCTGTGTGTATGTCTGTGTGTGTGTGTGTGTGTGTGTCTCTATGTGTGTGTGTCTGTGTGTGTGCGTGTGTGCGTGTGTGTGCGTGTGCGTGCGTGTGTGTGCCAGTAGATGTGTTTCAGCAGGCTATGCTGGTGTTTATGCAGCGTACATGTCATTATGTTGGAATAGTGGGCGACATGCAGGGGAGTGTTTGTGGTTATGAGCAGGATATCATGGAGGCAGCTGCAGCCTGGAGGAGGCTTCCTCTCCTCGTCTGGGAGCCCAGATTACTCTGTCAGCTCCGGCTAAAATGACTTTGAGGATATTGCTGCAGGGGAGCCACAGAAGTTTTAGGCTAAGAGTAAAGTGTGTGTGTGTGTGTGTGTGTGTGTGTGTGTGCTGCGAACAACGCCCTTGATTCCCCTTGTGGACTGGTGTTTGTGTGAGGATCGCTATGGTAAAGACGGATCATAATGACTAGAGCTAGGTTTTTCCTCCTTGATACTCGGGGGACAGTAAAGCTAAAGCATGGTGATTATTCACAGTCACGCACTCAGGTAAGACTTAACTAACGAGGGAAACAACGGGTAATAACACTGGCTATTTCACATGTATACAGTACTTACAGATAACTCTACTATACAGGTCAACTTGGGATTTGCTGTGTACATCCATGACCCCAAGAGTAAGAAACAATAGATTTGAGGTTTTCTTGCCTAAAGCCACCAGCAGGCCAGATATTTCAAATGAGCACATCATCCTGACCCATTTGTCATACAGTCACATCATTTGCTGTGAACATTTTATTTTATTTTATTGAAGTTTATGTGAGGGCTGGGTAAGGACTGCATGCTGCCAACGAGGGGGCGTGCCGAACATTCTACCTCACGCACCTGTGAGTGGTTGGCAATCAGATTTCAGTGAAATTTGGACATGTACTACATAAGACTTCAGGCTATGGACCCAGCTCTTGGATATTACAGAAAAATGTGAGTAACAAGTTTTTCTACAACTCAAGTTCAGACCTATGTTACTCTATTTAATTAGCACTAAAAGTTAATTTTCTTTATTGTATCAGAAACTTCAGAATGTTATCTTTCAAAAGAGACCAGGCTCATGCATGGTTGGAAAATGACCATCGTATATTACTTCTATGTTACACTGGAACCCTAGTCCACGTTTAACTGGCTCCAGTTCTTCAAGTTCCTCATGCCAGGACTGATCTTGGAAAGACTGCCTTTAGTTTTAGTGCAGCAGAATGGAATCATGGAATCTCTTGCAAAGTGACCCTAAACTTAATACTTTTATACCTTTTACTGTAACTGTTTTTAACTGATGTTGCTTGTTGATTTGCTTGCTTGTATTTATATTTGAACTGATTGTTTGCTGATGTTGTCCTCTGTGTAATCTCATTGCATCTCAATCATCGTTGTAAATCAGGGCTTCCCTCGTTTGATTCTGTGAGAATTATAAATAACGATTGATGATGATGATGTAATGGTAAGAATGAGACAGACAGACAGACAGACAGACAGACAGACAGACAGACAGACAGACAGACAGACAGACAGACAGACAGACAGACAGACAGACAGACAGACAGACAGACAGACAGACAGACAGACAGACAGACAGACAGACAGACAGACAGACAGACAGACAGACAGACAGACAGACAGACAGACAGACAGACAGACAGACAGACATATAGATAGATACAGTAGATCGCTCACTAAACATTTAGACATTTAGACAGAACAAGGTCACGTATAAGAATAACAAAACAAATTGCCTAAGAATAAGAATAGAATAAAAATATACAGTAAAAATATACAGAAGTCTACAGTACGTGTTATATTGAACAGTGTTGTTTTTAAAAGTAAAAGTCCAGGAAGATGGTAACTGTCACCCTGTGCTCAGTGATGCAGTGAGGCACAGTGATGCATTGTAAAGGGTCTGGTGGCTGTCGGAATGAAGGACTTCCTGTGCCGTTCAGTGCTACATTTAGGGAGTGTTAGTCTAGCACTGAACATGCTCCTCCTGTCAGCCAAGTCTGTGTATAGTGGGTGGGAGGGGTTTTCCCTGATGGCCTGGAGCTGAGCAAGGCTCCTCCTCTCCGCCACCCTCGCTAGGGAGTCCAGCTCCACCCCAACCACACTACTTGACCACTTATCCAGCCTGTTTGGAAATGATCGGAAATGGTCACAACAAAAAGGCACCAGAATCCCAGATGTGCCAAGAAGGCCTTCTCTCAGAGCAGTTGTCTTTATCGCACCGAGAGATAAATAAACGATGGTCTCTAATTGATCATTAAAGTTAAGCATGGGCTTGTGCTCACCGTCAGATGACACACACGCACGCACGCACACACACACACACACACACACACACACACACACACACACACACACACACACACACACACACACACACACACACACACACACACACACACACACACACACACACACACACACACACACACACACACACACACACACACACACACACACACACACAGAGGGCTACATGCTGATGTACAATCCTGAGTGTCAGTGATCCCAAAGCACTATATTCTCAGTATATATAGACCGTTCTTTTGTATTGATCCTTAATAATTTGCATCACTGTGCACTTGATGATCTGAAAGCTGATATGACTCACGGTTACGTTGGCCATGTAATCTTGACCAACCACGTCGTCAAAGAGGTGGTAATCACATAGCCAATTAGATTTAAGTGAGGTCACTTAGAGCCCATTCCGGGGCACTCGTGCCTACCGCCTGACCCATGCCAGTTCACTGTCTCTCCTTCCCCCTCTGAGCCTCTTATGACCACATTAATACAGCTAATTAGTAATTACCATGTCAATCACAGGTAATGCTTATTAATTGCCCCTTCTGAAAAGGCCCATTTCAAACGGTGAGTAGCCCCTTAAAAGCTCAGAGAAAGGCTGACTGTAGGGTAGGTGCTGACAAAGAGAAAGAGAGAGAGAGAGAGAGAGAGAGAGAGAGAGAGAGAGAGAGAGAGAGAGAGAGAGAGAGAGAGAGAGGAGAGAGAGAGAGAGAGAGAGAGAGAGAGAGAGAGAGAGAGAGTGGAGAGAAAGGGAGACCACTGCTGGCATTAGTCAATCTGCTGTCCAGATGTCTTCCACAGGTGACAGCTGCAATAGCCTAACAAGCTAATTAATCACGGGGCTTTTGTGGCGCTTCATTTTAGGGAAACTCATTTCGCTCGTAAAAGCTTCGTCTCGTGTGAAAAATGACAATCGTGATGTGGAGGACCAGCGGCAGAGAGAGAGAGAGAGAGAGAGAGGAGGAAGAGAGAGAGAGAGAGGAGAGAGAGAGAGAGAGAGAAGAGAGAGAGATAGAGAAGAGAGAGAGAGAGAGAGAGAGAGAGAGAGAGAGAGAGAGGGGGAGAGGGAGAGAGAAATAGTGTAAAAGAGAGACAGAGAGAGTGTGAGAGAGACAGAGAGAGGGTGTGAGAGAGAGACGGAGAGAGTGTGTGTGTGTGTGTGTGTGTGTGTGTGTGTGGTGTGTGTGTGTGATGTGTGTGTGTGTGTGTGTGTGTGTGTGTGTGTTGTGATATAGAGAGAGAGGGGGGTGAGACGAGATGAGGAAGGGGCAAAAGAGAAAAAGAGCTGGGAGAGTGTGTGTGTGAGGGAGAGAGGGGGGTGTGTGATTAATCAGCCCCTTGTGTGTGTGAATGTAACAAGTTCCTAACGTTTTCTTTCCCTATTATTTCATGCACACTTTATTCATTGTTTTAATTATTATTTCTTTTAAGTTATTTTGTGCATCACTCTGTTTTGAATTTGATGCAAATTTGCAATGCATGAGGGTCATCCTTTTGTGTTAAATGGCTGCACAAAGCAAGCATTTGTTGACTCGCATGTTGATAAGAGTATTAAAACTTGGAACTTGAAAAAGATCTGTTTAAGGTAAAAAATAAATAATAAAAAATCGATTAATTTGCGATTAATCGCGAGTTAACTATGGACAATCATGCGATTAATTGAGTTAAATATTTTAATCGTTTGACAGCACTAATTATTATATTACAGGTTCACTGCTCAGAGCCTCCGCTAATCAGCTCTCTGGCCCCTGTTTACAACGTGGAAATGCCATAATGAACCTATTGCCATTGATATATTTATGCATTAAAAAACATTTATGAATTAATTTCTTCATTGTCCATTGAAATAAGCATATCTCATGAACCGTTTGTCCTAGATACTTATGGGAGGTTGTAACGCCCCCCAGGTTGCTGCGCCAGCCGGTGGACTAATTCAGGTGGCGCAGCTCTTGTGTTTATTTATTAATGTGTTTCATGTGGTCCTTATCAATCTGTTGTCTGTACATTTGATGTCTGTCTTATCTGTGATGTTACACTCCCTGGTCTAAATGTCTTCCCTATCTGTGTTGGTTTTGTGATCTGGTCAGTGTTGTGTTTGTGTGTATTTATTTATATTTCAACTTGGTAATGTTATGTGTCACTCTGTTTCCCCAGCTGAGTCTAATCACCTAATTACCCTCCTGTGTCAATCAGTGTCTGTATACTGTATATATGTCTGTTACTTCCTGTCTTCCCTGTTGCGTCATTACTCTGTGTTCCCTGGTTCCAGTCATGTTTTGCTCGTGTGTTTGTCAGCTGTTTGCTGAACACTTTTGTAAGTAGCATAACTTGTTTTGTGGAAGTCTTTATCGCTCCTTGTCACAGAGGATATTATTATTTATTGTGTTTATGATTTGTAGGGCATTTAGCACGTTTGGAGACTTGCCCTATCTCTTTGTTTTTGAGCCACTCGTACCTACATTAAAGGAGCAGTGCTCATATTTCAAGATTCAACACCTGCCTCCTGTCTATCCTCTGCTGGTCTGCGCTTGGGTTTTACTCTGTCCACCACCGTCATGTCTAATCGTAACAGGAGGTGTCAATGAACTCAGTACAGATGACTATTTCCATTGGTCTAGGTAAACCACATCCTGATGCTTAAGTGTGTAATAGTATGTAGTAGTGTAATACTGTAGTAATAGTGTAATAGTGTGTAATAGTGTAATACTGTAGTAATAGTGTGCAATAGTGTAATACTGTAGTAATAGTGTGTAATAGTGTAATAGTGTTCTAGTGTAATAGTGTAATAGAGTGTGTTTGGATACCGGTAATTATAATCAATGGTAATAGATGGTCTCTGCATTTGTTCAATATTGTATGCATCTTTGTTTGCTCTGTGAGAGAGAAGAAATGTGCACTTTTCTATTATTATTATTATTATTATTATTATTATTATTATTATTATTATTATTATTATTATTATTATTATTATTATTATTATTATTATTATTATTATTATTATTATTATTATTATTATTATTATTATTATTATTATTATTATTATTATTATTATTATTATTATTATTATTCTACTAATTTTATAATATGAAGATAGTTGCAAGGCCAAATTATCATACAGGCCTATCGGACTCACAGGGGCCATCAAGGCACCCCGAAAGATCAGACCATGCCTACCCTGCAGGGTTGGCCCCTGAGTGGGTAATGTTAACCAGTCATAGGTGGTAGTCTACATAGGGCTCATGGTCTAGATGGGCCCCCAACCTACCTGATTTCTGGGGTTTGATTACTGTAAATGGTAAATGCATTTATATAGCGCTTTTATCCAAAGTGTTTTACAATTTGTTACTCACATTTTTACCCATTCACTCACACATGCACACATCGATGGCGGAGGCAACCATGTGAGGTGCCAACCTGCTCATCGGGAGCAATTAGGGGTAAAGTGTCTTGCTCAAGGACACTTCGACACGCTGCCCGGGAGGATTTTCAAAATGCGAAAACTACGGTGGTGAAAAATACGAGAGAGCTCGTATTTCATGAGCTCATAATTCTGATAGTGTTGTTTTGATTCTGCCTGTTGTTTTGACTATTTTGGTTTTTGAAGTGGCATTTTTATACTGTAGCTACGTGTTAACAAACTTTCGCATCCGTAACTCACATTGTATCTCACTTGACCAATATGGTGGCGAAGTGAATAAGGTGAATAGAGACGGTGTAACTCTGGGATCTGAAGTCTGAAAACACACACTGATGTTACCACCATTCACCACATGTGTTGCCAAAACCACCAAACAGACGATGTTCAGGATTAACATTTTAACAAACTTAAAGCTGCAATAATGATTTTCTGAATTTCTTTTTTAAAACCTGCTATCAGAACATCTAACTGAGTCAAGCATTTATTGTTCTCTCTATTGTAAATGTTCACCTTGTTTAACACCCAAGAACCAAGAACAACCAATAACAAAGAGAAAGTTGTATGTAATGTACAGTAGTTGAACTTTCATTTTAGTTAACAACAAGAGTGTGCTAGCAAGACAGTGCTATGTTAATATGTGATGTATTTAAAATGATCACTTTGACGAAAAAAGACAAGTCTTAATGGCTCATTGCTGCCCCCAAGTGGTCAGAAAGCGATTATTGCAGCTTTAAGTCGTATCACATTCATACCAGTATAAACATTAGAGAAAGTATCAAAATAATGTGGGATTGGATGATGTTATTATGTTCTTAGAATGATGTTATAGTGAACAATGAATAGCTTACATTGGTCTCCATTCTTCTATATTATAATCATTACCACAAAACATGTTTACGGTAAGGGGTGATCGAGCCTTCGAGGTGACAGCACCAAGGCTCTGGAACGCTCTCCCCCTGGACCTGCGAACTGCCCCCTCTGAAAACTCTTTTAAAAAACAACTAAAAACACATTTGTTCAGACAGGCCTTTGGTCAACATGCATAGGCACTTTTTCTTGTCCTCACTGTTCCTATAGTTTTGTTTTTTAATTAGTGACTCGTGATTTTATCCAAATTCTTTTAGTCTACTTTTTTATCTGGTTTCACTGTTTTTTTTAACTGCTGTCTGTTGTTGTCATTTATTTCTGATTTTGTTTTGTTGTGTTTTTTATATAAGCTGTAGTGTAAAGCACCCTGTGCATTCGTGCTGTGAAGAGTGCTATATAAATAAAAGTCATTCATTCATTCATTCATTCATTCATTCATTCATTCATTCATTCATTCATTCATTCATCTGAACATGGCAAGATTTCAGAAAAAAAGTGCTAAGTCCCTGGGCCCTCATTCATCAACGTGTGCGTAGAACATGTTCTATTTCCACACGTAAGCACAGAATTTAGAATGAGTGTACGCACAGGGAAGTCGGGATTCATCACACGTGCGTACGCAGGTTCTACGCACACCTGTCATGATGAATATGACTTTGATCCTACGTTTGAGCTCGTGCACTGTTTTAAGTATTTGCATACCAGAAACGCCCCGATTAACCATATACGGTAATGGAATACACCCATGAAATGTGGAAAAATGGACTAAGCCGAGGGAAGCGTGTCATGAGACAGGCTGACAGACGTGTACACTTACGGTGATGTCGGATATGATATCTATTAACCATTGCTGCCTGGGCAGCGCAAACACTAATAAATACCGCGCTGGAATATGACTGCATTTTCCCGTGTTGTTTGATTAATACCCAGGGATTAAAGTTCTCCTCAATTTTATTCCAAATCGCGATGGATCTCCCGTCAATTTTCTACCTGCTGCATATGATTTCTAGAGGCATACTACAATCTATTTTGATGTCAGTATTGGGTAGCCTATATAAACAATAATACGAGAGCATATACAAGAACAATGAATCTCACTGCATGTATGATGTAGCCTGCCTTTCAATACATGAACTTGAATTCCATCATGTTTGTGTGCGGGACTCACAAGGCTGTTGTCACAATGGGTGGTACCGGTACAGTAATAATAACAGTCCACACAATATCACGATCCATGCCATAGCCTATGTTCTATTAGGACATGATCTGTGACGACAAATGTTCTAGAATGTTTGATTAAGATATCATACTCTGACAGCATGCCTATGATCAACAAAAACGCGAACTTGAATCCCATCATATACATAGTCTGTCCACTATCTGGTGTCATTGCAATGCGTTTTCTATTCTTTCTTATACAGTAAAAAGGGGGAAGAACACTATATTCATATGACTTGTATTCTGCTTACAGCTTCGAAATTCCACTTGTTTCGTTTAACGTAAAGCCTTTTAAATATAATCAAAACGTTCCCGTGTTTCTGCGGTCTGCGCAAAATAATAACGAGTTGAGCTTTATGATTTATGATGAATTGAAAATGGGGGACCCTGATGTAAACAAGACGAAAGTCTTTCTCTGGTCTGCATCCCCAATTAACAATTGTATGTACTGAGCTGTACTGTACTGTACCCATTCTGCAATCTGTTAATACACTTTTCAATCAATCAATCAATCAAGCTACGCGGAGCGCAGTCAGTCAGTAGCCTACACCCCGTATATTCCGATAACGCTATATAAACCATGCTGCATTCATTCTGAGAGAAAGATCTATTATTCCAAATGCTATTTATAGGGTTTTGACCATAATTACACTACTGTTGCTATTTTACAATGAACTATAATGAACTACGGTTCGTACAGAACATGCCAGTGTTATTATGCACAGAAGCTCATTTCCTTGTTGTAATAATATATTCTACCACTGGGCGTCAGCTAAGTGTGCTCTGACCTGTGCGTAGACGTAAGCACGGAGTCAAGTTCAAGTTGAAATTGATGAATCCCACTCTTTGCTTAGAAATGATCGTACGCACAGGGTAAGCACAAATCTGTGCGTAGAACACGTTGATGAATGAGGGCCCAGGTTCTAAGTGTGTCATTTTCATAGTGTGATGATTGAAGTCATTGTTCACTGTAGTTCCGTGTATATTCTTAGATACACTTGGAGCATACATTATGTCATGGCATCAATCAGTGGATCAGGTGGGCAGAGAAGTGCAGAATCACAGTCAAGTTTCAAATTTGTTTATTATTTGTCATAATAAAATACAGATTACTTTATGATGAAATGCTTGTTTCTGTATTCTGTAGTCAGAATCACTTCCTCTGCCAACACAGGGAGGGATACACCAGAAAGTGACTTGGTTATCTGCGCGAGAGCATACAACAATCCAACGTTCTAACCGGACAACGAACATCACAGCAACAGACATCAGATAATACAA
Organism: Notolepis coatsorum; assembly: GCF_963971535.1. Taxonomy (NCBI): domain Eukaryota; kingdom Metazoa; phylum Chordata; class Actinopteri; order Aulopiformes; family Paralepididae; genus Notolepis; species Notolepis coatsorum. Next base: position 84,159,042 of record NC_140166.1, on the reverse strand, counting down.
CAAGCAAAACATAACACAATTATACGCAGGGAAGTGCACTGGAATAAAATTAGGACTTAAAGATTGCACTGTATTATGTATATACATTTCCCAATGTTCTAGTCAGGTCTATACAGTCCAGTCTTAAAATGGATACCAAACAATCCCAATCGTGTAGATCTGACCAGCTGTAGGTTTCATAGCAAGAAATTACAAACTAGAACCTGTAATGTACATCAATAAAAATTTTGTATTTTCATTTAAAGGGTGGCACAAGAGGCCTGGGTTGAAGTGATGACTGGATCCTCCCTGGACTCGTAGAGCGTGTGCTAACTTGCACGCGGGAGCCCTGGACCCAGATGTCTAGATGCGGACCCCGGCTCCGGAGGCTGAGATAGGGGCCGACCTCTGACTCTCCGGCTTCGTCCCAGGGCCAGATATTCTCTTATCAGGACAGCCTGTGCCATACATCGTCCAGCAGCTCAGCGCAGATAGAATGTAGAGAGAGAGAGAGAGGGGAGACCCCGGACGGTGTGATCGTTGAAACGCAGAGTGCAGGTGACCGTTATACGTGATCCGCTACGGTCAGGAGCCGCATTGTTATTGTGGACGGGTAGTTAGCATGTGTTTGTGCATTATATTAATTCAGGATGACTGACAGGCAAAAATTATACATCAGTAGAAACATCACAAGTACAGTAGGCTGCGCAACCTAGACAGTCTGCACTGTTTCCACTGTTTGAAACAGCATTTTTTTAAAGCTACAATTAGATTTGGCATCCAAGTCATTTTAACAGTCACACCTGTATTATACTCTAATACTCTATACTCTACTCTAATTAATTAGCACAGTCAAGACAGACTGGACTTGTTTAATTTTTACAATGAATGGCGGTTAGAAAAGTACAGAATCTCACACTCTACGGGCGGCTATAGGCAGCACAGTGAACTAAGCGCTCGCCTGCTATGACCGCAGAGACGCTGGGATTGAATCCAGCTGTCAGCGGTACCTCCGGCTTGGTCAGTCGTCCCTACTAACACAATTGGCAGTGTTAGCGGGTGGGAAGCCGGTGGGTTATGTGTCCTGGTCGTTGTAAACTGCGACTCCTACTGGTCGCTCCGGGCACCTGTTCAGCAGGGAGGGGATCTGGGGGAAATAGCGTGAACCTCCGCACGTGTTACGTTCCCCAGTGGGGAATGGGCACAACGACCAGGAAGGGAATTGGCATAACGACAAAATTGGGATGGGTAAAAGAAAATGACAAATCTCACACTCTAGCTTATTAGAGAGCGTGCAGCTTCCCACCGGTTACATATGGATGGGATGAGATGGTGAATCAGGGCAGCATGGGCAGAGGTTGGGGTTGTGTGTGTGTGTGTGTGTGTGTGTGTGTGTGTGTGTGTGTGGTTGCGGTGTTAGGGTAACAGGAAGTGGACTGGTGTCTATTTGAAACTGTGTTAATAAACACACACACACAAATACACACACACAAGCACACACACACACACACACTCACAAACACACACACACACACACACACATGGTTGGACACTCCAACAGCCCCCCCTTCCCCGAGGGCCTGGAAGCTAATTAGCTCTTAAAGCATTTATTTATCACAGATAAACTGTCAAACAATCTCACTGGCATATCCCCGACGGAAATAAGAACTACTCATTAGTTTGTTCAATTAAGCTTTCTTTTCCCTCTACAGCCAAACCCCCCCACCACCCCCCCCACACACACTCTCGCTTTGCTATTTCAAAAGTTGTTCACATAAAGTAAACTTACCTTACTTAAGGAATCCCTCAATGCCTCTTTCAGTGTGGGATCCAGAGGAGTGTTTGAAGGGCACAGATTACTGTGAATGTGGACAAGGCTCTGAGCCAAGAGGGGGATGAGGGGAGGGGAAGAAACTCAAACAAACACAGTCTCAAGCCCCGCCCTCTTCCACCCTGATCCTCCAATCACGACGGTTTCTTCCCTCTTGACGAACAGGGCTTGAGATAGGTCACTGGGCGAGGGTTAGTTGTCCTTTTGCATTTCAAGAGCACTCGGAGAAGCAGCTGTCTGTGTGATTCTGTGGAATTTTCATGGATTTACTCAAAACAGCGTCGACACTTCAGACGCTATAAAGTAGCATTTTGACATTCATTCACCCTTTCTCTAGTCTCGGAAAGCATTGAGAGCTCAACTCACATTTCAATCAATAATAAATATAGCAGAATTATCCTTGAGGAGCCCCTGTTGAACGGCCAGGCTGAATGGGTGAGGCAGCGCCACTTTATGGCGTTAGAAAACATAAGGAACAAAATGGTAGAGACCAAAAACGTTACAAAAGCTTAAAACTTTGAAGTGGGTTTCATTTCGATAATAGTAGACGATAGATACTGGGGTAAATGCTGTTGGAAATGTGTTGGGCTACTGGCAGCAGACACACAGCATAACCAGAGAGAATGGATGGCTTCGTCTTGTAAGCTAGCAAGTAGGTCCCAGCAATCATACAGTGTTAATTTTGTCAACAAAAATTATGACTAAAGATGTTCGTCAACAAAGCTTTTTTTCATGACGACAACGAGACGTGACATCACGTTAATGAAGACCATGTGACACTAACGTGACTAAATAGTTAATTAAATATCGTTGACCACAACTGAGGACACAAACATTTAATTTACATATTCATGTATGTTGATATTGTTGACTAAAACAAGACGAGACAAAATAATTATAACTTTTCGAATAATTCACATTATTATTTCAGTATTTCCATTTCCGGCTGTGACTGCAGCCACTGCAGCACACGTGCTTTGGTTCATTCTTTCCCTCACAGCACAAGCACAGACACAGGTCGAAAGCCCAGTCGGTGGCATAATACTGGTATTATCAAAATAGCTCAGCCTGAGCGTCAGACAATGGCGGGGCAACAGCAACAGGGTCTCAATGATCTATTATCCTGTGGGCTTGGAAGAAAACGAAGACCAGACCTCTGGCTCTGGACATACTTTAGATATATAGAGCTCGAAGGAGCTACAGAATGTATTGTTAAAAAAAGTTAAACACGAGGAGGAGAAGGGGAGCCCGCTCAGCCCGGGGAGAAATGTGGTCATCGAATTAAGGGTATAAACACCACTAATCTCAAACGACATCTGAAGACCTTCCACAAGGAAATCCAGGTAAATGTAAAAATGCATTAGCACCATATGAGTGAATTTGTATGGACTAGTATATCATGGAGCCATTTGTGGTGGATTAGCGCGTCTGTTGCTAGCTACTAGCTAGCTAGCGCCCTGATGCTTGCTAACGCTAGCCACATGACGGCTCACAGGGCCCGGGGTTGGCTCACGAAGTATAAAGTACGCTTAAACCTAGCTAACGTACATCCTGTGACTGTGACCCAGACGGACACAATTAATGACCAACAGACTGATTAACAGTAGCCTAGGGTGTGACAATGCATCGAAATGCTATAGATCCTAAGGTGACAATTCAACTGCATAGATTTGAAAATGTTAGAATTGATTAGAATCACAATTTTAATGTGTGCAGTAGTGCTGCTGTTATTCTCAATGTCCGTTACAGGCTTATTTACAGTTACAGCCAACACTATGCCATACGCTACTGCATCAACGTTATGATTAATAAATGCATACGTAACGTTGTGTGGCATTAATACATATTTTACACTTTAACATTAGTTACTTTATTAATTCGTATCTTTGTGGGGTTACTTTTATCATTTACATTACATTGAAAATATACGAAGCTATATTTTTTAAAGCTGCATTTTTTAATACAGAAGAGGTATTATTTAGAACATGAATTCATATTTAGTACGGCTTGAAAAGAGCAATTTTGTTATAGGTTGATTTGTAAGCATGTTGAGTAACTTTGGTTATAGAGATATTATTTTGTTGTATAAATAATAATTGTCTATCCATACAGTTACAGAGGAGGCATACTTTAAATATATTCAAATTATAAGGCATCTTTGAGTCAACTTTAAGTATCTTGAGGCTGTGGGCAGTGTCCTCTTTTTTGGAAATCACAATATGGTCACCCTAGAATATACAGTCCTTTTTAGTCCAGAGTGGTACTACTACGTAACCTCTGACCTATAGTGGCCTATCTGTTCTGACTTTATTTATTCCTGTCCTAGATTGCAGATGTGAAGAAACCCAAGACACTAGACAAGCCAACGCCTCCATCCGCAGGTGATTTCTTTGGGACCTTATACAAACAGAACTCCCTCGAGCAACTAAGCAGAGAGGAGGCCGTCGCCGCCTGGATCGGCCGCACAGCACTCCCTGCACGTACAGTGGAAGATGAGGATTTCATAATGATGTTGCGAACATTTGATAAAAGGTTCAGAGTGCCAAAAAAGACTAAAGTATCCAACCAGGTGGACAAAGTGTATCTGGAACAACAAGAGAAATGCAGGCACAGGTTGTCCATGGCACGCAAAATAAACGTAGGTTTAGACATATGGTCCAAAAAGGGTCTCACTGCATCCCAGTGGCGGCTGCTGAAATTTTTTTTTGGTGAAGCACAAATTATTATATTATATATTAAATTATATTTTTAAAACATCCCCAAGGCTGCAACACCCCCATTCCTCCCAGGTGTCAGGCTCCTCATTCGCACATCACCACCACCCCTCCTGCTCCACTGCCATCACCACCGCCACTACCACCACCCCTCCTGCTCCACTGCCATCACCACCCACACCACCTACCCATTTGCACATTCTCATGTTGACCACAAAGTCAACGAACCACACTTCGACCTCCCCGGGCCGAACCGACCACTTTCCCCGAAATCGGACTGAAAAACAAACTTTTCATCCAAAAAAAATATTTTTATGAAAAGAAAATATTAAAAAAAACGTATTAAAAAAGTTTTTCGGACTTTTTAAATTTTTTCGTGACCTCCATGTTTTGGGGGTCTTCATCGTCAAAATCGGATCCGGGATTCAGCTCCCAACAGTCGGGCAAGAACTGCAGGTTTTCAGCCTCTCTCCAGGCTCCTGGCAAGAACGAGCCGCATGATTCTTTTCCATAGCCTATGTTTGCGAAGAGGCTACGGAAAAAAATCACGCTGCTGTGCGTCTCTGATTGGATCTTAAGTTTGTGTGGCACGGCGTGAACGCCAATCAGTCTCGTGCGCAAAGTCTCACTAGACCGCCTACCCTACCCTATTTTGATTGGATAATTACATTCTTAAGCCCAACCCAGTGCAGTTATTTTGCACTGAGTGATTGACAGCTGGCCATTACTGCAGTTATGATTAGGCCAGATCAGAGAGCTCAGAGCTGTCACTTGGCCAGTTATGAAGAAAAAAAAATTCACTGGCATTTTTTACAGAGGAAAACATTTTGAATAAAAAATAAATAATAATAATAATTAAAAAAAAATATATATATATGTAAATTAGTAATACTTTTTTTCTTCTTCTTTTTCTTCTTTCTGACTGTATATTATGAGTGAAGTACTGCCTCACGTGTTGTCATGGAATAACCTCCACTGCTGCATCCTTCATTGCAATTAGTGCTTGTTATTTCCAGAAGATAATAAGGCTGAACATATACTCCTGGGGTCTGGTTAGGGGTTAGAGTTAGAGGTGGACGGTCTAGGTGTGGTTAGGGGTTAGAGTTAGAGGTGGTCTAGGTCTGGTTAGGGGTTAGAGTCAGAGGTGGTCTAGGTCTGGTTAATAGGGGCCATAACCAGACCTAGACCATCTCCTCTAACCCCTAACCAGACCTAGACCATAGAGCCATATGAAATCCGTTTTATTATTTTCCAAATTCAATAAAAATATTTCCCAAATTCAGTTTTTTCCGTTTTAATATTTCAGAATTCTGTATTTAGCTTTTTATGCTAATTTTACCATCATAAATAGTGTCTAATAAGTGGGAATGAATAAATGTCCACAATTGAATAAGATATAACAGTCTATTTAATGTTTTTAAGTGCTGCACTCAGAAATACAGTTCAATTTTACACAATATCTTTCAAATAATATTGTGACAAAATAAAAATACACATTTCAAGTGTAAACAATAGATACAGCTAGCTACTACTGACATTATCACAATGACAATGTCAGTAGCCTAGCTATATCTATTATATTGTGATGAAATATAGTAATGCATAATTTAGGCACCTTTAGTTTAGTTTATTTCGTTTATAAAAGACAGTGTATAATGACAATCGTTTGCATTAAACAAATGGATGGGTGCACTAGATTTAGCTAGAAGCTATCATTTCCATCTATAGTCCTATGTACTGTAACGTTACATAGCTATTTAAGTTTATTTAGATTATAAAGGGCAGTGTATAATGACAATCGTTTGCATTAAACAAATGGATGGGTGCACTAGATTTAGCTAGAAGCTATCATTTCCATCTATAGTCCTATAACGTTACATAGCTATTTAAGTTTATTTAGTTTATAAAGGACAGTGTGTAATGACAATAGTTTGCATTAAACAAATGGATTACATAGCCATTTAATCACAATAGTGTCACAAGTGTTTTTGCGGGTCCAGTCCACGGAACGTTGACAGAATTTGCAAAACACCTTATCGCCGGAGGCATAAAAGTCATTAGGATACTGCTCTGCTCTGAATTTAGGGCTTATTGCGGAATTTCTTAGCTTCTTGACGATGTTAACACTTTGATCGCCGGGGTTAAATTCATAATTTACCATCCCTCGCCAGCCCTATTTAACATGGAGAAGTTCCCCTTCTTTGCAGGGCTATAACTTTTTAAATTGTATTGCTCAATTGACATTACTATGGCCCATTCAACGTCCTATATCTATTGTTCAGGGTGTAGCAACGTTATACTTTTTCATTCACATATTCATACTAAAATACGGTCTAAAGTATAAGTATGTTTTTATCGTTTTCTGCAGCTTTCTCCAGAACTTGATTTATAGCCCTAAGTGCATTATATTGATGATCAAATACAGTTTGGTAGGAATCTGTGCGAGATAAAAAAACTTCAACTGGACGTGGTTCTAGGAGTTACTACGTATGATCTGATGTTGACCGGATGGGCGGGGGGTCGTTTATAATTCCGTGGGCAACGTTATATCATTCATCTAGTGTGGGTGATATGATCATCAGAGCAGTTAGTATCGAAGACATTAACAAATAACGCTTCCGGGGCGGTTAGGTGGTCGAGCGGAGATTGCGTTCGTCACCAGCCCCGGAGCTGTGAGCTTGGTTCGCCTGTTCGAATCCAGCTCACAGCTCCGGGGTTGTCACCAGCTTGGCTGGCCGTCTGCACTGATACAATTGGCTGTATCAGAGGGTGGGAGAAGCTGGCGGGGTGGGTTCGGGTCGTTGTAAACAGCGACTCCTACAGTTCGGTCGGGGCGCCTGCTAAGCGCGGATTGGACGTGAGGGGGATAGTGTGGTCCTCCCACACGCTACGCCCTCTCAATGAGAATCCGCGCTGCCAGGTGAAAAGAAGCGGTGATTGGCTGGACGTGTGTCGGAGGAAGCACGTGGTAGCCTCCACTCTCCCAAATGATCTGACTGTGGGGGGTAAAGCGCAGCGACCAGGAAGGGACTGGGAATTGGCATACGACTAACATTGGGGATGGGAGAAAATCGGAGGAAAATGGAGGGGGAAAAAGACAAAAAAATAACAAATAACGCTTCCACTTCCTGTTTCTCCCCTGGGTGATCCGCCGATCGGCCACCAGATGGCGCTCTTGAACCGTTGTAGAGTTGAGAGGGACTCAACAGTACATCTCATGTCTCCGGGGGAGAAATATGATTTAGATCACAGATTTTTGAAATATTGATATCAAAGACGCTGTCCAGCGTCTTCGGCAGAATGAGCATGGCGGGGAAAGACGTGTTTCAGCGTCAACGGCGATTAAGAGACGCTTGAGCACTGCTGTGTTGTGTGTAACCCGCTCTAGCGTCCCCGCCTCCCCGGTCGCGTGTGCACCAAAAGTTCCACCCAAAAACGGAATTTCAGTCCAGATTAGGCCAAATTCTGCAATATTCCACGTTTTGCAGTTGATTCCATTTTTATTGGTTAATTCCGCGATTCCGTCCGCGATTCCGTGAACGCAGATTTAATATGGCTCTACTAGACCACCTCTAAATCTAACCCCTAACAAGACCTCTTCCATGTGGCACTTTACACCAACCTCTGTCATAATCTGAACTATCTGGACACAGACAATCCTCTGCCACCCCCTGGCGCTCTGTTTGCGGTACTGCAGGAGTGCCTACTCTGGAGATTATTGAATGTGTGTATTAATGTGTTCCCCTTGTATTTGTTATCGGTCCTGTGTGCTCCCCAGTATGTTCAGATGTCTGCCTATTAGTCTAGTGTCCTTGTATTCATTGTATTATTTCTGTCCCTGTAATATTGCTCAAGTCTACTCCTCATGTATTCTTTGTGTTAGTGTTCTGTGTCCTAGCCTGTCAGCCCCAGCTGTTTCTTGTCAGTCTAATTAGTTCTCTATATTTTCATGCCGCCCCCTGTCTACCAGTGTCGCGCCATTGCTTTGTTTCCTGTTCAGGTACCTTTCCGTGTTTTCCCTGTATCCTGTCGTATCCCTGCTATTCCTGCCGTTCGGGGAATAGCCCTTTATCTCTTGTTTCCCTTTGAGTCCGTTCCCGCTTCCTAGCGCCGTTTTCCAGCACAGCTGAGGTTTTGTTTCCATGTTTTACAGTTAGCTTTTGTTATACCGTGTAACGTGTTCCTTTGTTTACTTCTGCTCAAGTAAGGTCTTCGATTATACTTTTTGCTGTCGACTCTGCCTCCTCTTTCTGGTTCATAACTGTTCAGCATTTGGGTTCTACACACCTTCCCTCGCCACCCACCGTAACAACCTCAAAAGTCATGGAGAAAATAGTCTACGAACAGGTCGAAAAGTACCTGGCGGAAAAAAATCTAATCTACGAATTCCAATTCCAATGACACATGCCTCCTCTATTTGAACGACCACATCAAACAAGAGGTGGACGCGGGCAAATACTGCGGCATGGTCATGCTGGACCTACAAAAGGCCTTCGACACTGTCAATCACTCCATTCTAATGGACAAGCTAAAAGCAATTGGTTTTGATAGCTTATCATTGAGCTGGATGCAATCCTACCTGGAGGGGAGAGAACAGATGGTAGAGGTAAACGGTACTCTATCCCCCCCCCTCACAGTGAGCTGTGGTGTTCCACAAGGAAGCATACTAGGACCGCTACTCTTCCTAATTTATGCAAATGACATGTCGTCAGCCTGTGACTGCAACTTGTTCCTGTTTGCGGACGACTCAGACCTGCTGGTCTCTGACAAGAACAAGTTGCAGGTTGAAAAAACCCTCAGCACGGAACTAGGCAAAATCTGCATATGGCTCGCTGATAACAAACTATCATTACACATGGGCAAAACAGAGTCCATTCTCTTCGGTTCAAATAACAAACTCAGCAAGACCGATGGCTTCTCAGTCACAGTGGGTGACAATATTGTCACAAGGAAAGACGAAATTACCTACCTGGGTTCCATCCTAGAGGCAAATCTTTCCTGTGACAAAATGGCATCCAATGTAATAAAAAAAGTCAACCAACGAACTAGATTCTTGTACCGGATCTCCTCTCTGGTAAACAAGAATACCCTGAAGACTCTGGCAGGAGCACTCATTCAAGGGTACTATGACTATGCGTGCACCTCATGGTACCAAAGCACCTCAAAGGCGCTTAAAACAAAATTACAAACATCACAAAACAAACTGGTCAGACTACTACTTGAACCCCAGAACCCACCTCACCCCTGCCCACTTTGACAACCTAGGATGGCTTAGAGTAGACGACAGAGTACAGCAACTTGCAATGGGCCTGGTCTACAAGATACACTATACGACCGGGGTGCCCATGTACATGTCAAAATACTTCCCAAAGGTCAGTGAATACCACAACCACTACACCAGAGGAAGCTCAACAAATCATGTTAAACCCAGATTCGGCTCAAACAAGGGACTAAACACGTTTCGCAATTATGCCACAACAATGTGGAACACCCTACCCAAAGCTGTAAAGGAATGTGAATCCCTGCCCACATTCAAAACCGCTCTTAAAGAGCACCTACGGGAGGCTGCAATTCGAAACTGGCCACCGTAAATGCCCAAAACCCCCACCACCTCCTAATAGACAGTCTCCTCCCCACCGCATGTATATATTCCCTCCCCGCCGTATGTATATTTCCCTCCCACCCACCCACCCCCTCCTAATGTACAGTCCCCTCCCCATCATATGTATATACTCTGTCAGGATCTAGGGGTAACAGTACTGTATATTTGAATACCGCTTATGTCACAAATGTATCAGTACTAAATACCTATATGTCCCTATGCCATAAATGTCATGTATGTTGTGTATGTCATAAATGTCTATATGAATTGAAAATGGAGGACCCTGATGGAAACAAGACAAACGTCTTTCTCAGGTCTGCATCCCCTTAACAATTGTATGTATTGAGCCGTACTGTATTGTACCCATTCTGCAATCTGTTAAATAAAGTTTTCATTCATTCATTCATTCATTCATTCATTCATTCATTCATTCATTCATTCATTCATTCATTCATTCATTCATTCATTCATTCATTCATTCAAAATGTTTTTATGCAAGCAGATTGTAATCAGTGTGTAGTACTGTGTGTACTATACACTACTATCTACTCAACTACTGTACTGTGTGTTTGTTTACACAGTATCCTGTTAGTTAGTGTGTTACACTGTTACTGTTACTGTTATTTAATATTTATCAAATAAACCGCTGCCAGCAGAGCAAGGCAAGAAGAGATAATGTGTCTTATTAAGTTATATGACGTTAATGGATTGCTCAGCACCTGTTCTGCACTGTACTTCACTTCGTGCACGTGCACTGAATAAAAAATTCCACCATGTACCTTTATATCCCAACATCCGTCTGACCACACCCCCTTCCGCTTACCTTCATAAGCAGGTGTGTGGTCACCTACTCGCCTCCTTCTTCACTTTCACCACAAGGAAGTGCCTTCGGTAGATCCCCACTTGACGAGGTTGTTAGTAGAAGAAAGTTGGAAAACAAGAGATACGTTGACATCATATCTTTATTTTCTCTCTCACTATTTTCGAGAAAATACGGCGATATTGTCTTCGTCACTGGAGTGTCTGGAAGATGATGATCATTCTAAACCTCCACCGGTTATTTCGTATTAGGGGCTTGTGTCGCTAATATGCTCCCCAAACTGCAGTCCTCCTTTGCTGCGGCTGGATGGGTTTGACCCTCCTGCTATGCAGCTGGACTGTGGAAGTCTGTTGTGAGGGACTGGTTGGTTTTCAAGCCTGGGTGAGTAATGTTTGCTTGCGAGCACCACTTGTCTGTTAGTGCTATGGGGGCTAGCTGACCATTTTTACGAAAGCCGGCCCCAGATTAGGGTCCTCTGTTCAGCCTCTTAGGGCGCGACGGCGGAGGATCTTGGTCTGAAGCCCATTATAGTCAACTAGTGGGCCGCGACCAGGAACTGGTGATCCCAGGATTCTCTGGATGAGCGATGCTTCTCTGTCACTGTGTAGGCCCCATCTTTCATATACAAATGAGCAGTGATGGGCAAGCTACTTGGAAAATGTAGCAAGCTACACTACAAGTTACTCTCGATTAAATATAGCTCAACTACAATGGAAGCTATCCCCAGAGAAATGTAGCAAGCTACACTACAAGAACATGTCAAAAATAGCTAGCTACATCGGCACTACTTTTTTTTTTTTTACTTCGTGACCAAGTTTCCACCAAACAAATAGGCAGGAAAAAAATTCTCAGTTTGATTATTTATTATAAAACTGAAACAAGCCCTCGGTCTGGCTTTTTGTGTCATCCTTTTAACATGAACTTGTATTACACACTTCTTCAATATCTGAATTGTTTTACTTCATTTTACTAGTATTATGCTACCATGTATATACTACTACCAACTATGCTAATATGTCTACTACAGTATGTACTCAGAGTATAACACTCAAGCTTGACACTGACAAACAATACTACTTATCCTTGGCCGCTAGATATGTACCACTACTGACTTGTTGTACACAATTTGTAAGTTGCTTTGAATGAAAGTGTCAGCTAAATGACCAAATGTATTTAAATATGTAACTCACAAAACATTCCATGGCCCCAAAATCATGTGGGGACCGCCCCTGGGGGTCCTGTCCCACAGGTTGAGAACCACTGCTTTTCCCTCTTTTTTTCTTTTCTCCACCCCAATAATATTGTTCATTTTCTGCCTACAGTGAAACATCATGATAGCAGCTATCTTAGTTAAAGCTGTTGACAAAGTGTACTGACTTGTGTGCTGTTTGGGAACAATTGATTTTCATCAGCTCACCTGAATGACGTGTCTTCAAGTTAGTGCTGGTCCTGGACGTGTTGAGAGAGCAGCATATATGTTTTAGCCGTTTTTTCAGTCAAACTCATAAATGTGTCCCAGATAGGGCCATGGAGAGTCATTGTTGTTATTGAGATCATCATCTTCATCAATGCCATCGAACCCCTCTGCCATTTCGCGCAAACTGGTTCTTGTTCATGTAATCCGTTAAATTGCATTCATTCAATACGTCTGTGTTTTGATTTTCACTTCCTGCTTTGCGGCTGGAGTCCCGCCCTATCCTGCCTCTGATTGGCCTACCCATAACGTTTTGGCCTACCATACCCAATCGTGAGTCGTCACTCATATCTAAACAAACCAACCAATCATAGTGGGTTTTTTTTTCTCCTCGCAGATATTCTAGTTTAGACTGTTTCTCTCGAAAGTAGCGTGTAACGTTTCTCGTTGCTACGTTACTACTTCATTCTATAAATAACTCCGCTACAGAGACCGCTACCCTGGTTAAAAAGTAGCGAGCTACCAGCACGCTACTGAGAATTGTAGTTAAGCTATGTAGCTTCGCTACTTGTAGCAAGCTACTGCCCATCACTACAAATGAGAGTATACCCTAACGAGGAAATGTGGGCATGGATGTTCGTTATCGGAAGATCCATGTTCAAGTCGGCTGCAGCCCAGATGGGACTTGTGCTGGCTCCGCCGGATGTCTGGTAAAATCACCGTTGTAAACTGTGTTGACATCTCTTTTTCTCTTCTCTCTTAAAGGATGAGGAGGGTTTCAGACGGCGGCCTGTCTGAAGTGTGGCTTGTTATGTCGTTTGTACAGTTCAGGTGATAGATGCTTAGCTTGCGTGCTAGTTGTGGCCTACCTGTTAGCCAGTCAGCTGTTAGCTGCGGCGCTAGCCCGTTGTGTCACTAGGCTAGGAAACGTTAGCTTGGTGCTATCAGTCGAGAGCGGCTGTTAGCTTGATGCTACACTGTTGAACATTGCTATGACTATAACATGCCTTAAAACACTCTGACTACGACGTCATCTTTGACAGAGGATGTTAGTCGAACCTACCGGGAGCCCGGCCGGCGTGGACTGCGTCAACATGGAGAACCGTAGCGGCTGGGTGGCGCAGCGACGCTGCCCTTGTCGTCAACACAGAAAGGCTGTGTTTACCGTCGGTGCCCCGTTAGGTAGGAAGGTCCCGACCAGACCTTAAACACGTCTTCTTCCTTCCCTTCTAAATGTTTTGTAATAATGATGTTTTCCAAAACGGGTGTTGCTGCAATACATTGAGGATACGACGCGTGTTGTGTGTGAATTGTCTTGTCACTGGTATAGCTTCTTCTCCATACAAATCGGGTTGTTGTTACATGTGTAAAAATGATCTGGTTAGTTGTGTTGAGAACATCATATGTGTTCATGTACCGTGTACTCACAACTAAGGGGGTTAATTAACCTATAAAGCTATGCTTAGTGACATATGAGTGAAGAATGAATTCTTTTCTCAACCTGTAATGACAATGAACAGTGTGTTCACATATTAACAGGGTTACCTGTTCAACTGGGCCGTATCAAGGGTAAGGTAGGAGGGGTGTTCCCCCCGGTTCCCTGGGGCTTCCCCACCCTCCTCTAAGACATGTTGTTTACAATATATTGTGTCACTGTGTTTGTGGGGATACGATGTAACCCTTAGCTTAGTTGCTGGGGTTGTGCTAACCGCTTGAGAAACTATATTTTCCTAAAGAAAAGATTGTTTGGTCGCTTTTCGTGTGTGCTTAGCAAGGCCTGTGGCCGATACTAATCGAGGATTCTGTATTCTCTTGTATGAAAAACGGCGTTCCTCTGTAGCAGGAGTGTACTTGCCATTTTTTTTTGTGATAAAGGGTTGTGTGTGTCTTGTGATCTACAACTGGGTTAGGTTGGCCACAGAAGCACATGTGTAAGTCTGGTACCGGGGCTCTTAAGGGGGCCCTCTCTATTCTGTGTTTTTTCCTTAGTAAAAATCAGATAGCAGGTTAGCACATGAGCTGTGTGAAGCTGTTAGACACTTCATGTAGCTGACTATGACTGTGTCATGCTCTTTTTTGTCATTACATCGTATCATGGGTGTGGGGTCGTGAAGGGGTGAACTGGTAATCCTTTCCTCCCCTTTTGATGGGCAGGGGTTAAAACCTCCTGTCCTTCAAGGCTCCTGTCACGTTGCTGTTCGGCACGTTACAGGGTAAGAGGGGGGGGGGGGGAGTTTCCTGGTCCCAGGCCCTAGAAAATTGGGCGTGTGCACCGCAGAAATGCCCCCGCCATAGAGTACGTCACTGTGCGCGTCTCTGTTGGTAAGACTTCCGTGAGTTGTTCAGGTCCATATGATGGATCTGTTTCAGGGAGTGGTCAGGGCTCCTCCTCATGAAGCTCCTACTCGGGCCTTCTGTGAGTTAGGACTCTCCTTCCCTGTGAGGGAGCCTCCTCAGAGTTCAGAGCCTCATCCTCGGAGAGCCCTAACCCAAATTTTACATAGCTCAATGTCTTTTCAATCTATACAGCTCGCGTGGGAAGTCTCTCTGGGGATTTCCGTCTCCTCCCTATGGCGAGGGTGGTGGGATGTAAAAATGTAAAAAAAAATTACCCTCAGCTGCGTCACAAGGGATTCATGTCAGTCTGTGTTATTTTTTTTTAGAATAAAAAGAGGAAGGTACATGAAGCACGACGGCTCCGTGTCGTTCTCCCAGGCGACTTGGAGGAACAATGTTTGGTGTCTTGCTAGACTATCCATTGATGTGTTTGGGTCTCGACGCATACATAGTGCTGGCTCGGTGTGTTTCTGTTAAAGAATCACACAGGGGCTAAGTGCGCCTTGGTTGCTTGTTAAAACAGCGTTTTTTATAGGGAAACTGGGATGGAGTTTTGTCTCTTCCGAGCGCCAGTTTACTAGGTTGTCTCGATGAATTCTCGTTCATATCTGGGTGATGTTAACGGAATAGATCAAAACATAGGTAGAGGGGTCTCACGCCCTTGGGGTGCGTCACTGAGCACCGTCTAAATGGGGACCGTCTGGGTGGCGCCCTCTTTTCATGTTTTAGATCGACACGCATACCTACCCCCTCTTCTGGAGTGGGCATGTCGGCGTGGTTAGGACACGGGACTGGTCTGGTCACGCTGGTCCAGGTCAGTTAACCCGTTGTCCGCCGGGGATGCAGATCTGCTGTTCTGGTACCCTGAGGGACTTGTGCTTTTTTCGGGGGGAAAAATGTCGGGTCGGTCCGGGTGTCACAGGATTAGGCGTTATGGAGACCCTTTGTTGGGTACATGTTGTACTCTGCACTATCGTAATGGCTTATGGCCATACCAACCTGTACACGCCCGATCTCGTCCGATCTCGTTAGCTAAAGCAGGTTCGGTCCTGGTTAGTACTCGGTTGGGAGACCGCCTGGGAATACCAAGTGCGGTGTGCTTAGGGCTGGTTCTCCATTTTTTTCGCTCCTCTCTCACGCGTGGCGAAGAGAGGGCTGTTGGGGTGGTCTTGGACCTCCTCTGGTAATCCTGTGCTTCCCGTGCCGCCGGGCCCGGTCCGAAGTAAAGTTTCGTTGATACCGTAGGCCTGGGATAACCCTTGTTTGAAAACTGAAACACTTGTACTGCGGTATAGCCAGTGTATACCCGCAGGTGTTTTTTGGAGTTTTTTCTTAAGGGGTTATAGGAACAACCACCGTCTGTACCGAGCGGGTGGTTGATTCCCTGGTGTGTTGGAGCAGAGTCAACTCCCGGGTTACCCGGTTGAGTGTGCCCCTGCACGTTCATGACGTCTGCCAATCATGTCAGCCTTCTCTGCCTCGACCCCTCTGGGTGGGTTTTATTTAATGGAGGCTTTGTCATGCAACAATGCCAGCATACGCCCCTTCCGCCGGGGGGGCTGTTTTCAGCTGACTCCTTTGGCGCCTGTCTCGTCCACAGTGCTCCAGGCTCAGGTTACAGCCTGTTGCCTGGTTTCCCCGGTGCGCTACCTGCTTCCGTTGGTTAACCTTTTTGTGTGCTTACGGCCATGCTGACTGCCTGTTCTGCAGGGTCAGTGTGCCAGGCGGTGTGCTATTGGGGGGAAAGGGCCCGCTCTTGGAGGGGCCTTATCCGAATACGCTGGCGATGTGGGGGGCGGTGTCACTAAGTGACCACCTGGTGGGGTCTTGATGCCTGGCGTCATTGACCTCTCCGGGCCCCCGTTTTCCAGGGGATCCAGTCCCTTCAGTGGGTTTGGGTCTTCCTTCGCGCTCCGCTGCTACGGCCTTGCCACGGGGTTGGGTTTGCTCTTAACCCCGTGATTTCTGGGGGCAGTAACGAGGTTGTTCCTTCCGTTCGTTCCCGGGTGGCATGCGGGTTGTGCGTGTGTGTAGTCGTGGGGTCAAGCCACGGTCTGCTCACCCTGTGCGTTGAGTTGCTTGAGTGCCTCTTCGCACGGTCGGATCCGTCGCCCTCCCGTGAACCTCCAATAGGGGGGTATCCTCCATTAGGGAGGGTCGGGGGGGCTCGGTCGTCCCCGGTCTGATGGTTGTGGGGGGCCTCAGCAGGGTACATTGGTCGGGCTATGGCTCCCGCTCAGCCCCTGTTGCAGAACAGGTGCTGAGCAATCCATTAACGTCATAGAACGAAGGGTTATGTATATAACCCAGTTCTATGAGTTAAATGGTGCGCTCAGCACCTGGACGCCTCTGCGGCCCTTGATCTCGCCTTGTGGTGAACGTTTGGGAAGGAGGCGAGTAGGTGACCACACACCTGCTTATGAAGGTAAGCGGAAGGGGGTGTGGTCAGACGGATGTTGGGATATAAATGTACGTGGTGGAATTTTTTATTCAGTGCACGTGCGCGAAGTGAAGTACAGTGTAGAACAGGTGCTGAGCGCACCATTTAACTCATAGAACTGGGTTATATACATAACCCTTCGTTATTTCTCCATTCACAGATCGACAGCGCACCCTTCCTGTGTATCACTTGTGCCGCCGACTCAGATTCCCCTAGGTTAAAAAATAAATACACAATTTAAATCAGAATATGTTCCATGTTGACTATTTGTGACTTCTGACAAGTTTTTTTTCCATTAACTAAAAATAGACAAAAATGTCATCCGTTTTCATCAACTAAATCTAGACTAAAACAAAAAAGACTAAATTGAACAAAAATAAATGAAGATGACTAAATATGATGAAAACAAAAAAGGAGCATTTGACACATGACTAAGACTAAAACTAAAATGGAAATAGCTGCCCAAATGAACACTGCCAGCATACCAAGAGCTTCGCCCCCTGGAGCACCAGCTCTCATACCAAGATGGTCATTGTTGTTTCCGGCCGGTCCACCTCGCTTGAAATCGCAATGTATTTCCCCATTGCCCATTACTAAATCGTCTCGTTTAAAACAAATAAAGCATGAACATTTGCATGGTGTACCTTTCTGTGCGTATTCATCCACAATCTATAGCTCAACATGAAAATATTCGCAATTACGTCAAATTGTATTTCAACCAAAATGCTTAAACAATAATGTTAGTGATAGAAGGGAACTCATTTTGTGCAAAAATGGAAAGCTTGCCAATGTTCATGACATCATGAGGCATAATTGTTACAATAGCCGATAATCCGTTTTCCCAATGATAAATCCCTATACGGTTGGACCGCGCGGGCAGTCCAAAGTGATGTCAGACTACACCTCCCTATAGAGGCTGACTGGACAGCACTAGCACCTTTTCAGTAGATGAAATAGCCAAATAAAAAAGAAGAAAATAATTCTAATTAATAAAATGTCTTTAAATGTGCTATAGATAACATTGTATGTTGTTTTATTTTTAAATCCATCCACAGAGATTTTAGAAAGGTGCAGAATGAAAATGTTGCTTTTCCTCCCAAACAAATATTGATTTAGGCGGGTCCAAAATGAATGTTGTTATGTACATGTTATGTGCATGTATCCCCTCCCTATACTTGCCATGTCCCCATGTGGAAGGCACCCGATTGGATAAACATGCTGCTAGTTGAGAGGTCCCTGTTTCTCTGCTCCCATTTTCAAAAAGAAAATGGCAGCTTGCTCGCCTGTCAAATGGACTGGTCTACAGTACAACTATGTTTATATTTCCTCTACACTACTTCAAGTTACTAACCATTTTCTTTTGTCTCTGTCGTTTGAGGATTGACAGATCCCTTTCATAGAGTAGCGTATTGACAAACGTTTGGTCATTATCGCCCTCTCATACTGTACCAGTTTAATGTAGGCTATAGTCTGTCCTCAGACCTCCAGATTTCCGCCTATTGTACAATATTGGTATTCTGTGTGATACATAACAAAGGTGTCACCGACGTAGCTCTTTCACTCTTACTGGCTCGTTGTCATTAAAATCACTAAAAGTGCATTACAGTTTAAGCACCACTGGTATTTGAATGTCACAGACATAATAGATTTATCGAAGCAACATTGACATTTTTAGAGTCCTCAAGAAGGTCAGCACCGTCGTATCGCTGATGAGAGCTGAGGAGAGCTGAGGAGATCTCCCCGTCTGTTGCTCTGTGGCTATAGTTTGCCCTGAGACGCAGTGCTATAGTTTGCCCTGAAACGCAGTGCTATAGTTTGCCCTGAGACGCAGTGCTATAGTTTGCCCTGAGACGCAGTGCTATAGTTTGCCCTGAGACACGGTGCTATAGTTTGCCCTGAGACGCAGTGCTATAGTTTGCCCTGAGACGCAGTGCTATAGTTTGCCCTGAGACGCGGTGCTCTGTGGCTATAGTTTGCCCTGAGACGCAGTGCTATAGTTTGCCCTGAGACGCGGTGCTCTGTGGCTATAGTTTGCCCTGAGACGCAGTGCTATAGTTTGCCCTGAGACGCAGTGCTATAGTTTGCCCTGAGACGCGGTGCTCTGTGGCTATAGTTTGCCCTGAGACGCGGTGCTATAGTTTGCCCTGAGACGCAGTGCTATAGTTTGCCCTGAGACGCGGTGCTATAGTTTGCCCTGAGACGCGGTGCTCTGTGGCTATAGTTTGCCCTGAGACGCGGTGCTCTGTGGCTATAGTTTGCCCTGAGACGCGGTGCTCTGTGGCTATAGTTTGCCCTGAGACGCGGTGCTTTGTGGCTGTAGTTTGCCCTGAGACGCGGTGCTCTGTGGCTATAGTTTGCCCTGAGACGCGGTGCTCTGTGGCTATAGTTTGCCCTGAGACGCAGTGCTATAGTTTGCCCTGAGACGCGGTGCTCTGTGGCTATAGTTTGCCCTGAGACGCGGTGCCCTGTGGCACAACAGTCATCAACATCGCATGGCGAGCTCCTCCGGTCCACTGATGAATGCAGTGAGCTGGGAGAGGGGCTTCGGTTTCCTCCAGCCCCGAGTGTCGATCCCCCCAAGACGCCATCGCAGAGGCGCCAGGAAGGCAATTTTTGGCCCCTTCCATCACTCTAATTCACTCCATGCACACATCCATATTTCATTCAGCCTCGGCCTTTAATGAAAGTCATGGCAACTTCCTCTGTCGTGTTAGTCTCTAAACACACACTCTGAACAGGGGGGGATGAATCATAAATAAGGACATTGGCCTTCATACAAAACTATACGGCAGGGAATGAGGCCCCCGAAGTTAGTAGGAGAGAGAGATAGAGGGAGAGAGATAGAGAGAGATAGAGAGTGATAGAGAGAGCGAGAGGGTGGGTGGGGAGAGGGGTGCGTGGGGGTCTTCAGTGGCATTGTGGCTAGAGAGACCATCTGCCTGGAAGAGCCTGGCTATCTCCCATCCCTTGTCCCCACTACCCCCCCCCCCCCACACACACACACACACTAACCCCCCTCAACTCTTCACCCCCCCCCCCCCCCCCCCCCCCCTGCTGCAGAGACAAGTGCCTGTTTATCCCAGTGCCCTTCAGATGACATTAGCACAGGTCTCATGTGCAAATCCTGTTATCTTCCACAGGCCGGAATATGCTATGATTTTAAGTAACGTTTACGGTGTCGAGCGAGGGGGGGGGGGGGGCTGCGACCGCTATATCCCCAGGAAGCAAAACACCATGTTCCCTGCTAACAGGCTGTTGTGGGGGAGGCTCGGCCGGGGTGGCGCAGCTGTTACCTGCGTTAGCGCTCTGGGTGGACGGTGGAGCACCAGGTCACCTCCCTGCAGGTTTGTCACCGCGCTGCAGTGGACGGTGGAGGTGGAGAACCATGTCACCTCCCTGCAGGTGGAGGACTCGGGTTATTGAACATCCGTGTGCCTCGGTTTTAACATTTGTCTGACTGAAGAGTGAGAGGCTCGTAGGTTCAACTCTATTGTCTGAGCTCCTCTAATATTACATGGCAGACTTGTGGGATCCTCACGGGTAGCGAGTTCCTCTCATCTCTGGGATTTCTACAGAACTTCTGCTCATATCGAAGGAGCATTTAGACCTTTTTCTTTTTTTCATTCACCACTTCCATCTGCAGGAAAAAGCGCAGCGAAGCGTTTTCAGGAAAGAATGCATGGGTGACCAAGTCTTTTGGATTCCCAACACAAAGACATGACGGCAGATCCATGATGGCATGATGCTTACAGTAGATCCACTTCAACAAATAACCCTGTCGCCAGCTTGGAAATCATTTTAGCATACAATTTATTTCAACCTACCATTCTCAGTGGTGAACAGATCCAGTGCTCATTCTGATCATTGTCAATCCATAATCCTCTCCTTACATTTGCTATTTGCAAAATGAATAATATTGGCAAGATCATCACTTTTACTATGATAGATATGCAACAACAAAAAAAATGTATGAGGAAATTCTATAATATGTTGTTAGCTAAATTGACTTTACTGCCATTATTTATTTTTGTTTATTGCCATATCTATCATCTCACTGCCACTTTACTGCCACTATTGTATTCTACTGCCATTACAGTATTTATCAGTTATACTTACTATGTACCACTGCTGCAAACAAATAAATAAAAGATTTGCACTAAGTTCTCTTTTACCTCCTATATTTATTTCAATCATTTTTGTTAGCTGTTTATACTGTATATAGTACTGTATAGTGTATGTACATCGTGTCCCATATGTTACTTATGTTTATAGTGTCCTGTTACTTTATGTTTATATTAGATATTTTTCTTTTTATATACACCATGGGAAGGGGGAAACGAAATTTCACTTCTCTGTATGTCTTGCACATTATGAGAAGCAAAAATAAAGCTGACTTTGACTTGTTTATTTGTTTAAATTCTTTAGTGTGCACTTTACATTTATTCTTAGCTCTTGTTCTTGTTTGTAATAAATAATGGTGGAGTACTTTACTGTATAACTGGTTAAGATGTTTTGATTTTTTGGGGGGGGGGGGGCGCAGTGGTGAAGTTTGCCTCGGGCGCCAAATGTGCTAGGTCCGGCCCTGAATGCACCACCGGAACACGTGTAGCAATACGGGTATATATATATATTTTTTTTTTTTTATTATCTTTATTAGCATTTCACAGCTTTTTCTGGCCATGCAGGACCGATAGAGGAGAGAGGGAGAACGGGAGGAGAGGTAGGGAAGACATGCGGCAAATGGCCACCGGGACTGGGAAACGAACCCCGGGCGACCGCTTCGCGACTCAGCGCGCTATATGGTGTGCTACTGGAGCGCCCCTGCAACACAGGTATATTTTGACTCCTGGTTTATTAATCAAACCGATTACAGGGCAGCAGTGCAGCGTCATCAGCTGCTTTTAAAGTGCAGTCTCTGTCGAAAGCAAACCTATTAACCAACTGTGTCGCCTGCAGCCTTTGGGAAAGCTAGGGGTCGGCCGGAGGTGTTTAACTGTGTCGCCGGCAGCCTCTGGGAAAGCTAGGGGTCGGCCGGAGGTGTTTGTGTTTTGAGTATGCAAGCTCGTCCACCCCCTGCTGTCCCACAGCTCCCTCCCTGCACACTACCGCAGGTAGGAGAGCGCTCTCTCATTGGAAATGCATCGCCCCGACTGTGGAGCTTAACTGATTAACACAGCCAGTCACCAGATTAATGAGAGCTGTAAATTATGCCATCATTAGTCAATTGATTATTTCTAAATAATTGCACCAAATGCATAGCATGAGGTGAGTGCTGTAAATGTTTGTTGTTTGTGCACACGCAAACACACACACGCACACACACATGCACATGCATGCACGCATATACACATACAAAGACATTATTAAACTAGAATAGTCTTAACCCTTTCACTACCACACTACCAAAGGGTTATATTATCGTACTTGGCCATCGCGTCCCGCTCTTAAGCCTATCGAGATATACCTCATCTCATGTACCTACTGTACTCCACTAACGAAAAACAAATACGCCCACACCTGCCGGGTCCCGCCCCTATGGAGGCGTAGCCTATAAGACACTAGGCATGGTCACCAAACACTCTTCCTCTATTTCGTTTCCATCATAACGGTCGCAGTGTGCCTTATGTAACTAGTTGTTATGAAAAGATTAGAGAAATTGCGTAATGTTGAAAGTTACCGGATGTTTGCTTACCCCTGGAATCTTCGTGTTTCAACGACACGTCGGGCCTATTCTGATGTTTTCCTCGTCTGGTGACAGCAGATCCAGGAGCAGCGTGCAAGGTTGGCTATCGAGCTGACTTGTACACAGGTAGGCCCTGTGTCATCAGGCATTGGTGTTAGTGTTAGTAATGTGGTTTGTTTTGTTACACAACCATGTTGTGTGTTGGCGCCAGGGGCGGGATGGTTTGGTGAACGGTTCACTGCAGTGGACGGGTTCCAAACGATCCTGGAAGCGTGCTGCTAAAACAACTAATGCTAACGCTACATGCTAATGCTAATGCTATATGCTAACACTACTGCTACGCTGTTCTAATGTCTCCGCCGTGGGATTTTGCATCAATGAAGGTCAGTCGGTAGCTAATGTGGGGGTTTTGCTGAGTCCTATTTTTACCCTTTTTACGGGTAAATGGGTTTGTTAGATATTTAGTATCCCTTCATTTAAGAACGACTCAGTATTTAAACAATAGTCTTTTATTGTATCTTCTGTTCTCGTGCTTCAGCACGCCGCTTGCTCTCAGTCTGCAAACTCTGGAGTGCACGCGCAGCGTCAGCTCCAATGACGTCACCACGTAACAGCGTGGTACGTCCATACACAACATCCCCTCCTTACTAGGACATAAACTCCAAGGTCCCATACAGAAATGTGTGTGAATTCAATTACTTTCTTTTTTCACTTACAGGATACCCTTCAATTCTGTTATCAAAAATAAACAAATGTTCACCATGAACAAAACTCCACCTTTCAATTAGTGAATGCATGTAAATATCATTGAGCATGAATAATAATACATAATACATAACAATATCTGGCAGTGGCACCCACTCTTTTTTTTTTTTTTTTTTTTTTTTTGTGCCAGACAGGCTCATTTCACTTAATGACAAAATCCATCAATCTCTGAGGCATTTTGGTCTGTCTGTGGGGTCTCTCATACCTAGCCATAGGCGGTGTGGCTTTGGGTGTGGACACCCTAGTGTGAGTCTCTGCTTCGGACTCTGTGTCAGGTGTGTTTTCCTTCTCCTCACCCTCAGTCCATGTTAATCGAGTCTTGCTGGACGATTGTGGAGCAGGATCCTCTGTGTAGTACCTCTTGACAAACGTAGTGTTCCTGGAATAGGTCGCTCCACTTGGTGATTGGACAACCACATTGTTCCCATCTCTACTGATGACCTTGTGTGGTGTCTTGTCAAAGGCTGTTGTAAACTTGTCTGTCTTGTCTTGTTTGAGTAAGACTTGGTCTCCCACTGATACATCAGAGTATTTTGCTCTGTTCTTGTTGTCAGTGTACAGTTTTGACTTTCCTTTTCTCTCGGCGTCAGTGTCTCTGACCTCCAGGTCTCTTTGTGGTGTCATGATGTCCGGGAGCTTTCCTCTGATCTTTCTCTTGAACAGGAGCTCTGCAGGACTTTTCCCTGTTGTGGAGTGATCAATAGACCGGTAGATGGTCACATACTTGCGTAGCTCCTTCTTCCAGTCCAGCCCCTCAGACTGTGCGATGCGAATCCTCTTCATCAGTGAAGCGTTTTGTCTCTCCACCTCCCCATTGGCTTGTGCCCACTTGGGTGTGGTTTTCACATGCTCAATTCCATTCTCCTGGCAGAATGCTTGAAACTGGGCAGACATATACTGTGGTCCACAGTCTGACCGTATGGAAATCGGTAGTCCATGTCTGCTGAAGATATTCTCCAGGCTGTTAATGACCTTTTCAGCAGTGGTCGACTGCAGGATATCGTACTCGTAATACCGGCTGTAGTAGTCTATTACAACTAATATCGAGTGTCCTGTCGGTAATGGACCAAGTAGGTCAGTGGCTAAGTCCTGCCACGGCCCATCTGGAAGTGTTGTAGGTCTCAAGGGTTCAGGCACATCAGGCCTCGACACTATTTGGCATCCGTGACATGACCTCACATACTTCTCAGCTGCCTTATCTATACCTGGCCACCACACTTTACTCCTGAGGTGCTGCTTCGTACCGACAATCCCCAAGTGTCCCTCATGAGCCAACTCCAGGGCTCTGTCTCTGAGTGTGTGTGGCAGTACAATGCGTGTCCCTCTCAACACCAACTGTCCAATTACACACAGTTCATATGCAATGCGTGCATACACTTGGCATTTGTCAAAACATCCACTTTGTATTGCCCTTCTCAGGTCACTGAGTTCCTCATCGGTTGCAGAGGCTTCCTCTACCTCCCTGGTAGTCAGGGCTCGTGGCGTAGCGTGTGTGGCTACAAACCGCACGTATTCCTCCGCTCCGTGCTTGTGGTTCCCGTCTGTCGTGCTTTCTCCCAGTAGTCGCGACAGTGGATCTGCAATGTTGTCCTTTCCAGGTATGTGGATTACTCTGAACTCATATGGTTGGAGCCGCAGCACCCACCTCTCAATACGGGCACATGACTTAGAGGTCGGACTGTATATGGCCTCCAGCGCCTTGTGGTCTGTTACTAGGTCAAACTTTTTACCATATATGTATGGGTGCAGCCTCTCGCACGCCCAAACTAAGGCGAGAGCTTCTTTTTCAGTTTGTGAATATCTTGTTTCACAATCAGTCAGGCTCCTACTCACATAACATATTGGCACCATTTCCTGCTGCTGTTGCTGTACTAAGACTGCTCCTATTCCTACTGGTCCTGCGTCTGCTATGACTTTAGTAGGGGCATCTTTGTCAAAATATGCTAGAGTGCCGGCCTCAGCTAGCTTTTCTTTCAGCGTTCTAAATGCCTGTTTTTGCTCTGGCCCGAATATGAAAGCTGTGTCTTTCTTGGTAAGCCTCCGCAGTGGCTCTGATATGCTAGCAAACTGTGGTATAAAACGGCTACTATACCCTGCTAGGCCCAGAAAACTACGGGTCTCAGAGGCGTTCTCAGGCTCTCGTGCCTCTGCTATTGCTCTCACCCTTTCTGTGGTGGGGCCTATGCCCTTCTGTGAGAGTAACATGCCCATGAAAATCAACTTGTCCATGTTAAACTGACACTTTTCTTTGTTTAGAGTCAGCCCACAGTCCTCTAGTCTCTTCAGAACTGCATGGAGTCGTTTTTCATGAGTCTCCTGATCTGGGGCATGAACAATTATGTCATCGGATATATTTTCTACCCCCTCAATGCCCGCTGTAGCAGTGGCTATCTCATGTTGATACTGTTCACTAGCTGATGACACTCCAAATATGAGTCTCTTGTACCTGTAGGTACCTGTGTGTACTGCAAACGTAGTGATACCCCTGGACTCTGGTGTGAGCTCTAATTGGTGGTATCCCCATTTCAAATCCAGTTTACTGAAAATGACAGACCCGTTCATTCCCTGTAATAGCTCATCCACTGTGGGTATTGGATATCTCCCTCTGATGATAGCTGCATTAGCTCTTCTCATGTCTAGACACATCCTGATGTCGTCCTCATTAGCTTTTGGTGCAATTACAACAGGGTTAACCCACGGTGTAGGTCCCTCAACCTTCTCAATAATGTCCATGTCTAGCAGCTGATTTACTTTCTTCTCTACTGCTTCCCTCAGGTGAAATGGCACCCTCCTCAGGGGTTGTACCACTGGTGTTACACTCTCATCAATATGCAAACTGATTTGCTTTGTGTTCAGTTTACCAACACCTTTAAACAGTTTGGGGTATTGCCTCTGTATTTCAGACTTAGCTTCTGTCACTGCTGCTATGTTTGTGCCCACCCTCAGTACACCTAACTCAATAGCAGTCTTCCTGCCTAGCAGCGGCTCCCCCCGTCCCTGTATTACAGTGAACTCTGCTTCAGTGTCACACTTTCCCACCTTAACATGACATTTGAATATACCCAATACTGGAAGAGGCACCACGGAAGAGTATGTGTACAGCGGTTTGTTAGCTGCCTTGGTAGAAACACACTTAATATTTTTACTCTTAAGCATTTTCCATGTGTTCTCATCTACAATGTTACTTGATGCACCTGAATCAATTAACATAAGTAAATCTACTCCCCCAACGTCAAATGTGACCCTTTCAGTATTTGAATCATCTTCAACCACAAATGCATAGTCTCTGTTCCCAGTGTTCTGATCCTCAGTTTCAACACATCTCACAGTCTGTCTTTCTTTACCTTTGGATTTACAGACTTTGGCATAATGTCCTTTTCCATTACACTTTCTGCATGTCTGTCCTCTTGCAGGGCATGCAGAATCGTTGGCCAGATGATCCCCGTGTCCACATCTGTAGCACACTTTATCCGATTTGGATTTCTCTTTTCCTTCTTCACGATCTCCACGATCTCCACGATCTCCACGATCTCCACGATCTCCATGAGGCGATGGTCTCCACTTTTGGACTTGGCCTTCCTTCTTGAAGACACGGTTCACCGTCTCTCTCCCCTCAGCGCCGTCACTCATCTTCATCGCCGCCATTTGCAGCTCCACTCTTTCACACTGCGACGCTATTTCTAACGCACGTGGCAGCAAAAGTTGTGGTTCCTCCAGTAACTTTCTCCGTACATAGTCCGACGTGCCCCTGCTCAGCACCGCATCCCTTATTTGGTTGCTAATGTCCGCAGCAAATGCACAGTCTCTAGCAGCCTGACGAAGCCTCGTCACAAACTGCTGTACAGTTTCACCTGGTTTCTGTGATACTTGGTAGAAAGCCTGGCGCGCAAACGCAGTATTTACCTGCGGCACAAAGTAGTCATTTAGCGCCTTAACAGCTTTAGCATAGTCCGTCGGTCCTCCCCCGTCGGGCAATGTAGCGAATATATCTTGTACGTCTGTACCTGCATGATGTAAGAGCATGGCCCTTCTTCTCTGTCTCACTGTGGCGTCCACACCGACAGATAGAATCATCCCCTTTCCGTCAGCGTACAGCTCAAACGCCATTAGCCACCTGGTCCACCTCGGTCCCAGTGTAGCAGGCTCGTTGTAGCATTCAAACTTCGGCACGTTGTCCATGTTCTCTTCTCAACGCCGTGATAACTCTACTCTTCGGAGTTTATCCTCGTCGCCATTGTTAGATATTTAGTATCCCTTCATTTAAGAACGACTCAGTATTTAAACAATAGTCTTTTATTGTATCTTCTGTTCTCGTGCTTCAGCACGCCGCTTGCTCTCAGTCTGCAAACTCTGGAGTGCACGCGCAGCGTCAGCTCCAATGACGTCACCACGTAACAGCGTGGTACGTCCATACACAACAGGGTTGACAACAGGGTGTGCCGTGACTAGGTTGCCTAGCCAGGTAGCGTTAAACCTGTGCCCCGGCGGGGTTTTGAACGGTGTTTCCACCCGGAAGCTGATGCTTGAGGCTCGGCGGGTGGCAGTAGAGCTACAGTATACTACTGCAGGATGGGATTTAGCGGCGGCCCGTGTTGTGGCTCAGCTGACTGTTTTCTGTCCATAGTAGCGTTGAAGACGCTATGCTATAGTAGTGTAGTGGGCTACTGTTTTGTTCTGTCTCTCCGCTATGAGAATGTCTGTCTATGATACAGCGTTCTCTCCTCTCAACCACTGGTTCTCTCTGGTCCGCCTCCCCTTAACGTTGTGTACATGGGCTTGCTCATTCTACAGTATTTTGTGGTGTTAGTTCTTTTATTCATTTAACCCCTTCATGGTGCACACCACAGTGGAGGTTGCTGTTTGCAACCACCAATGGTGCTCCGTGTTAACATCAGTCCTTTGCTTTTGACATATTGAAACAGTGTCCCGCCCGGCCGACGCCATGAGGTGGGTCGGCCTGGCGAGTGGCTGGTGGGCTGCTAAAGCCTGTACCGCCACGGTATGGAATTGGCAGCGATTAGTAACTGTGTTCGAATTGCTGTTTTTTCTATCAAAAAATGGTGTCTGGTGGCGGGGACTTGAGGGCCAGCCGACGTCGACACATCGCGCAAGGTTGTTGACGTTATTAGCTTTGACCTAGCCGCAATAAGCTATAACCGCTCAGGGTTCCCCTCTCCGCAGGGGATTTTGGTCTTCTGCTGGAGCGCGGGCGGTATTGTCCTAGGCCCCACACCACCTCACACCGCGCAGCCAGAAGAAGAGAGAGCACGGCCTCGTCAGCGGCGATGACGAGGCCCTCGACAGGCAGCCATGTTTTCCCCCGCCGGAGGTATCCTGGGCGTT
This sequence comes from Notolepis coatsorum, assembly GCF_963971535.1. Lineage (NCBI taxonomy): Eukaryota > Metazoa > Chordata > Actinopteri > Aulopiformes > Paralepididae > Notolepis > Notolepis coatsorum. Next base: position 84,130,114 of record NC_140166.1, on the reverse strand, counting down.
GAATCGACAGGTGTCCACAAGGCCGACAGCCTTGGCGGCCGAGGGATTGGCCATGTTGGATGGGCTCGGCTTGAACAACAAGCCGTCAACGTCCTGCCGCGAGCAGCCCGCTCTCCGATCACTCCCTCCCCCAACACCAGTGGAAAAAGGGGGCTCTGATTGTTTCTTTTGGCTGCGGGCCGCGTGCCTTCGTTGAAGCACGGGCGGCCCCACTTTTCGCTTCTCATGGGGACAGGGGCTGACACCCAGTTGATGGCTGAGCCTGGGTCTGTCCGTGAGAATGTTGTGCTGTCAAGCGGCTCCCACACCATGACCTGTGTTGGTTGAGCCTGGTGTTACGTCTGTCAACTATAAGTGTTGTCAGCAGGGGGGCTTGAAATCTTTTGAGGCACACAGTGCAAGCTTCCCCGACCTCGCCTTCGCCAGGCCAGGTATCATGTTGGTGCCTCCCACTCCTGAAATATTGGCAGTGGTTTCGCAGGCGCGCGTGATTTGGGTGGTAGTAATATCACTGCAGGGCTACGGTGTCTGGAACCCATGGGGTCCTCACGCCTTGCATGTCCGGCTGCAGAACAACTCCTCAGCATGTTCTGGAGGGGTGTTCAGTGGGGGGGCTTTTGTCACCTAGATTGATGTCAGCTTCCCCCGTATCAAACCGGCCCTTTCTGTCGGGGTCCCCCCTTGGGTGCGATTGCCTCGTGGGTAGTGTCAGGTTCCGACCCGACTCCACGGAACGCTCTGCTCGCAAGGGTCCAGGGTTGGCTACGCACAGCGGGTGGGACCGGGCCGACTATCTACAGTTCCTGGTGGACCTGCACCACATGGCGGCGGGTGCGTTGGGAGTGTCATCACATATGACTACGGCAGTACCATATGTCGAGGTGGATGGAGAGAACGCTGAGGCGGGGACTTGTGTTTACACAACCCCACCCGTTTTCGGGTTTGGTACAGACCCTATTGTCAGGGTCACCAGCAGTGACAGCTCTGGTCAACGAGATCCAATCTCTGTGGACGAAGCAAGCCATCGTTGTGGCGTTCTGTTCTCTGGTGCCTGAGAAATCGGGAGGGGGGGGGTGTCAGACCCATGCTGGACCTGTCCCATGGGAAGGTTCAGCATTTTTTGGATCGTCTCCTACCTGTTGAACACTGTCAGGTGGGGGTCTGGTTCTCCTCCATAGACCTGTAGGATGCGTATTCGTATCTCCGATCTTCCATCCTAGGGCTTACCTACGCTTCCTTTGCAGGGTTAGCGTATGAGTACCAGAGGCTGCCGTTCGGTTTTCTCTGGCTCCCCGCATCTTCACCGAGTGCGTGGAGGCCGCACTGGGGCTTCTGCGTCGTCAGGGGTTACGAAGTGTATTCTGCCCTGACGACGTTCTGGTCCTTCGCGGTCAAGGTGGATCGTCGGGTCTCGTACTAGGCAGGTTTCTACCAGCCTGGGGTTTGCTGTAGACTGGAAGTAGAGTACTCCTCTTCCCAGTCAACGGTTGGAGTGCTATGGGCATCCCTCTCAGAGCGTGTTGTCGACACGCTCGGGAGGTTCCGTCCTAGGACGGTTACGGCGCTGTCTCACGTCACGTTTTTCACCGACGCCTCCCTCGCTGGTGATGCGTCGGGCCAACGCAGTAAGGGGCAGCTGGCAAACCATGCTGCCCGGTCTGCGCTACGTTCAATGTGTTGGTATTGAAAGCGGTCCTTCTGGTCCTCAAACGGTGTTGATCAGGACGGACAATACGACATCAGTGTCGTATATCGACAGACAGGGAGGAGTACGCTCCCCCGTCTGCACCAGGCGGCGGGCGGCTGGCTATGGGCGTCCTCCATCTGCGCGCCCTGAGGGCTCCCCACATCCCCGGCAGGGTGAATGTGGGTACAGGTGTACTGTCGTGGGGCGGTCCTCATCCTGACGGGTGGGGATTACGTCCGGACATAGCCAGGCAGGTCTGGGACCGATGCCGTGCCGCCTGGGATTCTTCCCCATACATCTGTTAGGTCAGTTGTTGGGACAGGTACGTTGAGGGGCGCAGGTTCTTGATCCTGATGGCGCCGGACCGGGGCGCAGCTGTGTGGTTCCCGGTCCTGATCCAGCTACTGGTAGTCTGGAGAGGATGGATCCTTCTGTGGTTGATACCATCCGGAATGCGCATGCTCCCTCCACTGTTGCGCTTTACGCCGGCAGATGGCGTATGTTCCAAGTGTGGTGTAAGGCGGGGGGCCGGGACCCAGTCTCCTGCCCCCTGGATGCTGTCCTTAGTTACCTCCAGTCTCTCCTTGATAGACTGTCGGCTTCGACGGTGAGGGTATATGCAGCAGCTATATCCTCCTATCATGAGGGATTTGAGGGGGATGTCTTGTTCAGCCACCCTCTTGTGAAGCATTTCCTGCTTGGCGCTCGACGCGTTAAGCCGGTGCAACGCTCTTTGGCTCCGAGTTGGGATCGTCAATTGGTCCTCGTCGGTTGTCCTTGGCCCCGTTTGAGCCTCTTGAGCAGTTGGAACAGCTGTCGTTCAAGACCGCGTTCTTGCTGGCTGTCACCTCTGCTGAACGCGTGGGTGTGCTTTGTGCTCTCTCGGTACGACCAGAGTGCCTGTCTTTCGTTCCGATTGCGGTGTCACTCTGCGGCCTAATCCTGCCTTCGTGCCTAAAAATATCCGGAGTTCTTCCGCTCCAGGGATATTGTGGTTCAGGCGTTTTCATCCGCCTCCTCACGCTAGTGAGTTAGATGCGGGCCTTCACCTGTCATGTCCGGTCCGTGCTTTGGGAATTTACCTCAGCTGTACTCAGGACCTCAGGGTCACCGATCAGCTTTTTGTCTGTCACGGTGGTTCTCATGCCGGTAAGGCACTATCGAACAACGCCTGTCCCATTGGTTGTGCGAGGGCATTGCCCTCTGCTACACGTTGGCTGGGCTGGATCCCCCTGGGGGCGTCAGGGCGCACTCCACTCGTGGTGTGGCTGCCTCTGCCGCTCTGCTGGGTGGGGCCTCGGTGGAGGACATCTGTGCTGCAGCTTCATGGTCCTCCCCGGGCCCCTTTGTAAGGTTTTACCTCATGGACATGACCGGGGGTTCTGTCTCCCAGGCGGTTCTGGGGTCTGTGGCCTTTCCTGCTTCCCGTCCTTTGGTAGGGTAGCAGGAGTGTGTGGGTATGGGCCACAGTGTGTTAGTTCACACGTGGTTCCGCCTGTGCTGTGTGTTCAAGGGGTTCTAGTTCCCTCTTGCTCGCACTCGGGTGGAGTTGACTGCGCCCCCCCTTCATTAGGAAGGATGGGGTGACGGGACTCCCCAACCCCTTGATGTGGGCTTACGGGTCCTCAGGGGGTGCATTTGTCGGGCCCTGCGTCCGCTCTAACCCCATATCTCTATAGGCTTAAGAGCGGGACGCGATGGCCAAGTACGATAATATAACGTAAGGTTATGTATATAACCTAGTTATATGAGTACTGGCTGAGCGTCCCGCTCTTAACGGCCCTGAGTCCCCTTTTTGAGGAATCTTTTCCTGGAAACGGGTTTTTTGGCGAGGAAGAGTGTTTGGTGACCATGCCTAGTGTCTTATAGGCTACACCTCCATAGGGGCGGGACCCGGCAGGTGTGGGCATATTTGTTTTTCGTTAGTGGAGTACAGTAGGTACATGAGATGAGGTATATCTCGATAGGCTTAAGAGCGGGACGCTCAGCCAGTACTCATATAACTAGGTTATATACATAACCTTACGTTAACCCTTTCACTACAACCGTCTGTAGTGTGGTAGTGAAAGGGTTAACCTTCTGTAGTGTGGTAGTGAAAGGGTTAAACTCAAGCCAGACCCAGCCACGACACTCTCATGCCACGAGACTTACGCTATTATAGGCCGGCACTCTGTGTCCAATGGTATTGGAAGTATAGTGTTAGATTGCAATACTTGCCTTCTAACAGTGTTACTACATTTACATTTACAATTTGTCATTTAGCTGAACGCTTTTAGCCAAAGCGACTTACAAGTTCTCTACAACAAGTCAGCAGGAAGGGTACAACACTTACAGCTGAGTAATGTTCATCAAACAGTGCTGAAACTTGGGTGCTGCAGTGTTGAGTGCATAGTAGTAGAGACATATTAGTATAGTAGGAAGAGTGCATGATATTATAAGACGGTGAGAAGGTTAGTGATTTTTTTTGTGTTATTATTATTATCTTGTATTATTTTTTTTTCTTCAATTGAGATATTGATTGAAGAAGTGTGTTTTGTTACTATAAATGGTAAATGGCGCTTTTATCCAAAGAGCTTCACAATTCTGTTCTTCACATTCACACATTCACAAACCGACGGCGGAGGCGGCCATGCAAGGTGCCGACCTGCTCATCGGGACCAATTAGGGGTTAAGTGTCTCGGTCAAGGACACTTCGACACGCTGCCGGGGGGGGAGGGAATCGAACTGGGGAACCTTCCGATTACCAAACGACCGCTCCACTGCCACTGTCGCCCCCTTGTTCCCTACTGTATCCTGCATAATGAGCACCTATAGGCTCTTCACCTTATACGCCCCGCCCCTTATACACCCCGCCCACTTCTGCTACTGGCCCTTTACGTCCGGTAGCTCAACTAAGATGCTTGCTAAATGTGGATATTCCCAACCGAACTAACATATAACACTGTTCAGCTCATTATCTTTAACAACGACAGCTTAGCACAATGAATGGAAGCGGACAGTGCAGGTTAGCCTTCGGGAGAGGTGTTAGTTGGACAATGCCTAGGCTAACCGGCACTGTCCGCTTCCTATTCATTGTGCTAAGCTAGGCTAGCGTGCAGCCAGATGGCTTTCTACTGAACGCACAGAGAGGAAACTGGTATCTATCTTCTTGTCTCTCTCTGGAGAAGACGGTAAGCTAATTTCCCAAAATGTTGGTGTGTTCCTAAGAAGTGGAACAAGGGGATTGGCATTCAAGCAAACTCAAGCAAAACTGATGGACTTCAAAGGCTAAATATCCCTAGATAGTGTCACAAGCTCAGAGGAAGTTGAACGTTGAAATCGGCACGTTGGCGTTGCCTAGAAAACATGAAGTGGCCAAACTAGTCCATAATAAGAAAGATGTGTATATCACAACCTATACAATATTTTTCTCTCTCTCTCTCTCTCTCTCTCTCTCTATCTCTCTCTCTCTCTCTCTCTTTCTCTCTCTCTCTCTCTCTCTCTCTCTCTCTCTCTCTCTCTCTCTCTCTCTCTCTCTCTCTCTCTCTCTCTCTCTCTCTCTGGAACCTAATCTTTCGTATTTCTCGTTGATTTGTTCTTTTTGAATTGCTCATGTTATGCAACCATTTCGGCATAGAACACTGGCTGGGGAGAAAAACAACCTTTTACAAAGAAATTGCAGACCCTCTCACTCACTGTCCGCCAAGAAAAACATCCTTTACCTGCATTTACTGAAACAAATGGATCAAAGATTAAATAAATAAATAAATGTTCTAAAAGCAAATACAGATTATCCTATTATATTATTAGAGCCACTCAGGACAGTATGATACAGAGAGAGATAAAGAACAGGCCGGGCCTATCACAGGACATTAAATGGGGCCAGCCGGTGGTGTAGGGGGTGGGGTGGGGTGGTGGTGGTAGGTGAAAGGTGGATGGCTGGGTGTTATTACTGTATGTACTATGCACTGTATGTGTGCACAGAATAACTTTTAAAAGGGGCAGTTCACCCAAAAATGTTATAAATAAATTATATATATTATATATATTCTATGGCCGAAGAGCAAAACCACCACAATGTGCAGTTTCCCCCCCTTTTCCTGGATGATTTTGCAGATAGGAGGTTTTGCTCTTCGGCCATCAATATATATATAAATATAAATATATATACTTTCTTCAGGAGTCCTATCTCTCATGGAGATAGTTTCAAGTTTGGGAGATATCTGGGGCGGCCGGGTAGCACAGCGGACTACGCGTCTGCCTACCACCGCAGAGACAGTGGGATCGAATCCAGCTGTCGCGGTACCTCTGGCTTGGTCGGTGTCCATACTGACACAATTGGCAGTGTCAGCGGGTGGGAAGCCGGTGGGGTGTGTATCCTGGTCGTTGTAAACAGTGACTCCTACTGGTCGGTCGGGGCGCCTGCACAGCGAGGGAGGGAACTGGGGAAGTGGGGGGTAAATGCGTGCAATGACCAGGAAGGTAGGGAAGGGAATTGGCATAACGACAAAAATTGGGATGGGAGAAAAATACAGAAAAAGGGGGAGAAAGAGTAGATAAAAAAAAAAGTTTGGGAGATATCTGCCGTAGAGATGTCAGCTGTCACTTCCATACAGCGGAGCTGAATGGCACTGGGTTCGCGGCGTTCGAAGCACCAAAAGAATAAATACATTTGAAAGACTCAAGAGCGATGTCTCTTTCCAGAAGTCCTGACACGGTTACATAAAGACCTCTTTGTAAACAGTTTCATTTAGAACTATCACGGCGGGTGTACCTTGGGTAGAAAATAGTTCCCAAGGAAACTGTTCACAACGAGGTCTGTGGATCATCGTGTCATGACTTCTGCAAAGAGACGCTACTGTTGAGTTTTTTTTTTTGTGTATTTCTGTTAGTGCTTTGAGCCCATCGAGTGATGGCAGACATCTCCGGGTATGAGGAAAACTAAGCTTGTTTTTCTATCCTATCTTAAAGGCACTGGATTCTATGTACATACCTATACAAATGTCCTTATGCTATACTTGCTGTTACTAACTATACTATACAACAATCACAACAAGTTATTTTCTAAAAGTGTCCTTTTCCTTCCTTTAAAGTGTCCTTTTCTTGTGTGTTTAAAGTGACCTGTGGTGCGTTTGTGTGTGTGCGAGTGCAGAATGTTGTGTTGTGTGTGTGTGTATGTGTGTGTTCTAGGGCTGACCCCTATTAATCGATTAGTCGACTAATCGGTCGAAAGGGGCCGTAGTCGACTGGCCAACCTCTTAGTCGAATATAATATAAAAAAAAAAAAAAAAAAAAAAAAATCATTCTTTCCAAAAGAAAATAGGCCTAGAAGCGTGGCTAACGCTAATGGCACGCATACCAGAGGCTAACTGCCTATGAAAACAGGCACAGAGGCACTGAAAGAGGATTTCACCCATCTAATGAACACACTAGACTAGACAAATATCAAGATGTATCCATCAGTGGCCCAATTGCATGCTTTTGCAGAGGACAAGAAGCCTTCAGTCGACTCCTTCAGACATTAAGCACCCCCCACAGCCCAAATGAAAAAAAAATATTATACTTTATTTATTTATTTTTTTTAAGTCGACCAATAGTCGACTAACGGCAAATTTTGGCCAATCCTAGTCGACCATCCAAATCCTTAGTCGGGGACAGCCATAGTGTGTTCATGTGTGCTTGTGTGTGGAGAGATCAGTGTTCATTGTTCTGATGGCCTGAGGGAAGAAGCTGAGCCTTAGTTTCTCTGTTCTTGTTGCGTGTATACGGAGGCGCTTGCCTGACCGCAGCAGCTTGAACAGGCTGTTGTTGGGGTGGTGAGGGTCCTTCATTATTCTACAGGCTCTGGATTTGCACCTCCTATTGTATAAGTCCTGCAGGGGTGGTAGTGCAATACCTGTAGTCCATTCTGCTGAGCGCACCACTCTCTGTAGGGCCTTCCTATCCTGGGCCGTGCTGTTTCCAAACCAGGCAGTGATGTTTCCGGTCAAGATGCTCTCTACAGCTCCTGAGTAGAAGGAATGGAGTATCTTCCCCGATACTCTGAACTTCCTTAACTGTCTCAGGTGGTAGAGGCGCTGCTTCGCTTTCTTTACTACTGTGTCTATGTGTGTTGACCATGTCAGATCCTCTGAGATGTGGACCCCCAGGTACTTAAAGCTGCTCACCCTGTCCACGGTAGCCCCGTTAATCATCAGTGGTGTGTGTGTCTCCTGCTGTCCTCTCCTATAATCCACGATCAGCTCCTTGGTTTTACCAATGTTCAGGAGCAGGCTGTTGTCCTGGCACCAGCGTTCCAGTACCTCAACCTCCTCCCGGTAGGCCTTCTCGTCGTTGTTAGAGATCAGCCCCACCACCAGTGTCATCAGTGAGTTACATGCAGTGAGGGTGGTATTACCGGCATCCACCATATTGACCCAAATTCACTACCGGTATATTTTTTAACCGTACATTCAAAAGCACATTTGAGAAAGGGAAGTGGGAAGGTGAATACTAATACGTGATGACAATGTGTTTAACACTAGCATAGCCATGGAGAGAAAATGCCACTAATTCCCGCCAGGAACGGGTCAGATGACCCGACAGCTTATATGAGAAATATGAGAAATATAAACAGTGTAAACTATATAATTACCTCTGAATATAAAAATATGAGGTTTACCACAATGAAATGTAGGTTTGAGTGACATATATTAAAATCTTTTTTCTTTTTTTGGATGGAAGAGCCACACATTGACGGGCAAAGAGCCACATGCGGCTTGCAAGCCAAGGGTTGGCCACCCCTGCGCTAGACACCCGCAAAGTGCTGTGCCTTTCGTCTGTTCCAACGGCCCATATGTGGAATAGCGTTCTAATTACATTTTCCTGAAGTCATTTTGAAATTTCAGAAACCGTGCGAGATAAAACTGGTACTTTTAGGAAAAGTCATTGAGTGACAGAGCTGGAGCTCGACCAAGTGACGAGGATACATTTATTGAAAATGCCTAGGGGTCATGTGACCCCTTGTCGGCTGTGCTAGTGTTAAAGGAACACACCAACATTTTGGGAAATTAGCTTACCGTCTTCTCCAGAGAGACAAGAAGATAGATACCAGTTTCCTCTCTGTGCGTTCAGTAGAAAGCTATCTGGCTGCACGTTAGCCTAGCTTAGCACAATTAATGGAAGCGGACAGTGCCGGTTAGCCCAGGCATTGTCCAACTAACACCTCTCCTGAAGGCTAACCGGCCATGTCCGCTTCCATTCATTGTGCTAAGCTAGGCTAACGTGCAGCCAGATAGCTTTCTACTTAACGCACAGAGAGGAAACTGGTGTCTATCTTCTTGTCTCTCTCTGGAGAAGATGGTAAGCTAATTTCCCAAAATGTTGGTGTGTTCCTTTAATGAATTAAAATACTGAACACTGAAGTAAAAGACACGGCCATGAAAGAGAAGAAAGGGAGGAAATTCTGCGTAGGATGTAAAATAAGAGGAGGGGGGGGGGGGTGGGAGCCCCTAAAGCTGCTCCTTTGGAGAAGCAGCCTCAGCAGAAGGTATTCCCTTTGCAGATAAAAGTTCTCTCCACTCGTAATCAACGTATATACAGTAGTGCATCATTCTCCCGCAGATAGTGAGAGGAGAATTAGCTCAAATTATTTAAAAGTTTTCTCGTTAATTGCTTTTGGCGCCTGGAGCTGTTCACTGCAGCCTCTCTCTCTCTCTCTCTCTCTCTCTCTCTCTCTCTCTCTCTCTCTCTCTCTCTCTCTCTCTCTCTCTCTCTCTCTCTCTCTCTCTCTCTCTCTCTCTCTCTCTCTCTCTCTCTCTCTCTCACCACGGTGCCGCTAAACTACTGGAAAGTTTACATTCACTCAGCGTTAGTGGTCCTTCTAATTCCCCCCCCCCCCCCCCCCCCCCCTCAACTTTAAAGCAATGCTTTATGATGCATCCAGGTCTTTCTCCGGATGTACACCTGACGTGCCTAAGTGATATTTCCACTAAAGCTCATCCCTTAAATTAAAAAGAGCAGTGGGCGTGTATTTTCCACGGCCAGAATCTAATACTCCCCCGAATCCCAGTGTGGGGGGGGGGGGGGGTTTATAACTCTAATTATCTCACACAATTACAGTATATCAACTTTTAGTGGCCCGTTGTACTCCCAGACGATGATACATCAACCGGACAGGTGCCTCCGCTGAGTGTTGGTCTCGCGGTTTTGGTGGCGAAGAGGCAGCAGGGATGCATTGCTCTAATGCCTATAGGTGATTATGAAGATGGCATATTGAGTTTTTAATAGAGTGGCGGGAGCGCCGAGCGCCGGAGCACATCCTTGCATGTAATGCAATCACAATGGAGCAGAGTGGCTTGACTAAGCCTTATTGTCGAACGCTTGACGCCGGGGTTGTGTGCCACGTATTAAGAGCAAAGGCGTAATTCATATAAAGACACCGAATACTGTGCAGCAGGAATCAAGAACACTGCTAAAAAAATGTGCAGGGTAATGTCAGACCCTCCCAAAATAAATGGTGCGTTTTAGATATATATGTATAGCAGCTTTTATCCAAAGTGCTTTACGATTTGTTCCTCACATTTTACACATTCACACACCGACAGCAAAGGCGACCATGCAAGGTACCAACCTGCTCATCGGGAGCAGTTAGGGGTTAAGCGTCTTGCTCAAGGACACTTCAACACGCTGCCCCGGGTGGAGCGGGAATCGAACCCCGGAACCTCCGGATTACCAGACGACTCTGCTCTACCTCCCGAGCCAAATTATGAATATAGCTAGGGTGATAATAACGAGGCGGATTGTGTCCATATATTATGAAAGGGATCTGTTTTCATTTGGGGTTGCTGGTAGATATGCACACACTCTCAGTATCTTCTGACCAGTATTGTGGGGGTACTACTCCTACTCCCACACCTCCCTCCATGCAGCCGGGGGCTGAGCCTCTGACAAAGCTGTTAATGTTCTGCAAAGAATGTGCAAATTGCAGAAACGAGCCCAAGTGTGGGCAGAAAACACTCCCGGTACTTAGAACCAGCGATGGAACAAATTTGGTCAAATTGGTAAAGTGCCCAAAGGGAGGAGGGAGATGTTCCACGGAAAACCAATTCCAAGCTTGGGTGAGCTCGGAATTGTTTGGAAACTCTCCAGTCTGAGGGGGGGGGGCTGCATTGAACGGCGCGCCGGGCAGAGACTGTTAAATAAGATTAGAATAAGGACCTGGAGAGAGAGAGCAGCACCTATAGGTACCTCACTGGAGGACTCTGTAATGTAGAACCTCCTCTCCCGTCTGCCTGGAACCACCGTATACTAGGCCTGTCCCGACTAAGGATTTGTATAGTCGATTTGATTGGCCAAAGTTAGCAGATAGTCGACTGGTAGTATATATATATAATATATATTTTATAAGGCTGTTAATCGATTAAAATATTTTATCTGATTAATCGCATGATTGTCCGTAGTTAACTTGTGATTAATCGCAAATTAATCACATATTTTTTATCTGTTCTAAATCTACCTTAAACTGATATTTTTCAAGTTTTAATACTCTTATCAGTATGAGAGTCGACAAATGCTTGCTTTATGCAAAAAATGCATGTTTATTTATTGCCACAATGAGAAATACTGTCCAGAATCTTCAAGTAACTAAGATGTGCAAACTGCATTGTAATAACATTTTATTAAAAAAAATCCCAACAAAATAATTTCAGATGGCCATACCAATTTACTAGTAATGATTACTAACACAGTAGTGTGTTATAGTTCAACTTTACACTTGAACTATTCATCCCCATTTTTTTTGTTTAAGCAGCCATTTAACAAAAAGGATGACCCTCATGCATTGCAAATTTGCATAAAATTCAAAACAAACTAAATAACTTAAAAGAAAATAATAATTTAAAACAATGAATAAAGTGTGCATGAAATAATAGGGGAAAGAAAAAGTTAGTTACCTTGTTACATTCACCCACACAAGGGCTGAGGACTCACCCCCCCCCCTCTCTCTCACACACATTCTCCCAGATATTTCTCTTTTGCCATTCCTCATCTCTCTCACCCCCCCCTCTCTCTCGCTCTCTCTCTCTCTCTCTCTCTCTCTCTCTCTCTCTCTCTCTCTCTCTCTCTCTCTCTCTCTCTCTCCCTCCCCCCTCCCTCCCTCCCTCCCTCTCTCACACACACACACACACACACACACACACACACACACACACACACACACACACACACACACACACACACACACACACACACACACACACACACACACACACACACACACACACACACACACACACACTCACACACACACACCTCACTGTCATGACTATATCACAGAGAGAGACACATCTGATGGGCAGATGTTTATATCAGGGTGTTTGGCATCACCAGCCCGTCCTATATTGAAGTATGGGTAGAGTTTCTCAGTGAAGGTGTGTTCATTAGTTAGTGCAGATGTGAGTCATGTCTTCAGGGTCGTAGAAGGACAGCTTCCCCCTGTTATAGTCCAGCTGTACTCTGACCCTCTGGGGGCTCCTCGTCACTGTGAGGATCTGACCCAGACCATTAGTGTACTTACCACTCCAATAACATATAGCCCAGATACCATGTTGTGGTGATGTCTGTAGCCCCTTACTCTTCCTGTCAAATGACTCTTTAGCTACACCTATAACCCAGGTAGGATGGTCTCCCACCTCCACCTCCCAGCTGTGTTTCCCTGCGCTGAAGCTCTCAGAACCCAGAACAATGCTATACCCCATGTTCCTCTCTGGGTTGTCAGGGAGCTGCTGCTGTGTGGCTGTGCATCTCACACTGGTCAGATCATTAGATATAGAGAGGCATGGTGGTGCAGTGTTTGGGTCCAGAGTGACAGGAGTGAACTTGACCCTCTCCTTCATCTTCTCCCAGACAGAAAAGGTCAGGTTGCCCAGGTGTTTGGCCTCGTCTATCAGCGCTCCTGAGACCAGCTGTGGACGAGGCAGGTTGCACTGAGCTCTGGAAGAACATTCAAGAGTCAGTCCTGCTGTGGGCTTAGCTTCAGAGCCGCAGAGAAGAGAGAGATATTGATTTCCATAAAAATAACTGTATTTTATCTCTTCTCCATCATGTTTCTAATACAATCATTTGATCATGCAGATTTAAAAGGATTGAGAGAGAGAGAGAGAGAGAGAGAGAGAGAGAGAGAGAGAGAGAGAGAGAGAGAGAGAGAGAGAGAGAGAGAGAGAGAGAGAGAGAGAGAGAGAGAGAGAGAGACAGACAGACAGCAAAAATACTGTCTGTCAGACAGCAAAGAGAGAGAGAGAGAGAGAGAGAGAGAGAGAGAGAGAGAGAGAGAGAGAGAGGCACGCGTGTGTTTCGTGCGAGAACAGCTCGCACGGCCGTCCACTTCAGAGCAGAAGCGCACGGATTTACATTGGAACAGCTGTAAATGCCTACTATTATTTATTATTTATATAGAACTGCTTGTTAAAGTTAGAGGTTCTATGTAGGATTGCAAGTAACTGTCTAACTGTATTTAACTGTTTCCACTAACTGTACATATGACTGTTTACACTAGTGACTGTTTATCTATATAGACGAATTGTATCTATCAGTGGTTGCTTTGGTGCATGTATATCTGTCCCCACTGGAGGGCGCTCTGGGCGTAGCCACACAGGTATCCTACCTCACAGGGACTATAAAAGAGGCGGTACCCGCCCCTATCTTTCTCTCCCTCAACGGCTCTCAGCGAGAGTAGAGTGCTGTACAGCCATAGCTGTCAACACTCCCGTTTTTCCCGGGATTGTACTTTATTTCAACCTTCTTCACGCCCTGTTCACGGTTCACGGAATTGGCAAATTTTTCCAATTTTTTTTTTCCAATTTTTTTTTTTATATATAATTTTTTTTAACTCATAAAATATATTGGGTCGCACCTAAATCGGCGAGGTCGGTCGGCAGTACAGCTACTGATCATATGTGAATGAAAGAAGCCAAGCCAGTTCACGCACAATTGTGAGGTTCGCCTTTCCCTTGACCTTTAATTCCCTGTCTCCTCACCTCACTAGCCCCCACCCTCGCGTTCGTTTACTCTCGTTTGCTCTTCAGCAGCCACACCCTTGGACTACCTGTCATTATGTGTTTGATTGGTCTGGTGCCGAACACACACTTCTAGTTCGAGTATCAATTACCATCACGCACCTGATGTGTATTCTAATTAGTGCCCCTGTGGGCTTTAAGTACCTTGCTCTTCCCCTCAGTCCTGGTCGGGTCGTTCCGTATCATATCTCTATCAGCAAACTCCTTCGGGAGGTTCTCAATCTGTAGGCTCCTACGGGAGTTTCTGTTTCTGTCTGTTATGCTCTTTCATCTCCGGCGTGAGATGCGCTCAAGCCTTCGCCTCCTGTCGCCGTTTGCCTGGAGGGAGACACTGAACTGCGCTCTCTAATCCTCTACGGGAGGTATTCCAGTGTTCCACTCCAGACCTCCGAGCCAGACGCGCTCTTCACTCCAGACGCGCATCCAGACGCGCATCCAGACGCACTCCAGACGCGCATCCAGACCTCCGAGCCAGACGCGCTCTTCACTCCAGACGCGCATCCAGACGCGCATCCAGACGCACTCCAGACGCGCATCCAGACCTCCGAGCCAGACGCGCTCTTCACTCCAGACGCGCATCCAGACGCGCATCCAGACGCACTCCAGACGCGCATCCAGACCTCCGAGCCAGACGCGCTCTTCACCCCAGACGCGCATCCAGACGCACTCCAGACGCGCATCCAGACTCCGCGCCAGATGCGCTCTTCGAACCGGCGCGTACTCCAAGCAGACGCGCACCACTCAGACCTCCGCGCCAGATGCGCTCTCCGTACCGGCGCGTACTCCAAGCAGACGCGCACCACTCAGACCTCCGCGCCAGATGCGCTCTCCGTACCGGCGTGTACTCCAAGCAGACGCGCACCACTCAGACCTCCGCGCCTGATGCGCTCTCCGAGCCGGCGCTCTCTCCTCCAGACGTCTAGCCTGCGCCCTCCTATCCCTGTAAGCAGCTCTGACCCTCGCCCTGTTCCAAGGCCAGAACCCTGTTTTCTCTGTCCCTGTCCCCAGCCCGCCTCCGCGGGCCTCTGTCCCTGTTTTCCCCTCTCTAGTCCCCTAGTCCTCCCTGTCCAGTCCTTCTAGTCCTCCTAGTCCTCCCTGTCCAGTCCTTCTAGTCCTCCTAGTCCTCCCTGTCCCCAGCCCGCCTCCGCGGGCCTCTGTCCCTGTTTCCCCTCTCTAGTCCTCCTAGTCCTCCCTGTCCAGTCCTTCTAGTCCTCCTAGTCCTCCCTGTCCCCAGCCCGCCTCCGCGGGCCTCTGTCCCTGTTTCCCCTCTCTAGTCCTCCTAGTCCTCCCTGTCCCCAGCCCGCCTCCGCGGGCCTCTGTCCCTGTTTCCCCTCTCTAGTTCCTCCTAGTCCTCCCTGTCCAGTCCTCCTAGTCCTCCCTGTTCCTGCCCTGTTCCCTTGCCCTGGCCCTGTCCGTTAGCCTTTCCCTTAGCCTTCCCCTTAGCCAGCTCGCCTCTTAAAGGCACTGTGCCTTTTTCCCTATTCTTGTTTTCCTGTGATTTGTGTTCTCCCTTAAAGGGACAGTGCCGTTTTCTGTTGTTTTCAATAAATGCCCAGTTCTTGGCTTACTCTCATACCTGTCTTGTGTTGTGCGATTGGGGTCGGTTACAAACCATAACAACAATAGAGAATCCATGCCTCTTGACCACATTATTGATGCCCCAAAGCGAGTTCTGTTAACACTGCTCCACATGGATTTTAATATATCATGCTTTAAGTACTGTAGTTTTAATGTAGTTGGTGTTTTTTTATATAGTGGTCTTTTTACTGTAGTTTAAAAAAAAATTATAGTGGTGAGTGTCTATGTATTGTGACTGTATGTTTGTCTTTCAACCACTGCACAAATGAAGTTCCGAAAGGAAAATAAAATAATTTGACGTTGAAGTTGAAGTTGAAGTCAGTCCCTGTTTGAAGATAAAAATAATAAAAAATAAAGATTTCCAGTTCCAGTGTCCATTTTGCATGTATAACCCGTTATTATCTCATTAATTAGAATGTTAGAATGAATTTTAGAATGATGATCAGTGTGATGTACTCCTGAAAAAGTATAGTAATATGGTTTATTTGTATTGGGAAAGATACAGACACATTAGCTGGTTGAACAACATCTATATGTGTGGTAATAATGCAGATATTGAGTGTATTTCTGTGAAAATGCATGTGGCGCACGCCTCTGAATCCAACCGGAGCGGAAAAAGAACTTCGCTTCCCGCCCGCGAGTCACGCACCCACCCACGGCCGTGGTGAACAGCGACGCCTGTTAACCCTTTCACTGCCACACGACAGAAGGTTAACCCTTTACTATCACACAACCGACGGTCACCGGGTTAACCTTCTGTCATGTGGCAGTGAAAGGGTTAACCGGCTGTTGTGTGGCAGTGAAAGGGTTAACCGTATGTGTATTGTCGCAGTGAAAGGGTTAACCGTTTTGGTAGTGCGGCGGTGAAAGGGTTAACATGGGAGCAGTCAGGGAAAGAGAGTCAGAGAGAAAGGAGAGAGAGAGACAAAGGAGAGAAAGATAGAAAGAAAGAGAGCGAAATTGAGAAAAAGAGAGATAGAAAGAGATAGAGATGAGAGAGAGTTTCAAGTTTCAAGTTTCTCAAGTTTCTTTAATAGTTGTCATACAGAAGTACAGAATACTTTTATACAAAATGCTTCTTACTGTTACGCTCCAGAGACTGTGCTAGACAAGATAAGTATGAAATCAAATAAGTAGCATGTAAAAAGAAGTAAAAATAGAGGTCACAGTGTTCAGTATAGACATATGTACAATGTTCGATGCAGACTAGAAGTAACTGAGTTACCATACAATACAATATACTATACAATATACTAATATACAATACTATATAGTGCAAAACAGAAATGGGATGAGGTACAATTTAGGTACAATTTACAGTAAGGTGTACGAGTTGTAGTGCAAATCCTTTACCAATAAATATAAAGTGTGTTTAGGTGATCTAAAGTGTGGAGAGTGGGTGCTGCAGTGTGTTGTTTGTTTAAAGTGAGTGTGTGCGTGTGGATGTGTGTGCTGTGTGCATTTGATGGTTGTTGCATAGTGTTTATTGTTCGTTGAGCATCCTGATGGCCTGGGGATAGAAGCTTCTTCTTAGTCTTTCTGTGCTTGCCATGGGACTCCGGTATCGCTTGCCTGACCGCAGCAGTTCAAAGAGGCAGTTGTTTGGGTGGCTGGAGTCTTTGATAATTCTCTTAGCCTTACCCATGCACCGCTTGTTGTAAATGTTCTGGAGAGTGGGAAGCCCCCCTCCAATTGTGCGTTCGGCTGAACGGGCCACTCTCTGTAGTCTGCTACGGTCTTGTGCGGTGCTATTCCCAAACCAGGAGGTGATATTGCCAGTCAGGATGCTCTCTATTGTACATGAGTAGAAGTTCTTAAGGATCTTCTGACTGACTTGGAACTTCCTTAGGCGCCTGAGGAAGTAGAGGCGTTGTCGTGCCTTCTTCACAACACTGTCAATGTGTGTGGTCCATGTCAAGTCCTCGGATATGTGGACTCTGAGGTACTTAAAACTGTTCACTCTCTCAACCGGTGCCCCGTCGATGCTGAGGGGGCTGTAGTCCCTGACCCCCGACCTCCTAAAGTCCACAATCATCTCCTTTGTTTTGCTGACGTTCAGGGAGAGGCTGTTCTCTTGACACCATCCCGCTAGGACCTTGACCTCTTCCAGGTAGGCCCTCTCGTCGTTTGCAGAGATCAGGCCCACCACTACTGTGTCGTCAGCAAATTTGATGATTGTGTTGTTGTTCCGCTGTGCCACACAGTCATGTGTGTACAGGGAGTAGAGGAGGGGACTCAGAACACAGCCCTGGGGGGCCCCTATGTTGAGAGTGATGGATGAGGAGGTGCAATTGCCTGCTCTCACCACCTGGGGTCTGCCCGTCAGGAAGTCCAAGACCCACTGGCAGAGGTCATAGTTCAAGCCCAGGTCCCTGAGCTTGGCTATGAGTTTGGAGGGGACTATGGTATTGAATGCTGAGCTGTAGTCGATGAACAGCATTCTCACATAGTTCCCCTGCCTCTTGTCCAGGTGTGATGCTGCTGTGTGCAACATATGGGCTATGGCGTCATCCGTGGACCTGTTGGGGCGGTATGCAAATTGCAGGGGGTCCAGGTTGATGGGGAGGGAGGAGCAGATGTAGCCCTTCACTAGCTTCTCAAAGCACTTCATGGCTATGGAGGTGAGAGCTACAGGGCGGTAGTCGTTGAGGCAAGCAGGCTTGGATTTTTTGGGTACAGGGATAATAGTGGACTTCTTCAGACAGGTGGGGATGACAGCCTGTTCCAAGGACAGGTTAAATATGTCAGTGAATACCGGGGCCAGTTGGTCGGCACAGACTTTTAGGATGCGGCCGGGGATGCCATCCGGTCCTGCTGCCTTCCTGATATTCACTTTCTTAAAGGTCCTCCTCACCTCATGTTCTGTTACCCTGAACACTGAGTCCCCATCAGCATTGATTGATTGATTGATTGAAAACTTTATTAACAGATTGCAGAATGGGTACAATACAGTACAGCTCAATACACACAATTGTTAAGGGGATGCAGACCAGAGAAATACTTTCGTCTTGTTTACATCAGGGTCCCCCATTTTCAATTCATCAGGACATATATGACATACATGACATACAGATAGACAGTACTGCTACATCTATACATTTATGACATACCAGATTTGCAAATACAGTACTGTTTGTGATACAAAAAGAGTCCAGAAAAGGGAGTATATACATTTGACGTAAAAACTGTACATTGGAGGAGGTTGGGTGGGGTTGGGGGGTTTGGGTAGGAGGGGTTGGGGGGGGAAACACTGTACAACTGTACAAGCAAAACTGTACATTGGAATATTGACAACCATACTAGGTAATTTACTGTACATTGGAGGGGGTTGGGGGGGGGGGGAACACTGTACAAACAAGCAAAACTGTACATTGGAATATTGACAAAACCATACTAGGTAAATTACTGTACATTGGAGGGGGTTGGGTTAGGACATTTACAGGGGCCAGTTTCGAATTGCAGTCTCCCATAAGTGTTCCTTGAGAGTGGTTTTGAAAGTGGGAAGTGATTCACATTCCTTTACAGCTTTAGGTAGGGCGTTCCACATTGATGTGGCATAATTGCGAAAACGTGTTTAGTCCCTTGTTTGAGCCGAATCTGGGTTTAACATGATTTGTGGAGCTCCCTCTGGTGTTGTGATCATGGTATTCACTGACCTTTGGGAAGTATTTTGACATGTACATGGGTACCTTGGTCGTATAGTGTATCTTGTAGACCAGGCCCATTGCAAGTTGCTTGTAGACCCCCCCCCCCTCCATTGCAGTAGCTTGTAGGCTGGTGTTGTTATTCCCAGCCTCAAACCTCGCATAGAAGGTATTGAGATCATTTGCTAAGGAGATTTCACTGTTCAGCTTGAGGGAGGTGCCTTTGTAATCTGTCATCGTTCTGAGGCCCTGCCACATACCTCTAGAGTCAGCCTGTTCAAACTGAAGTTCAATTTTATCCCTGTATCGCCTTTTTGCTTCTATTACTACTCTCCTGACGTTGTATCTCGCCACCTTGTGGTCATTCATGTTGCCTGCCACAAGCCCGGCATTGTATGCTGAGGTGCACGCTTTCAGAGCTTCACGGACAGACTTGACTACCCAGGGCTTTTGATTTGGGTAAACTCTAATTGTGGTAGTGGGGATTGTTTCTTCCACCAAAGTACGAACAAAGTCCAGCACTGTCTCCTTGTAGTCATTGATGTTATCTGTGTTATCGCGGAACACACTCCACTCTGTACATTCAAGTGCAGCTTGGAGTGCGCCCTCTGATTCGACAGACCATTTCTGCACCTCTCGCGAGACTACCGGCGCGCGCTTGATACTTTGTTTATACTCCGGGGAGAGGAAGATGGCGGCATGATCCGACTTGCCGAAGCCACTGGCAGAATGAGCCTTGTAACCACACTTGAATTGCGAGTAACAATGGTCTAGATTCTAGAATCTTACCGCCTCTGGTGTTACAAGTCACATGCTGGTAGAAGTCTGGCAATACTTTCCTCAGATTGGCGCTATTGAAATCGCCCACAACCACAATAGCAGCGTCAATATTGGCTGCCTGGATTCTATTTACCTCATCATGAAGCAGGGACAACGCGTTGCCTGTGTTTGCTTGCGGTGGAATATACACTCGGATCAGGATGATGGACGTAAACTCTCTCTTGGGAAAGAAAGGCCGGCACTTGATGGATATATACTCCAGGTTGGGGGAGCAGTGATTCGAAAGCTCCTTCACGTTGCCTGGATCACTTCAGTTATTGTTCAACATGAAGGCTATTCCTCCTCCTCGCTGTTTGCCGGATTCTGCTGTACGATCCTTGCGGTGGATGAAAAAGTGATCGGCCGGTTGAATGGCGTGGTCTGGGACGTCCGGCGTCAACCACGTCTCGGTGAAGCAGAGAACGTTACAATCTCTAACGTCTCTTTGGAATTGAATCCTTGCTCTGATATCGTCCAGTTTATTGTCTATTGATTGTACATTGGCTAGCAATATACTGGGCAGTGGCGTTCTGTGTCGCCTGGCCACAGTCTGTTTCGGACTCCGGCTCTCCTTCCTCGTCGCCTGGTCCCTTTGTTCCGTGGGCCGAGGAGGTCTGGTCCCATTGTCCTCAAGATCTCAGCAGGCCATTGTTGTTGTTCGGTGAGCTGATCCAGAGAGCAATCCAGTTGGTAAATTTCCCGTAATCCAATGTCTATGAGTGACTGACGGTCATACACATTAAATGCACCTACAGTTGGTACAAACAAAACTCTTAAAACTATAAATATTAACAAAAGTAAGCACAGTCGTGACGGAGCGCACAGAGAGGCAGCCGGTCTAAGCGGCGCCATCTTGTATCTCTAGTATATATCTCCAGGTGTAGTGACCTCACCTCTCTAGTATATAACCAGGTGAAGTGACCTCACCTCTCTAGTATATAACCAGGTGTAGTGACCTCACCTCTCTAGTATATAACCAGGTGTAGTGACCTCACCTCTCTAGTATATAACCAGGTGAAGTGACCTCACCTGTCTAGTATATAACCAGGTGTAGTGACCTCACCTCTCTAGTATATAACCAGGTGAAGTGACCTCACCTCTCTAGTATATAATCAGGTGTAGTGACCTCACCTCTCTAGTATATAACCAGGTGAAGTGACCACGCCCACCTCTCTAGTATATAACCAGGTGTAGTGACCTCACCTCTCTAGTATATAACCAGGTGTAGTGACCTCACCTCTCTAGTATATAACCAGGTGTAGTGACCTCTCCTCTCTAGTATATAACCAGGTGTAGTGACCTCACCTCTCTAGTATATAACCAGGTGTAGTGACCTCACCTCTCTAGTATATAACCAGGTGAAGTGACCTCACCTCTCTAGTATATAACCAGGTGTAGTGACCTCACCTCTCTAGTATATAACCAGGTGTAGTGACCTCACCTCTCTAGTTTATAACCAGGTGAAGTGACCTCACCTCTCTAGTATATAACCAGGTGTAGTGACCAGGGAGTGAGCAGGTGCAGGGTATAGAATCAAGAATCAAGAGGTTTATTTATCACATATACATACCAGGGCATACAGTGAAATGTGGGTGGTCTTGCCCGCATTGATTGTGCAAAATACAATAATGAAAGTCAAGTTAGACCGCGCTCTCAATAATTGACACTGGGTGCTGCAATCCCGAAGATTTAAGTAGAAAAAAGCAGGAAGCCGGACCAGCACTCTCAGATTTCGACAACTGCTTTTTTCTACGCAAAATACAATAATAAAATAGGCACAGAAAAAATTAAATAGATAAGACACAAGATATGCATGGTAAAAATCAATAGTAGTGGAGACGAAACACACACATTTAGAATATTTTATTTATGTCCACATAAAAACAAGGTTTAAAGGACACAAATATTAACAGTGCGCTTGTACATTGTGGGATTATTCGGATACAATAGCGCCACAGTGGCAATCAAAGTTACAGACTCACACGGATGATGAACCCGACAATCAACACACAGCTCATGGGTACAGATAGCAGCGTCTTCTCCAAATTGCCCGGCTGCAATACACACACACACACACACACACACACACACACACACACACACACACACACACACACACACACACACACACACACACACACACACACACACACACACACACACACACACACACACACACACACACACACACACACACACACACACACACACACACACACACACACACACACACACACACACACACACACATTTTGAGTCAGAAACAAACATAGTATCAATGAGAGTATCAATAATACACCTGAGTGAAGTCTAGTAAAAAAAAAAAAAAAAAAAAAAAAAAATGTAATGTTAATCTCGCGATAAAAAAATGGTGGCGTTAAAAGGATTTTGCGTTGGCACGTTAATAACGCGTTAACTTTGACAGCCTTAATATTTTATCATTCCATTTGGGCTGTGGGGGTGCTTAATGTCTGAAGGAGTCGACTGAAGGCTTCTTGTCCTCTGCGAAAGCATGCCTATCTCAAACCCTGCCCTCTTTTCTTGATCCTCCAATTTCTTGATCCTCCAATCACAACTGTCGCTTACCTCGGACAAACTTTGTCCGAGGTAAGCGACAGTTGTGATTGGAGGATCAAGAAAAGAGGGCAGGGTTTGAGATAGGTCCATTGGTCCACTGATACATCTTGATATTTGTCTAGTGTGTTCATTAGATGGGTGAAATCCTCTTTCAGTGCCTCTGTGCCCGTTTTCTTAGGCAGTTAGCCTCGCTGGTATGCTGGTTAGCCACGCTTCTAGGCCTCTTTGCTTTTGGAAAGAATGATACTTTTTTATTTTTTTTTATATTATAAAGAATTCTTATTTTGTATTAATTTTTTTGCATTCGACTAAGAGGTTGGCAGTCGACTACGGCTCCTTTCGATCGATTAGTCGACTATTCGACTAGTAGAGGTCAGCCCTACCGTATACGTCTTCCTGAGTCGCAATATTGCAAAAATAAAATATTACACAGGATTACCGGTACATGCAAAAATGCGTTCACTGGACAGTCTTGGGATTAAACATTTTTGGTTGCATTGTGAGCTCTGTTTGGAAAGCATCGCGTTTCCACCTTTGATTTATTCCTGGTAGCCAATTAGAGCCGAGGCCTAGTCCTGCAGGAGATGAAGAGCTGCTGATGGATACGTCATGGGATTGCATGATCAAAGCGCAAAGAGAGCGAGAGAGAGATGCAGAGAGGGGGGGGGTGAAATCTAATGCAATTTCATATTTATTAGGGCCTTTAAAAGGCTTGTACTACATCATGTTGCCACTCTGAAACAGGGCTGCTTAAGTCATAAAAAAGGATAATGGAGACGTTAGAATAGAAATTCCAGACGCATTAACTTTTCCGATGAATGCTCTCCCCCCAAGATAATGGCAGAGAGAGACACCTTGAAGCCTACACGTATGGAGTCATCGTTGGCCCGGTTCCTTTAGTCCAGCTCTTAAAGAGACACTGAAAGCAGATTTAGGCTTTGTCAAATTGAAATTAAATATGAATCATATTACTACCCCGGCACACATCTTCATGTTGAATGTCTTCCCACAACGTCCAGAAATGGTGTGAATATAGTTCCAAAAGATAATGTCCTGTGGCCATCAACGTGTTTTTCCATGCGTCATTATGTAATTCACCGTAATATTAATCACTGTGAGCACCATTTTTGAATGGCAACATGTTGTATAGTCATAATTATTACATTATGTAATATGATCATCTGATGGAAATAATCACAACTAATTATTACCACTGGTATTATGGCACTGGCCGTGCACCTCCTTTGATGCTGACAATCTCATCAGCATGTTCAAACGTTAACAGC
Source organism: Notolepis coatsorum (assembly GCF_963971535.1). Lineage (NCBI taxonomy): Eukaryota > Metazoa > Chordata > Actinopteri > Aulopiformes > Paralepididae > Notolepis > Notolepis coatsorum. Next base: position 84,106,491 of record NC_140166.1, on the reverse strand, counting down.
CCAGAAGCTACACAGTTGATGCAAACACACTATCCTTAGTTAGTTTCACAGGTAGTGATCAAGAAATGGTCATAAAACAATATTGAGGCTATACGTTACTAACCAAAATATTTTGCGGTGCATGCAACTTCCATCCCTGGTTAGCCTTACCCATCCTCAACCTCACCCACCACCTTTCTTCTCTCTACTCTCCACACACCACAGGTCACTTTAAACACATAAGAAAAGGTCACTTTAAAGGAAAGAAAAAAAAGGTTGCTTTAAAGGGAAAAAAATACATAACTGGATGTTTTTGTATAGTATAGTGAGTAGGCTATAGCATAGTGACATATAGTATAACTGTATATTGTATAGTAGTGTACATAGTACTCATTACCTTTTAATTCGTAAGCTTAGCATTGTATTATATTTGATCTTAGTACCTTTATCATGTCTATTTTATTATCTATTCTATTTTTTTCTATTATTATTTGTATTTTTTGCACAATCGAAGCGGGCATGGCCACCTTCATTTCACTATATGTCTTGTGTATGTATGTGATGAATAAACATCTTGAATCTTAAATCTTGAATGCTCGCTCTGGTCAAGCTGTTGTTGTTCTCAGGTCTGTCATTGCAAACAAACCCTCTGGGACGATTGCTGCTCGCCTAGCATAACCTTAGTAGCCGAGTGCCATTTTAACATTAATCGCTGAAAATATCTCAAGTGATCACTGAAGGTAACAATGGCAGGCATCCATTAAGCTTGTTTAAATCAAGATTATTTTTATTTTAATAAAATTATAATCATTGTGAGAAACAAATCTGAATTCTATTATGTTTTGTTTTACAATACATTCATTTTATAGTAGTAATCATGTCACATTATAAGGCGAACCTTCTGTAGTGTGGCAGTGAAAGGGTTAACGCGAGGCCAAGCACCACCATTCGCAGCAGCAGCAGCAGAATGCCCCGCCCGATAGTACATTGTAACGCTTGTACAAAGCCACTTATTCTGAGATGATAATTAATGTATCTGGATAACCAATGCACAGATTTTGTCGAGGCAGGTAGCGTTATTTCGGGAAAATTGATATCTATAGTCTGGTATATTTTTCGTCCACGAAAAATGGAGGCTGTAATAATTATTATTGCTCGAGAGTCTCTATGAATAATAATAATTAGAGCCTCCATTTTTCATGGACGAAAAATATACCAGACTATAGATATCAATTTCCCCGAAATAACGCTACCTGCCCCGACAGAATCCGTTCATTGGTTATCCAGATACAGATGAATTAGCATCTTAGAATAACAAATAACACGTAAAAGACAAACGCAACATCTTTTTCTTTTCTTTTCTCCAGCGCGACCAGCACATCTTTCGTTGGATTGGCATGTCTAATAATGCTGTTATTAGAAAATGTGAACTTTTGTTTGTACAGCCTTTGACAACCTACTGTATGCATACGTGTGCACGGCTGTGCGCTTGGCAGAGTGTTGCACAGTATTTTGTTATTTTTGTATGTCATGTTTGGTACAGTAAAGTGGTCTAGTGGAGCAGCAATATACTTGTTGTGGTCTTTTTATTTTAGTATTTCCTTCTTTATCTTTGTCACTTTGTCAATGATTAAGAGTAAGTCAGTTAAAAATGATCCCCCGTAGTGCTGTGTGTGTGAGTGTGTGTGTGTGCTGCTGTACTACCTAAATAAAATAAATATAAATATACCCGTGCGCGCGGGTATAGTTCGCCAAGCAGTCGCACCCCCTGGCGTCAAGTTCAAACTCCGCCTATGCTTCAGCATCAGCATTTTCTTCGTTTCTGGCTTTTAGCCACTCAATACAAGTATGTTTCCCTCTGGTTCTTGCACAAATATGAGTGGCCAATCTCCAATGCAATACGCTATAGCAGTGTTATGGTTTTGCCAAAGACAGGAGTGGCTAGAAGGCATCCGCATTACAGCAGGCTACCTGTGACACCAGAAGAGGAGCGCTCTGCATGCGTTGCATCACAGCAGGCTACCTGTTACAACAGAAGAGGAACGCTCTGTGTGTGTTACATTACAGCAGGCTACCTGTGATAACAGAAGAGGAACGCTTTGTGCGTGTTTCATTAAAGCAGGCTAACTGTGACACCAGAAGAGGAACGCTCTGTGTGCGTTGCATTACAGCAGGCTACCTGTGACACCAGAAGAGGAACGCTCTGTGTGCGTTGCATTACAGCAGGCTACATGTGACAACAGAAGAGGATCGCTCTGCACGCGTTGCATCACAGCAGGCTACATGTGACAACAGAAGAGGATCGCTCTGTGTGCGTTGCATCACAGCAGGCTACCTGTGACAACAGAAGAGGAACGCTTTGTGCATGTTTCATTAAAGCAGGCTACCTGTGACAACAGAAGAGGAGCGCTCTGCGCGCGTTGCATTACAGCAGGCTACATGTGACAACAGAAGAGGAGCGCTCTGCGCGAGTTGCATTACAGCAGGCTACCTGTGACAACAGAAGAGGAACGCTTTGTGCGTGTTTCCTACTATCCTGCTATCCTGCTACTCTCGGGAGACGTGCAGCTAAACCCCGGACCCAGCCACGTCAGGACCCCCGTCAGGACGCGAACCCAGACGCGACGACTGGGACTGGCACTACAGGATGCAACGATGGCTTCGGGTGCCTACTTTCCACCCGACGCCGGAGCAATCAACACACCCGACGCCGCCGCAGAGGAACACACGGGAGGACGAGACGGGAGTGAAGGTACTGGGGATAATCAACTCGACGGTGGCGCAGGTAGCCGGCAAGCTAACACAGCAAACTACCGGAGCCAGAGGACCCTACCCTTCCCCCACCGAAAGCCACCCGGTCAGCGAGACATCACCGTGACCACAGCAGGGAGCCGGCGGGATGGAATCAACACAGCCCCTGGCCCCTGCCCCCTCCCCACGGAATTCCACCACCAGACGGAATCAACACAGACGACAGCAGATGAACCAGGACATAACAAAGAATCACACCCACCCCCCCCTCCCACACACGGACCAAATAATAACAACACAGCCCCAAACCCCTCCCGTCGCGGGACACCCACCTTGATCAAAGGATCCCCCACCCCCCCTCCGGACATCACAGAGCCCCCCCCCCCCTTCCCACAGAAGAAGAACCCTACCTTTATCTCAAGGATATAGACAATACAGCAAATAAAAACGGTCTTCATATTTTCCATCTTAATGTAAATAGCCTCAGGCACAAACTGGCAGAAATAAGGCAACATTTCATTAGCGGTAAGGTAAACATACTATGTTTCTCTGAAACTAAACTGGACTCATCAGTAACAGACCCGGAAATTGAATTGGAGAACTATTCTTTAGTCCGCAATGACAGGAACAGGCATGGAGGAGGTGTCTGTATGTACATCCATAAAGACACTGTAGTAAATTCCCACAGACTTTCTACAATAATTTGAGGTTATTGTAGCACAATACAATGAGATTGACTATCTGGAAGGAGGAGGAAAGATTCATACTGATAGAATTGTTGGTCTCCTCATTCTGACTTAGCAGATGAGGAATAAAACGTTTACGCCAGACAAACCAGAATTGTAGTTCAACTCAGCTGATTTATTTGATCAGAGCCAGGAGTCCAAGGTGAATAGAACAAAGGATTTATCAGAAAACCTTAACATGGCTGCTGTGTACAGAAATATCACAATCAGGTTTGCATCTCAAACCTCAATAATGCACATCAAACAGTCACTTGGTTAACATAATTTGAACATACATTGACTATGCTGTACACATTTATACATGAGTAAATCTGGTTTCAGATATTAAGGATTTACACTAAACTTTAAACAACAAATGGTGTTTTCCCATGATTTTACTCACATAAAATGCATCAGCTCACAGTAGTCTCTGGGTGGACGAAGCAGTGGAGCCCCCAGACCCCCTGTGGTTGGGTCCGGCCTGAGAGCTCCCGAATTATCCTTTAGGGCCCTCCTATATACTATCATTTCTAGCCAATACTACATATGGCTGGTCCAATCCAGCGTCTTCTTGTGGGGGTTGATCTCTTGTGGGGGGTTGGTGTTTTCTTCCTGTTGGGGCTGGTTACCCCTTTGATCTCCTGTGTGGATCTTGACTGATCTCCTGTGTGGATCTTGACTCAATACCCAGAGGGGGCCGCTAGTGGCCCCCGTCATTGTCTTCCTGATGGTTCTGTCCCAACAGGTCCCAACTTTAACATTCCTTCTATATGGCTATAGATGTCTAATATCATCCCAGTACAGTCAGTGCTTTCTTAGACTGATACCAGACATCATATGAGACCTTTTGATACTAAACAGTTGATTAATAGATTACTTTGTCTGTGAGTTAGTGTCCATGCTTCAACAAGTCTAAACTGGTCTGCCCTGTGTTCAACCCAGCTGTCTCTGCGGTAATCTGGTCACAGTAGGTGTGACCCTTGTCTCTTTGTTCTGAGCACATTTGTTAGTGGGGGTTTATTGACTATTTCTGTAACACCAGTATCACTTAAAACACCCTCTACTGTTGAAAGGGCACACATTCCTTTTTGCAGTATGGTTCTCTAATTTATTCACACATATTAATTATGAAATTCCAAGGCAATATTACCACATTCCCCACTTTGGCAATTCACATTGTCATATACTGTATATTGACTTGATTTTCATACTAACCATACATAATAAAATTCATTTTTTCCCAAAATTAAAATTCATTTTTTTTTTCATTTCAAATAAAACACAATTTTTTAAAATTATGGTATCCGTTTACATGATCTGGGGAGACAGAGATTATTATTCATTCTTTCATACATTTTGCTTCTCCTCTCCTGTTAATTCCTTTTCCAAGTCAGCCCAATCACATTTTGCATAATCAACTCAGTTGGTCTTCTCACCTCTCCCCCCTTTTATGAACATCCCTATGGACATAAACCTTACCACCTCTGCGCACAGACGGACAGGGAGGGCGGAGCAGCACCCAAGGGAAAAAAAAATTTTTCACCAGAAATTACCGGCCATAACCTACACCTAATCTCCTACCTATGTGTATGTGTTTAGTTCAGTACTCTTGCGTTGTGTCATAATCTATACCAGTTGTTACCGTTCAGTCACCTCCCGTCCAACATCAATCACACAGAGGCCCTTGTTCAACGCTTTGGTTGCACAGTCTCCGACCGTTTTCACCCCCCCCCCTCCACCCCATGTCGGCCAGCCTCAGCTGAAGCCAACGTTTGTAGGCCTGGACCTTGTCATATTCTGTCCCATGACTGTATATTCATGGATCTACAGACGAACGACTCTGTCAGTCTGGAGGTTTATCTCAAACCCCCGGCCTTCGTATCCGGGGCTATACTGAAGGAGGGGTAGCGTCCCAAGCGACCTCTCTTCATAATCCAACAATCTCCCACAGGAACTGACTGAACGGGTTCACACCATCGTGTCATAATCTAATGAAATGTATTCCTACACATTTTCCCCATGATCCCTCCACTTGTGATGGTCCATCCTCCCTCTCCGACTGAACTGCAAGGGAACAAGAACACAAAACAAATTTTCTTTACACAATATGTCAAATATTTCTCAAGAGAAACCAAATGTTTAACCATTATGCAAAACGTGATGGGACTACTTAACTGCCATCGATCTGATCCAATGTATCCTCACGCTTCAACCGTCCTCTCACCAGATCATAGAGAAACAACAAACAAAAGGCAAATAATCAAAAAAACATTCCAACAGATGTGAAAGCCAATCAAAATGAAATTAACCAGCTCCAACCGCAGACCACCTTAATGGTTATTTAGAAAGAAAAGAAAAGAAATCAAAACTCTACATCTAAACCTGTCATACCCAAAACAGAAAATCAATACATCTCATCACCCAACCGTACCATTCACACATGTCAGTGACTCTGACACCTCTTAAGCCAGCACATTCTCTTTCTACAGGCTCCATCCACACCCATTCAGGCCACACAACATAGATTAAAAATAGAAAAGAAATCTAAAAATTTAACTTCAATACTTCATCCCTACAAAACATTCAACAGAAATCAAATCAAATGAAAGTAATAAAGACAAACTCCTTGACTAAAACAAATGATATGAAACAAATGATAATGGTATAACCCAAGTGGTTCGATACACTCCTTACTTAAACACATTTTGTTATTCTTAAGACTAGTTTCACCTTAAGTGAAAGCTAAGTTGTGTGTGTGTATGCATGTGTGATCAAACTGTGTGAATGTGTCTGCGTGTGTCTGTGTGTGTGTGTGTGTGTGTGTGTGTGTGTGTGTGTGTATGGGTAATGTAAGGCAGAACATGGGGCCCATCCCCCGCTCAAGCACCCACTGAAATCAAAAGACACTCAGCTCATCCTCACATGTCTAGGTAAACACTCATAACCAAAGCCATTCACGCTTGTTTTACTCATGCATCAAAACTCTCTCATTCAACACACACATTTAACTCATTAATCATCACTCAGGTCCACAGACAACGTTAGTTTCCCTTCCTTCCTGCTCTCAGCTGTCTCCAGGCTAAACACAATCTACCCTTATTTCTGCACTCCTACCCTCACTTCAAAGATGGACTGGACCCATCTTAAATTTAGAACCATCCCTGCCGTCCAGTGCACAGACAGTTCCAAATTATTCCCTTATCAACCAGTTAACTTTCATAAGTCATAACCCCAAATGAATGCCACTTTCTTGATTGTCTCACTCACTTAACCCAGCTGTGTTCTGTATTAGCAACTGTCTCCTGCATCTTCACCTCTGACCTCTCTCATCCTGTTGCATCTAATCTCTCTCATCCTGTCATAAAAGAACAGCTATTGTAAGCAGCTGTACATCCTGACCCCCCTTGGGCATATTGGCCCGCCTCAAAAGGATTCCTACCCCCCTGGGTAATATAACCTTCTCAACTTCTGCCCCTTTCATGACCCATGCATACAGTCTCCCCTGAGCACAAAGGCTTTTGACACAAAGACCCTATCTCCTCACTTCATGAAATAACCTTCATCTGTAAATCATTAAATGGTTAATCACATTTCTCATCTTCCCAGAGGCAAGCCGCCCCCAGGTTCTTGAATTAATCACACATTCCCAGGGAGAAGGCCAACCCCCTCCCCAGCGTATAAAATTATTAAGGATTAATAAAAACAACCATGTCGATCACTGTAAACACAACCATATCAAAATGTGTCATCTTCAGCAAGCCTCCATCAATAAATTATCCTACAAGTCGGAGGCCTGTGTCAACATTTTAACAGTGTATTAAAGATTTAATAATCTAAAACAAGCATCAACACATGTCTTAACCATATTAACAGTGTATTAAAAATTTAACAATCCAAAACAAGCATCAATAAATTATCCTGCTTCACAACCGGGCTTGTATCAAATTCCACTACAAAAACATTTAGCAAATAATATAAACATTATCCTATTTAAATCTCCAGTGTTATTAAAGCTATAACAAGTATCAACATCTGACATTTCAACATCAATGCATTCTATACAAGCATCTTAATTCAAGCTACATAAAACAAAACATCATTCTACTCAAGCTTACCATTGTACATGTTACACAAATTAAAAAACTGGAAATGTCCATCAACTCTAATTATTATACATGTAGGCATCCTCCATCTCAGCATAACTTTTGTAGTGGTTAGTCCTAAATGCTCCTTTCTTCATACACATGTGATAAATTGATTTTACTGCAAGCATTGTGTAACTCTAGTGTAGAGCCATTTTCCAAATTCAGCCCATAGCTACTCTCAATTTTAACACGGGTGACTGAATTTGCAAATCTGGTATGTAGTTGTAGCAGTACTGACTGACTATCTGATGAATTGAAACTGGGGGACCCTGATGTAAACAAGACAAAAGTCTTCCTCTGGTCTGCATCCCCTCAACAATTGTGTGTATTGAGCTGTACTTATTTCTAATCAATCCCTATACATGTTACACCTCTTCCCCTGCTTACACAAAAATACAATGCACAATATACAAACACCGCCATATTACATAATGCAGAATATCCTCTTACCCGTTATTTCTATCCCCTGAGCGAACTACTTCGAATAGACCCAATCCATGTTGTACCGCGCATGCGCAGTGGCAACCGATGCGGCTGTTATAACGTTGCCTACGACAACCAAAATTTGCCACGACATTCATAACCTGCCCCGATATTCATAACCTGCCACGACATTCATCACGCTTCTCTACCCCTTCCCCAACATCATTCTCAAAACTCGAAACGTGAAATCTGCCGCCCCCAAACGCCACAAAACAACGGCATGCAAGCTAACTAGCTTTAGCCAGCTCTAATGCGACGTTCAAGGCCCTCACGGGAGCCGTGCCTTTCAAGATCCGTTCATCCACGCAATTCGCTCAGTACCATCCAAAGCATAAACTATTCACACAAGCTTAAAATAGCCAACCACTCTAACAGAAATTAATTTTTAAAACAAATATACCAACCAACGCCGCACATATAGTTCAACACGAATCCTTTCTCCTACCTTCTCCGCCTCACTCCATAGCACCGCGAACGTTACATACTCTCCACAACACTATGACGTCACCAAGCAGCGAATCCCTAATATCATATTATACCATCGTTCAATAATAACCCTCAAAACGGCCACAATTTCTCCACCCTGCGTCTCAACCGCCTCTTACTTATAATCGCCGCCACAGTGTTTAATCAATTCTCTCATAACGCCATCGTAACGTCCCCAGCTTCACCGCGGACTTTTCCACAGAGCTAAGCTAGCTAGCCCCAATCACCAGTAGGACTCGCATCCGACCTATGTTTGCTGGTTATTAAAATATCATAACAAAATAACACTAAGCTCCTACGTTTCGCCAATCATCCATAACCATAGCCATAGCCCCCCCATACAATTCCTAACCATAGCCATAGTCCCCATACAACCATTAAGTACTTATCAGTCAGTTCGACCGAATTGTTTTTGTATCACAGCGAACGTAATTAATCAACAGGCCGGTTTCGCTCAAGCTTAAAAAGGATACTATGCCTAAGGACGGCAAATATACCTACATTTAATTTGTGCTATAATTCTACCATAGAACGTACAACGCCCCCTGAACACGCCGGCACCCTACACTTCCCTTAATTACTACGTTTTAATCCTGCAATCGCACAGACCCCTGCGCTGATCATGCCAGGGTCTAACAATCTTTCACCATACTTGACTTGTATGTTCTGAAATAGTAACAGAGCCCTTAGCCCGACGCATCTATGCCCATACTGACCCACTCACGGTCCCCGTCCCGCCTATTCTGTGGCTACAAGCAGGGACATAATGCACCTTGGACCCAGCTCCCCTTCCATTTCAGAACAGTCAAATCTCCTCGTCTTACCTGCGCCCTCTTCCTGAGAATAATTTTAGGGCAATTACATACTCAGAACGCGCTCCTGTCGTATACAACAGAATAACCGTGCTTCCTAGCAAGAAAAGCCTTTTACCTGCCGTCTGATACGACGCCACCCCCGTTATAACATGACCAGATATCCTGTGCGGCACCAATACGCAATCACATTAATATAACATGAGGCCTTGTAATTACTCCAACTTCCCCGTACAGTTCATAAAGTATATTCCATACGAGTTAACCAACCCAACCCCCGTGGCCCGCTGGGCCGAGACCGGCCTCCTGTGTCTGAATGAACATACAAACATAAAAAGCCTACGTTTGCATGTTCACTGCACAACAAGCGCGATCGTCATACCTCCGGACATCCTAACCTAAAACACCGCAATCCCCAACCCTGCATGCAAAAACCATATTCACCGTGGGCCCCAACAGTGGCGTACACAACCAACCTTCATCCTGTCCCTCTCCCTCCTCCATTCAGACAACAAGCCCACCGTTAATCACTTCAAACGCAGCAACACCCCGGCTCTTTGCCCCGTGTCCCCAACACACAGCAAGGTCCAGATTTGTTATGACAAGACCCTACCGCACCTTTTCAGGGGGAGACACAAAGGGTAGGGAAGAACGGCACCATTTCTGTAGTAAATTCCCACAGACTTTCTACAATAATTTGAGGTTATTGTAGCACAATACAATGAGATTGACTATCTGGAAGGAGGAGGAAAGATTCATACTGATAGAATTGTTGGTCTCCTCATTCTGACTTAGCAGATGAGGAATAAAACGTTTACGCCAGACAAACCAGAATTGTAGTTCAACTCAGCTGATTTATTTGATCAGAGCCAGGAGTCCAAGGTGAATAGAACAAAGGATTTATCAGAAAACCTTAACATGGCTGCTGTGTACAGAAATATCACAATCAGGTTTGCATCTCAAACCTCAATAATGCACATCAAACAGTCACTTGGTTAACATAATTTGAACATACATTGACTATGCTGTACACATTTATACATGAGTAAATCTGGTTTCAGATATTAAGGATTTACACTAAACTTTAAACAACAAATGGTGTTTTCCCATGATTTTACTCACATAAAATGCATCAGCTCACAGTAGTCTCTGGGTGGACGAAGCAGTGGAGCCCCCAGACCCCCTGTGGTTGGGTCCGGCCTGAGAGCTCCCGAATTATCCTTTAGGGCCCTCCTATATACTATCATTTCTAGCCAATACTACATATGGCTGGTCCAATCCAGCGTCTTCTTGTGGGGGTTGATCTCTTGTGGGGGGTTGGTGTTTTCTTCCTGTTGGGGCTGGTTACCCCTTTGATCTCCTGTGTGGATCTTGACTGATCTCCTGTGTGGATCTTGACTCAATACCCAGAGGGGGCCGCTAGTGGCCCCCGTCATTGTCTTCCTGATGGTTCTGTCCCAACAGGTCCCAACTTTAACATTCCTTCTATATGGCTATAGATGTCTAATATCATCCCAGTACAGTCAGTGCTTTCTTAGACTGATACCAGACATCATATGAGACCTTTTGATACTAAACAGTTGATTAATAGATTACTTTGTCTGTGAGTTAGTGTCCATGCTTCAACAAGTCTAAACTGGTCTGCCCTGTGTTCAACCCAGCTGTCTCTGCGGTAATCTGGTCACAGTAGGTGTGACCCTTGTCTCTTTGTTCTGAGCACATTTGTTAGTGGGGGTTTATTGACTATTTCTGTAACACCAGTATCACTTAAAACACCCTCTACTGTTGAAAGGGCACACATTCCTTTTTGCAGTATGGTTCTCTAATTTATTCACACATATTAATTATGAAATTCCAAGGCAATATTACCACAACACCAAATGTATTAACCGTACAGACCTAGATCATGAGGCTATTGAAACTGTTTTTGTAGAAATTCTATTTGAAAGGGCTAAATCTGTTCTAGTCGGCACAATTTACAGACCGCCAGACCAAAATGGCTTTTATGATGTGTTGGATGCGTGCTTAGCTGGAGCTGAGGATGCAGAAATGATTTTTATTGGGGATTGGAACACAGATATGCAACAAAAAGATGCACCCGTCTTCAAATCCTACAATATGTTTTGTGATCTGCACGGCCTCAGCAAGCTAATCACGCAACCCACACGTATATGTGAGTCAACTCAGACTACCATTGACCTCATCCTGACCTCTGACAAGTCCAAGATCGCCAATAAAGGGGTTATAGCATGCGGGTTAAGTGATCATTATATGATATTCTGTACCCGCAAAAAGCTAAAACAAAAGGCTGGCTGCCACAAAACAGTCACATCTAGAGACCTCAAAACCTACTCTAGCGAGGCCTTTAACCTTGAACTGGAGGGTCGGGACTGGTCAGATGAGCTCAATGGTACACTGGTTGAAGAAACATGGCTTGGCTTCAAAACCATATTTTCAACGATACTAAACAACATGGCCCCCCTAAGAACCACCAGGGTAAAAAATCGCGCGGAGCCGTGGATGCACGCTGAAATACTGACCGCTATGAAAACCAGAGACAAAAAATGCTCTGAGTTTCGTAAAAGTCAGTCAAAGCTTACCATAAGCACGAGCAGTGAACTCCAAGCCCACGTGACTGAACTCAAACTGGAAAGAAACAGACTAAGAAATAGTAAACTCCATGATCAAAACAGCAAAAAAAATAAAATCATCAATGACAAAACCGAGGAAAACAAAAACAAACCACTTGAACTTTGGAAATTACTCAATAACCAACTAGGCTGCAGTAAAAAACTTAAAACCAGATTCTCAAACATAGTAGCATACTACAAGAACCTAGGGGTCCACAAAGACGACTTCAAACTGGAAACGGTAACAACAGATGAGGTACTCAAAAAACTGAGCGCCCTCCAACCTAACAAGGCCACTGGCCATGACAACATCCCCTCCAAATTCCTCAGAGACTCAGCAGCCGCCATCACCCCAGTCATCACACACATAATAAACCTCTCCATAAAACAGGGACACGTCCCCAAGGACTTCAAAATTGCGAGAGTGACCCCTCTGCACAAAAAAGGCAGTAAATTAGACCCAAGCAACTACCGCCCTGTTTCTATCCTTACCTTCATCTCTAAAGTCTTGGAAAAAATTGTATACGAATAGGTCAAAAAATACCTTGCGGAAAAAAATCTAATCTACGAATTCCAATCTGGCTTCAGAACATCCCACTCCACTGACACATGCCTTCTCTATTTAAACAACCACATCAAACAAGAGGTGGACGCGGGCAAATACTGCGGCATGGTCATGCTGGACCTACAAAAGGCCTTCGACACTGTCAACCACACCATTCTGATTGACAAGCTAAAAGCAATTGGTTTTGATAGTCTATCAGTGAGCTGGATGCAATCCTACCTGGAGGGGAGAGAGCAGATGGTGGAGGTAAACGGTACCCTATCCCCCCCCCCCCCCCTCACAGTAAGCTGTGGTGTTCCACAAGGAAGCATACTAGGTCCGCTACTGTTCCTAATTTATGCAAATGACATGTCGTCAGCTTGTGACTGCAACTTGTTCCTGTTTGCGGACGACTCAGCCCTGCTGGTCTCTGACAAGAACAAAGTACAGGTTGAAAAAACCCTCAGCTCAGAACTAGGCAAAATCTGCATATGGCTCGCTGATAACAAACTATCATTACACATGGGCAAAACAGAGTCCATTCTCTTCGGTTCAAATAACAAACTCAGCAAGACCGACGGCTTCTCAGTTACAGTGGGTGACAATATTGTCACAAGGAAAGAAGATATTACCTACCTGGGTTCCATCCTAGAGGCAAATCTTTCCTGTGACAAAATGGCATCCAATGTAATAAAAAAAAGTCAACCAACGAACTAGATTCTTGTACCGGATCTCCTCACTGGTAAACAAGAATACCCTGAAGACTCTGGCAGGAGCACTCATTCAAGGGTACTACGACTATGCTTGCACCTCATGGTACCAAAGCACCTCAAAGGCGCTAAAAACAAAATTACAAACATCTCAAAACAAACTGGTCAGACTACTGCTTGACCTTACTCCTAGAACCCACCTCACCCCTGCCCACTTTGACAACCTAGGATGGCTTAGAGTACAGCAACTTGCAATGGGCCTGGTCTACAAGATACACTACACGACCAAGGGACTAAACACGTTTCGCAATTATGCCACACCAATGTGGAACGTGTGGTAAATTCCCACAGAACTTCTACAATAATTTGCGGTTATTGTAGTACAGTACAAATGAGATTGATTATCTGGAAGGAGGAGAAAGGGATCATACTTGATAGAATTGTTGATCTCCTCATCTGACTTAAGCAGATGAGGAATAAACGTGTACGCCAGACAAACCAGAACTGTAGTTCAACTCAGCTGATTTATTTGAGCCAGGGCCAAGAGTGAATAAAAGGTTGCCTTTCACATACAAAGGATTTATCAGAAAACATTAACATGGCTGCTGTGTACAGGAATCAACAAGGTTTGCATCTCAAACCCCAACATGTACATAAAACAGTCACTCGTTAACATAATTTGAACATACATAGTTTACTGTAGGCCCCTTTTTATATGAGTAAGCCTGGTTTCTAAGATAAGTATCTTTACATTCTATTTTAACCAACCATGGGTCCATGATTTACTCACATAAAAAGCAGCACAGTCTCTCTGGTGGAAGGAGCGGTGGAGCCCAACAGACCCCTGGGGTCGGTCTGGTCTGAGGGCTCCCGAATTACCAATTTGTCTCCTCCTATATACTACAATTTCTAGCCAATAATAGAATTCAGTTCACTATTACAGTTGATCCAATCATGCGTCTCCTGTGGGCGCTTTCCTGTGGGGGCTGGCAGCCCCCACCTCCGGGCCGTGGCGACGCGATGGGACAGAGACAGAGGGGGCCCGTCGGTGGCCCCCGTCGGTGTGGTCCCCTGCTGAGCACAGAGGGGTTCTGCTGGTGGCCCCCGTCCGTGTGGTCGCTGTGTTGGGTCTTGTCTCACGAGGGGGGGCTGGCATGATGTCCTCTGGTGGGGGGGGTGTGAATACTCTTTGACCTTTTGGGCCTTTACCATACAGTACTAATCTGGTCACATTAGGTGTGACCTTTATCTATCCAACTGTCCCTGCGTCTCATTCCTTATTTAGCCCTGCAACCACTTCTGCTAAACAGTATACAAGGTTATTTATGAAATTCAACTCAATATTTACCACATTTCCCCGTTTTGACGATTCTTATCGTCACATATGATATATTGACTTGATTTTCTATACATACTAACCATACAATTTAACAAAATAACAAAAATCATAAATTTTGAATTTTTCTCAATTTTTCTTCTCAATTTTTTCCATTCTTCTTTCGTACATCTCATCAATTTTGGCCTTCTTGTTTTCTTCTTTTCCCACATTTGCCCCTGACTATGTTCCCTTCCGGGAGTCCTGGTGACCCATTCATCCAGATCCCCATTTAACCTATTCTGCCTTAAATGAAACAGTGTTTACCACTCTTTCATCAGGCCTTGTTCCTCTGGGCACTTTGAATATGCTAAAAACAATTAAAACAATTTAATCTAAACATTACACATTTAAAGTATAATCCATCACAATTTTTTAAAATTACAGTATTCGTTTACATGATCTGGGGAGGACACAGAAATTATTATTCATTCTTTCATACATTTTGCTTCTCCTCTCTTGTTAATTCCTTTTCCAAGTCAGCCCAATCACATTTTGCATAATCAACTCAGTTGGTCTTCTCACCTCTCCCCCCTTTATGAACATACCTATGGACATAATACCTACCACCTCAGCGCACAGACGGACAGGGAGGGCGGAGCATCACTCAAGGAAAAAAAAATTTCTCCCACATTCTTCTCGGCCATAATCCACACCTAATATTCTACCTATGTGCATGTGTTTAGTACTCCTGCGTTGTGTCATAATCTATATCAGTTGTTACCGTTCAGTCACCTCCCGTTCAACATACCAATCAATCACACAGAGGCCCTTGTTCAACGCTTTGGTTGCACAGTCTCTGACCGTTTTCGCCCCCCCCCCCTCCACCCCATGTCGGCCAGCCTCAGCTGAAGCCAATGTTTGTAGGCCTGTGACCTCGTCATATTTTGTCCCATGACTGTATTTCCATGGATCTACAGACGACTCTGTCAGTCCGGAGGTTTGTCCCAAACCTCCGGCCTCTGTACTCGGGGCTATATTGAAGGAGGGGCCAGCGTCTACAAGCGACCTCTCTCCACAATCCAACAATCTCCCACAGGAACTGACTGAATGGGTTCACACCATTGTGTCATAATCTAATGAAATGTATTCCTACACATCTTCCATGACCCCTCCACTTGTGACGGTCCGTCCTCCCCCTCGACTGAACTGCGAGGGAACAAAACACAAAACAAATTTTCTTCACACAATATGTCAAATATTCTCAAGAGAAGCCAAATGTTCAATCATTATGCAAACGTGATGGGACCACTTAACTGCCATCGATCTGATCCAATGCATCCCAGCCTCGATCTGTCCCAATGCATCCCAGCCTTCAACAGTCCTCTCACCAGATCATAGCAGAGAAACAACAAAAGGCAAATAATCAAAAAAACATTCCAACAGATGTGAAAGCAGATCAATGAAATTAACCAGCTCCAACCGCAGACCACCTCAATGGTTATTTAGAAAGAAAAGAAATCCAAAACTCTAAATTCAAAGATTAAAAATAGAAAAGAACTCTAAAAATCTAAATTCAATCCCTCATCCAATTGATTACATAAACACAGATATATCATACTTAAACACATTTTGTTATTTTTAAGACTAGTTTCACCTCAAGTGAAAGCTAAGTTGTGTGTGTGTATGTATGTGTGATCAGATTGTGTGAATGTGTGTCTGTGTGTGTCTGTGTGTGTGTGTGTGTGTGTGTGTGTGTGTGTGTGTGTGTGTGTGTGTGTCTGTGTGTGTGTGTGTCTGTGTGTGTGTGTCTGTGTGTGTCTGTGTGTGTGTGTGTGTGTGTCTGTGTGTGTGTGTGTCTGTGTGTGTGTGTCTGTGTGTGTGTGTCTGTGTGTGTCTGTGTGTGTGTGTGTGTGTCCGTGTGTGTGTGTGTGTGTGTGTGTGTATGTGAATGTGAATGTGAGTGTGTGTGTGTGTGTGTGTATGTGAATGTGAATGTGAGTGTGTGTGTGTGTGTCTGTGTGTATGTGTGTGAATGGGTAATTAAGGCTTCCTGGCCCCCACCCCCAGCTCAATCATTCACTGAAATCAAAAGGACATAAACAGACAACATCTCAATCTCACACATACATACAAAAATTAAATTTAAATAAAAAATATTATCTGTACCAACTCAACCAAAAAATATGACCTAAAGTAAACGCACTCATCCAATTTCACAGTGTCACAACACATTCAATCCTGAACCTTAGAGTTTTTTAAAAAAGAAATAAAAGCAAAACCCAATCAAACATCACAATTCAACATCATCCACCCATCCTGAGCACACCACAGTGGCTGTTACCTTAACCACACAAAATAACCAACACTCTCTCTCATTCTCAGCCACACAGATCATTTCAACCTTATCCTTCATACTATAAACATATACTTCCACCACACTCGTTAATCATTTCACATCTTTGACAAACAAAGGTTAGTTTGTTTAGCCCTTAACTTTTCTGCTCCCTCATCAGGCTACACTCATCTCTTCTTAACCTCTACTCTCAAAGGGTCTAGCAGAACCCCTTTTTCAACCTGAAGTCACCCCAGCCTGCTAGAACTGGTGATAACTCCAGGTTATTCATCCAATCAAATAGTCCGCCCCAATCAAATGTAAATAACCTCATCTGATCTGGCTTCTACTCAACCTCTCCTCCTACCCTGTCTTCTTAAATTAGCCGCTTCCTGTCTCAACATTTCCCCCGTCATAAAAATAACTGCCAACTGTTTTCTCACTCTACAACTGTCTCCTGCATCTTCACCTCTGACCTCTCTCCTGTTGCATCTAATCTCACGCCATCCTGTCATAAAAGAACAGCCATTGTAAGCAGCTGTACATCTCGACCCCCCTTGGGCCGTTTACTGCTTAGTAAAGATAGCCTGGGTCACTCCTGTGAGTTTCCGTGACCTCCCTGTAACTCAACAGAAGGATTAATCATTGAACACACAAAATCATTTATAATAACTGCTAAAACACAATCTTACATCATAGCAGCTTCTAAACAACCCCTGTCACCAAATTATCCCACTGTGACCCAAGGATTTGCAATCAATCCTAATATAAACATCAGCCTATGTAAATCAATGGCTTTAAAGATATAACATTCTAACAGTATTTCAACATAGCAATGAAACAAAATAACATATACGCCCACAAGCCTACATCATAAAATTATCACCCCCATGACCTAAGGACTTGCAGCAACATTAATACAACCGTGTACCAAAATCTGACATCCTAACATCAATGTATCCTATACATTTTAATTCAAGCTACATTTTAACTCCAGTCAAACACAACATCATTATTAAACAAATTTGTATTTCAACACAGCAAGCCTCCATCAATAAATTATAATCTCCTACAAGTCGGAGGCTTGTGTCAACATTTTAACAGTGTATTAAAGACTTACCATTCTAAAATAAGCATAAACACATGTCCTAACCACATTAACAGTGTATTAAAGATTTAACAATCTAAAACAAGCATAAACAATTGCACTCTAAACAGATTTTAAAAATCACATCTTCACAAAACAATATTTATGCATACTACAAACACAAGCATCTTTCATTTAGAAAAACATATTACAAATATAAGCATCACTCATTTAGAAAAACATTATTAGTGGTTAGTTCCAAATGCTCCTTTCTTCATACCCATGTGATAAATTGATTTTACTGCAAGCAACATGTAATTCTAGTGTAGAGCATCTTTCCAAATTCAGCCTATAGCTACTCTCAAACTCCCCCCTTTGGTCAAGAATATACACCTGTGTCCAATGTGTATATGTATGTTCCTAATATTAATAATACAATCACCCAGAGTAGCTAGTTTGTGAACTCCAGATTTATCATAGGCAATGTATCCATTATTTCATTTCTCCTCAATAGGCTCACTGTATTGTTTGCAGCCTAAGTAAACCCTTATTGACTATCTCCCCTAATCTAACCACCATACATGTTACATCTCTTCCCCTGTTTACACAAAAATACAATGTACAATATACAAATACAACCATATAACACAAAGCTAAATATAAACTCACCCGTTTTCCCTGGCCCCTGAGCGAATTACCACGAATGAAAATAGACCCAATCCACGCTGTACCGCGCATGCGCAGTGGCCAACGTTGCTCCCCGGACGATGTATTACGGCAAAGCATAACAACTATCATAAACGCCTTGTTCCAACATAACACACTGCCACGACATTCATCACGTTCTCTAACCCTCCCCAAACATCATTCTCAAAACTTGAAACGTAACATATGTCGCCCGCAAACGCCACACAACAACGGCACGCAAGCTAACTAGCTTAGCCAGCTCTAATGCGACGTTCAAGGCCCTCACGGGAGCCGTGCCTTTCAAGATCCGTTCATCCACGCAATTCGCTCAGTACCAATCAAAGCATAAACAACTTACACAAGCTTACAATACCCAACCACTCTAACAGAAAATAATTTTTAAAACATTCACACCAACCAACGCCGCACACATAGTCCAACACGAATCCTTTCTCCTACCTATTCCGCCTCACTTCATAGCACCGCGAACGTTACACACTCTCCACAACACCATGACGTCATCAAGCAGCGACTTCTTAATATCATACACTATCGCTACCGCATCAATAATAACCCTCAAAACGGCCACAATCTCTCCACCCTACGTCTCGATTCGCTTCTTACCTGCAATCGCCGCCACAGTGTTTAATCAATTCTCTCATAACGCCATCGTAACGTCCCCAGTTTCACCGCGGACTTTTCCACAGAGCTAAGCTAGCTAGCCCCAACCACCAGTAGGACTCGCCTCAAACCTATGTTCGTTGGTCATTAAAATATCATAACAAAACAACAATAAGCTCCTACGTTTCGCCAATCATTCCTAACCACAGCCATAGTCCCCCATACAATTCCTAACCATAGCCATAGTCCCCCATACAACCATTAAGTACTTATCAGTCATTTCGACCGAATAGTTTTTGTATCACAGCGAACGTAATCGAATCAACAGGCCGGTTTCGCTCAAGATTAAAAAGGACCCCCCGATCCGTTCGATACTATGCCTAAGGACGACATATATACCTTCATTTAAATTAGGCCGATTGGTCCCTGACTTCAGTTCGTCCATCCGAGCCTTCTTGAACACGCCGGCACCCTTATCTTCTATTAATTACTACGTTTTAATCCTGCAATCGCACAGACCCCCTGCGCTGATCATGCCAGGTTCCACTCATCTTTACCATACCTGACTTGCAAGTTCTGAATAGTAACAGAGCTCTTCTTTACATTGAGCCCGACGCCTTTATGCCCATAGTGTCCTCACTCACGGTCCCCGTCCCGCTTATCTGTGACTATAAGCAGGGTCATAATGCTCATCGGACACAGCTCTCTTTCCATTTCAGAACAATCAAATCTCCCCAACTTACCCGCGCCCCCTTCCTGAGAATAATTTTAGGGCAATTATATACTCAGAACGCGCCCCTGTCGTACACACCAGATAACCGTGCTTCCTAGCCAGAAAAGCCTTTTATCTGCCGTCATGCGACGCCACCATTACATCATGATCAGATAGTCTGTGCGCCACCAATACGCGATCCCATTACATGCCGTCTCTTCTTGGTGCAACCCCCCCGTATAGTTCATAAAGTATATTCCATACGAGTCCCAACTCAACCCCCGTGGCCCGCATAGGCCGGGACCGGCCTCCTGTGTCTGAACAAACACACAAACACAAAAAGCCCACGTTTGCATGTTTACTGCACAACAAGCGCGATCTTCATACCTCCGGACATCCTAACCTAAGTCACCGCTCCCCCATCCCTGCATGCAAAAGCCATATTCACCGTGGGTCCCAACAAGTGGCGTACACAACCAACCTTCATCCTGTCCCTCTCTCCTTCATTCAGACAACAAGCCCCTCGTCTCTAACTTCAAACGCAGCAACACCCAGCTCTTTGCCCCGTACGTCCCCAACACACAGTAAGGTCCAGATTTGTTATGACAAGACCCTACCGCACCTTTTCAGGGGGAAACACAATAGGGTGGGAAGAACGGCACCATTTCTGTGGTAAATTCCCACAGAACTTCTACAATAATTTGAGGTTATTGTAGTACAGTACAAATGAGATTGATTATCTGGAAGGAGGAGAAAGGGATCATACTTGATAGAATTGTTGATCTCCTCATCTGACTTAAGCAGATGAGGAATAAACGTGTACGCCAGACAAACCAGAACTGTAGTTCAACTCAGCTGATTTATTTGAGCCAGGGCCAAGAGTGAATAAAAGGTTGCCTTTCACATACAAAGGATTTATCAGAAAACATTAACATGGCTGCTGTGTACAGGAATCAACAAGGTTTGCATCTCAAACCCCAACATGTACATAAAACAGTCACTCGTTAACATAATTTGAACATACATAGTTTACTGTAGGCCCCTTTTTATATGAGTAAGCCTGGTTTCTAAGATAAGTATCTTTACATTCTATTTTAACCAACCATGGGTCCATGATTTACTCACATAAAAAGCAGCACAGTCTCTCTGGTGGAAGGAGCGGTGGAGCCCAACAGACCCCTGGGGTCGGTCTGGTCTGAGGGCTCCCGAATTACCAATTTGTCTCCTCCTATATACTACAATTTCTAGCCAATAATAGAATTCAGTTCACTATTACAGTTGATCCAATCATGCGTCTCCTGTGGGCGCTTTCCTGTGGGGGCTGGCAGCCCCCACCTCCGGGCCGTGGCGACGCGATGGGACAGAGACAGAGGGGGCCCGTCGGTGGCCCCCGTCGGTGTGGTCCCCCGCTGAGCACAGAGGGGTTCTGCTGGTGGCCCCCGTCCGTGTGGTCGCTGTGTTGGGACTTGTCTCACGAGGGGGGGCTGGCATGATGTCCTCTGGTGGGGGGGTGTGAATACTCTTTGACCTTTTGGGCCTTTACCATACAGTACTAATCTGGTCACATTAGGTGTGACCTTTATCTATCCAACTGTCCCTGCGTCTCATTCCTTATTTAGCCCTGCAACCACTTCTGCTAAACAGTATACAAGGTTATTTATGAAATTCAACTCAATATTTACCACAAACGCCCTACCCAAAGCTATAAAGGAATGTGAATCACTACCCACTTTCAAAAACACTCTCAAAAAACACCTACGGGAGACTGCAATTCGAAACTGGCCCCTGTAAATGTCCTAACACAACCCCCTCCAATGTACAGTAAATTACCAAGTATGGTCTTGTCAATATTCCAATGTACAGTTTTGTTTGTATAGTTGTACAGTGTCCCCCACCCAGGCCCGGACTGGCCATCGGGAGCACCGGGAGTTTTCCCGGTGGCCTGGCCTGCACAGATTAAAAAAAAAAAATTATAAAAAAAAAAAATTGCCATGCCATTGTTTCTAGTTGTGGCGGCGGCGCGGCGCGATAGTTAGATAACCTAGATGGGTGGGGAACAACCAGGATTTCACTGTCTGCGTCAGAGTTGGAGAACTATCTGACTCTCTCTCTCACGCGGATCACACACACACAATGGAGCCGTGCTGCCGCTTGTGATTGGTGGAGGCGGGACCAGGCGATACAACTGATTGACAGCGGAGGCGGCGAATGGAATGGCAGACGGCACTCAGATGCAGAATAACAGCCAGGCAATGAGCCAGGTAGTGAGGGACTCGGGAGAGATACAGTAGAGCGAAAGTCAATTAACGTTGATGTCAAGATGGACAGTGGAAGAAAGAGAAAGGGTGGAGGAGAGAGGGATAAAACAAAGAAAAAGAAAGGCCCTTACAGGAGAGAGTGGTTAACTGTATTATAATAGTAAATAGAAAAATATGTTGTGCTCTTGCTTTTTTCTTTTCGAAGGTGGAGAGAGTAGCATTGCTAGTGCCACAACAGTTTTATTTGAGGTCCATAACAGTACATTGTACTAAGCAATTGTTGGCTCATTAGTTTGTGATTCACATGCACTAAAATTCACCAGAATGCAGGAAATTAAGTCTTTGTAACAAAAAAATTCCTGGTGGGGGACCCCCAGACCCCCCGCTTAAAAAGTGGCCTGACTGGGTCTATATTTCGCGCTATATCTCCCGGTATGAATTATTTCCCCAGTCCGGCCCTGTCCCCACCCACCCACCCCTCCTACCCAACCCCACCCACCCAACCACCTCCAATGTACAGCCCCCCCCCCCCACCTACCCAATCCAATGTACAGTTTCTACGCCAAATGTATATACTCTTTTTTTCTGAACTCTTTTTGTATCACAAACAGTACTGTATTTGCAAATCTGGTATGTCATAAATGTATAGATGTAGCAGTACTGTCTATCTGTATGTCATGTATATCATGTTACGATGAATTGAAAATGGGGGACCCTGATGTAAACAAGACGAAAGTCTTTCTCTGGTCTGCATCCCCTTAACAATTGTATGTATTGAGCTGTACTGTACTGTACCCATTCTGCAATCTGTTAATAAAGTTTTCAATGTGCGTTGCATTACAGCAGGCTACCTGTTACAACAGAAGAGGAGCGTTCTGTGTGCGTTGCATTACAGCAGGCTACCTGTGACACCAGAAGAGGAACGCTTTGTGCGTGTTTCATTACAGCAGGCTACCTGTGACACCAGAAGAGGAGCGTTCTGTGTGCGTTGCATCACAGCAGGCTACCTGTGACACCAGAAGAGGAGCGTTCTGCGCACGTTGCATTACAGCAGGTTACCTGTGACAACAGAAGAGGAACACTCTGCGCACGTTGCATTGTGGACGAAAAACCTAAATGACATTTGGGCAGCTTTATGAATGCCTGCCATTGGGGCGCCAGGGTGGCGCACCACGTAACACACTGTAGTGCTACGCGGCCGTCCCGTGTTCGACTCCCGGGCCCGGCGACGTCCACCGCATGTCTTCCCCCCACATCTTCTTCCATTCTTCCTCTCTGCCTGTAAAAGCTGTAAAAATGCAATTTTGTTTTATAAATGAATGTCTGCCATTGTGTAGTTCAACTCTGCTAGACCTCGCAGTAGCTACACACATCACTCCATCAAGCCTTCCCCATGTGATGTCAGAATATCCCTCGGCAGCCATTGTGCGATCCCGATGAACAAAGTCTTCGATGCAAATGGCGCAAATGCAAACAGCCCATTGGTCCGGCTATGGAAACTACGTAAAGTAAAGCTAAAAGGGAATATAGGTTAATCTGTGAGGGTATTATAAAGTGCAGAAGGCCTGGACTTAGCGGTTGCTCTACTCTGGTTCTGCTTGACTGAGACAGATGGGGAGGTGAATCACGGCGGCTGAGTGGAGGGCGCCGGTGACAGCGCATTAGAGCCTCTCTGAATGAACTGTCACAAGTGCACAGTGGTAAAGTAAAGTTTGATTATACGTGGCCCCCGCCGTCCTGTCAGACATACTTAAAAGCAAATGGGGCCTAAGTGCTGTGTTGCTCCGAACGAGGCGGAGATGACAGTCAGAGCCGAGAGCAGAGAGCAGAGAGAGGGGGCACCGGTGCTCTATCTCCTCACCGTCCCGGTGAGAGGACAACGAGGTAAGAGGGCGGGGGGGGGGGGGGGGGGGGGGGGGGGGGGGCAGCGTTTCTCACCCGGCACCCTCGAGGTAAAAGCATCTGACAAGTGTCAGTCTTCCACATCATCATCCTTATCATTAAGGGCCCAACTTTTATGCTGCTCTCGCGAACCATCAAACCCCCCCCCACACACACACACACACACACCCCCTAGCATGTTCATTTTCTTGCCAACAGTGGGAAAACTAATTGGTCAACGGTACTTTTTGTATTCATCAGTATGATGGAGCACTGAGTCAGGGTTGTCAGAGAGTGGGTCTGGGTGGGTGGGAGGGAGGGACTGGGTGTTGCCACAGGAGAGAGCTCACAACGGGGAGTGCTGCGCTACTACGTATCCCACATTCAGCCATTTTCAATCAGAAGCCAATGTCCAATAATTTGTCAAAGCTATATTTATTATTCTAGTAATTAAGCTAAGTTATAAAAATAGATTTTTACAACATATTGATGTTAACATTCGTATGTGTAGCTGCTGTAACGCGGCCGATCTATTCCAACCACAGCTCTCTCTCTCTCTCTCTCTCTCTCTCTCTCTCTCTCTCTCTCTCTCTCTCTCTCTCTCTCTCTCTCTCTCTCTCTCTCTCTCTCTCTCTCTCTCTCTCTCTCTACTGTATCTATTTTAAAGTTACAGTATGCAGTATGCTACATCAGTTATTGAATGCATACAGTGCTACCGTAGAGTCTAGCAGAAGGGAGGACGGTTACTATGGCAATCATTACGTAGTAAGTACGGTCCTGATGTATCTTTAACCCTTTCACTACCACACTAGCAAAGGGTTAACCCTTTCACTGCGACAATACAGAAGGTTAACCCTTTCACGGCCACACAACAGGGGGTTAACCCTTTCCCTACCACCATGTGGTAGTGAAAGGGTTAACCTTCTGTAGTGTGGTAGTGAAAGGGTTAATGCGTGCCTTCCAGGCCCTTGGACTTGTGGTATGGTATGGTATGGTTTATTTCTTAATCCCAGAGGGGAAACATGGTTTGCCACCAGAGCGAATACAAATATACAAACATGAAAGAAACAGTTACATGATAAAATACAGGATACACAACACAATAGGAGAGCCTCTCAACACAGTGCTAACGGTGTTCCTTAAAAAATTTAACCGCAGCAGGAACAAAGGACCTTCTCAATCACTCAGTAAAGCATTGAGGCATCAACAATCTATCACTAAATGAGCTTCGCAGAACATCAAAAAAACTGAACAGTGGGTGGCCTTCAAAAGATAAAATGGTGTTCAGTTTAGTTCTGGTTGGCTTGGCTATGATGATCTCATAGAGCCATGTTTACCTCTGCCCGCACCTCCGTGGCAACACTGTGTTGCTACTCCACTCTTCCATTAGGCCGTGTGTCGAGGCCTCTGCCCACTGTTTAGTCCGGCTCAGAGGTGCTTCTAGCGGTTGGACACATCTTCAAACCCACTCTCACCCGGTTTCCCCCCGGGCCAGGCGTACCTTATCTCCGATGCAAAACAACATACATATAAGTGCTCCGCTGGAAAGGGGGTAGAACACAAACAAAGACATATTCAGGCATAGATTGGACTTTGTTGTCCTCTGCCAGTTTGTTTAGTGGGTGGTAGTGGGGGAAAAAGGGCTGTTTCTTCCTGATGGAATGTTTTTACACACTTAAAAATTTACAACATGACTGAGTAACACATGTACATTGAATACGGGATCATCATTAAGGCATTAAACATTTCAACATTTCTAGAGGTCATTTAGAATCCCTGTGTGAGCACATTCCTTCTGTATATTGATGTTCTAACTATTGACTATTATGGGGGGAAGTCTTACCTCTTTGTCTCTAATAAAAAAAACACTAGCTAGACTACACGATTTAAAAAGAACCATGTCCTATTCTAACCCAGAACCCTCATAAACACATGTATGATGGACAATTTGAACGCATTATGATGGACAAATCGGGCTCATTCTGGCCCGATTAAAAAACGACTCCCTTTAACACATTACCGTTCTCCGGACGCCATTCTCCCGTCTGTGTATGGCTCCCTTTAACACATTACCGTTCTCCGGACGCCATTCTCCCGTCTGTGTGTCTAGCGGTGTCTAGTCTGAACCGTCGCAAAGCCATTAAGAGCACGGGGGGGTGGGGGGGCTTGACAGGTCCAATCTCAGTGACAGATGCCATTATAACCTGTAAAATGTGATACTGGCACTTTAAGGTTATATCACCTTACCCCTCTGCTCTGGCAGCGGCCAGCCCATCTGCCGCCCTCTTAATAAGGCTGGCCCCGTTGTTGTAGGTCACACAGCCAATATGTTCTACGACCGTCCTGAAGGAGGGACTCTGATCACTCACGCTCAAGCGGCTCTCGTACCAGAACGATGGAGGTCTCCTTGGGAGTGCGGCAGGAACACAAAGAAGATGGCTATTTTTTTTTTTTTTTTAATCGCAAACACGACTACATTGACCAGTGTGTATTTCAGCATGGATGTCTCAGGGTCTGTATTAAAATAAGAGTGTTCGAAGATAACCGGTATTATCCTCTCTTAACGGAGCTCTCTGTGTCCTTGCTTTTGGAAGAGCAGCATGCTAGTCGATAAACACTTGATCCGTGGGCCGCGCTGCCCGCCCGCGCTCACCGAGTCCTTCAAACAAGAGGCTGTTATAAACATACTTTAACTTTCATCATCGCCACAGTTCAGATGACAATTATGACAGCCAGCAGGTTTAATCGTGGAATCGGGCAGTTCATTTTCTCAATGTCAACATGAAGCCCTGTCAAATTATATATATATTTTTTTTTAAATCATTCCGTCTTTCTCTCGGTAGATAAGCAGGCTCCACTGCACTGGGCTCATTCAGTGGGGGAAAAAAACGTGCAGGTCACAAGGCAGCGACTTGCATGTTTTCTTATTTTTTTTCCACCCGCTTGCTCTCTCTCCTCCTCCCACACGCCTCTCCTCTTCCCCCCCCCCCCCTCTGAAAGCCACCCAAGAAGAGATTAATCATGAAGGGAAAACTCAACTTCACCCTCTAGCTGCAGGTCACAGTTCTTATTTCGTGTGGAATTGGCTTTCGGAAAGCAGAAGGCCTGCCCGGGGGGGCAGGGACCTGATATGAGAGGAATTTGAGAATGAAGCAGAGGGGATTGATTAGCCCACTTCATATCCCACACTCCGTAAGCACAGTCCAGCTGCAATCTAACACACCGCTGAGCTGAATAGACAAGAGAAATTGGATTCCTTCTGTCACGGCCGTGACGTCCAGCTCCAGCTCCAACACCCTGTCTCCCCCCCCCACCCCCCCCCCCCCTAGTCTCTCCTCCTGTGTTTCCACCCAGGCCCTGCAGAGGTCCCTGTGTGTCCTCCCACGTGCGTTCCTGTTCCCGTCCCGTCGCCAGCTGTTCGTCATCTGTCATCACCCCCAGCTGTTGTCTATTTGTCATCACTCCCCTGTGTGTTTATGTTCCGTTCCCCCAGTCAGTCAGTGCTCGTACTGTTTTGTAGTCTGTTCTGTCTGTAGCTGCTACTAGTCAGTAGTTTGATCTGCCTGTCTTCAGATCAAATAGCCAGTAAGCGGCCCCTGTCTTTTGACCTGTATCCTGCCTGCCTGTCCTTAATAAACAATACCCAGTGTTGGGTCATTCTATAGTACCTCCTGTCTCCTGTCTGCACTTGGGTCCACGTCTCCATATCTGGTTGTTACAGTACGTACGAGCCATGATGACGAACCTGGTGGACTTGACTCGGCAACTCCAAACAGAAGTCCACTCTCAAGGTACTCGCTATTGGCCGTCATGAACAAGAGATGACGGAGCTCCAGCTCATAACTACCCCCATCGCTGCACGAAGGTCTTTGACCTGGCATATCGCTCAGCGAAGGGACCGGTCAATGGTCTCTAACTACACACCCTCAAGACCCCTCTGCTCTGCATCCTCTGGCCGCCTCAGACCCACTCCTATCTGAGCTCCGGGAGGGTCATCAAAGTCAAGTCAAGTCAAGTCAAGAGTTTTATATGTCACGGCATACAAGTATACAATGAAATGCGGGGGGTCTTGCCCGCAACGATGTGCATAATACAATAGTAATATATAATAGAATCCAATAGAACGACATTGTGCAATAAAACAAGTAAACAAAGAGAAGCGCCTATTCTCGGTCCTCGCTCCACAATGGTGGAACGAACTTCCGACCACAGTTAGGACAGCCGCAACCCGACCAATCTTTCGCCGTCGACTAAAAACACACTTCTTCAATCAATATCTGAAATAAAAGAGAAAAATAAGTTCGTACTGTCTTAATAATAATAATAACTGGACTTTAATCATCATGCGCCAGTGACACACACATGCGATGGGCGGCACACACAGGAACACCGGGTCGCCAATGGAATCGAGTCTCTGCGCTTGAACCATCCCGTCGCCCTTCCCCCCAAGGGCAGCCAGGAGCAGATAGGGGCATCGGGCGACTCAGTTAGAGTAGCCAGTAGGCTCTCTTCCGGTCTGCTGACCTGTGTCCTGCCTGCCATATCTGGCCTTTAATAATATTCCTAAAATGTAACTTTCAAGTCAGCTCTAACAGCTGTTGATGGGTTGCTCTCCCAGGAGAAAGTGTCTCATGCTGCATAGCCATAGGGACAGGGGACGGGATGTGATGACTTTTCTATAAGTTATTCAATTACAATGGTGCAAAGATGATGGTGCTGCTAACCTGATGCATCAGATGGTTTGTTAAACAGAACTGTTTGGAAAAGGGCAGCCACTTTCCAAATATATGTGGCAGGTGATGAACCGTCTATCGCAGGTTAACTTCAACCAATCAGCTCAACGAATCATATGATGTAGTAACAGAGCACTGACGAGGAAGCTAGCTACAGTTAGTTATGTCATTAGCATGTCGGTAGACCATTCTTGCCATCTTTGTAAGGAATATGAATACCAAAAAAATATTGAATCAAAGAACATCACACCTAAACCACACCTGTAGCTGCCAGTTTCCTCATAGGATGCTGATTGGTCGGAACAACTGTGTTCTGTTCGGCCACAAGCGCATAACTTGAAGCCTCACAAGATGGATTCTCGGATGATCACGCGAATCCAGCTGCCTCACAAGGTAAGCAAATTAACTTTGTACAAGCCCTTCGGGCTTCGTTCCCTCCTAGCACTGTTTTATTTTTTTTAAATAATGTGCTAAATAAATAAACTAAACTAAAGAGCAAGAATGTCACTGAGGCAGATCGCTTGCCTTTGACTGTATGAATGAGAGGTAACGTATATTATATTTATTGCCATCTATAAGCCTATTCTTAAGAGCCACATTGCTAACACTAAAGGAGTGGATGTTGCAGTTTCATTACGCCCCCTCTACGAGAATGCACTAAAACTGGTGATTTCAGGGGACCTGTGCTACAATGCTAAGCTCGTTTTGGAAAGCGATTTCTCCTTTTTTGAAATTGTCACTTCGAAATGTAAAATCCCCTGCCCTATCAAAGAGAGAAGTCGATATAGGACATCTTTGAGGTAAATAGCTTGTATGAACCACTGTATGAAGCTAGACTATTAACCCATTCATGTTCCCATGCTGTGGAAGAGACAGTCCCTAACTACAATAAATAGTATCATCTTCGTCCCTATTTTCCCACTACAGTGAGGTTGGACGGGGCGATGACTCCACGCCACTCCATGGTGCATTTATATAACAGCTTTTATCCAAAGCGATTTACAATTTTGTTCCTCACATTCACCCATTCATTCACACATTCACACACAGACGGCGGAGGCAACCATGCAGGGTGGCAACCTGCTCATCGGGAGCAGCTAGGGGTTAAGTGTCTTGCTCAAAGACACATCGACATACGCTGCCCGGGAGGAGCGGGAATCGAACCGGGAACCTTCTGATTACCAGACGACGCTCTACCTCCTGAGCCACTGTCACCCCCATAATAACAATAACAATAATCCTGATACAGTAATACCTGCCACCCGTCGGTACGACACACCTGAGAGGTCTATAGACCTGCTTTTGAAACGTGGCCACAAGATGGCACTATGAACACATTTCCTTTGCATGATTCAACTTGTTTCGAAGTGAAACAGGCTGGTCAGGCGAGACTTAAAGGAACACACCAACATTTTGGGAAATTTGCTTGTCTTCTCCAGAGAGAGACAATAAGATAGATGCCAGTTTCCTCTCTGTGCGTTCAGTAGAAAACTACTGTATCTGGCTGCACGTTAGCCTAGCTTAGCACAATGAATGGAAGCGGACAGTGCCGGTTAGCCTTCCGGAGAGGTGTTAGTTGGAGAATGCCTAGGCTAACTGGCACTGTCCGCTTCCATTAATTGTGCTAATGTTGGCGTGTTCCTTTAATGTTAGGAAAGACTGGATTTGAAAATGTAACCAAAGATAACAACAAGAGAGAGTGACAGGACGCAGCTGTAGTGTAGAGATCTAAGCATTCGCCTACCACCGCAGAGACCTGGGTTAAATTCCCGGCAGCGGTACCTCCAGCTTGATCAGTCATCCCTGTGAACATCTGGGGAGATGGTGTGAACCTCTCCCAGTGAAAATCCTCGCTGTCAGGTGAAAAGAAGCAGCTGGTGAATGTATCACAGGGGGCATGTAGTAGTCTACTTCTACTAGTCTACAGTATTCTACACCCTCTGCAGACCAGACACTAGGGCGGTGCAACAACCAGGAATTGGCATAACGACTCAATTGGAGACAATTGCATTTTGTTTGCATTTTGTACGTTAGTTTTGTATATTGTATATTTTGTATAGTGTTTGGTCTTTATTCTTTTGACTTTTTTACTGTATGAAGCACAATCTCAGGAGGCTCATACAGAACCAAGCATTTCACTGTAATGTAGGCCTACATTATGTGACAAATAAAACAAAACTTGAAACTTGAGTTAAAAAGAAAATAAGAAAAAAAGAGCAACAGTGGTGTTGGACCAATATGAAGAAGGTTTTATATTATCAGAGGAGGAGTTGGAATAATTTTCTGATATAAAAGATGGTTGTATCTTATTGAACACAATATGTATGTACAACCCTGAGTTCAGGATGGAAGAGTGACGAATAAAATAAAAACCTTTTTAAGGTAGACAGTATGAGGCTTTTGAAAATGCCAGTAATTTCCCCATTCCATTCATCTATTTTCACTGACAGATGTTTGAACAAAGGTTGATAGGATAATTTCCTTGGCTCTTCATTCGGATCTCTCATCCCCTTGGATGCTTTATTTGAATTTGACTCTTACCACACATCACCATTAAAACTAGCAAACAGATTTAATTGAACAGTGAATCTCACTGGTACAGCAATCAATATCAAATGACTTCCTTTATGGGTCAAAGTGATGCAGTCTATTCGTATCCACCCCGCCGTTCCTTAAGCCAGCTTTGAGGACATTTAATTGAAGTGGAGGATGTCATCAGGCTCTTTTCTCAAGTCATTAAGCCCTACAGTTTATTCCAAGAAAAGTGTCGCCCATTTCAATGAGCACATTAGCAAATGTCTTATGATAATTTAGTGCTTAGAATCGCAGAATAATGAATCTGATTCATTAGTATAGTCACACGTTTTATATTAGCACCTTATTCTGTTCCATTACTGCAGCAACGCCTGAGGATATGTACGCCTGGCCTACTGCAGTCTTTACCTTCTCCACGACGAAGACAGCAGGCTGTAAGACTCTCCATGAAGAAGACAGCAGGCTGAAAGACTCTCCATGATGAAGACAGCAGGCTGAAAGACTCTCCATTAAGAAGACAGCAGGCTGAAAGACTCTCCATGAAGAAGACAGCAGGCTGAAAGACTCTCCATGAAGAAGACAGCAGGCTGAAAGACTCTCCATTAAGAAGACAGCAGGCTGAAAGACTCTCCATGATGAAGACAGCAGGCTGAAAGACTCTCCATGAAGAAGACAGCAGGCTGAAAGACTCTCCATGATGAAGACAGCAGGCTGAAAGACTCCATGATGAAGACAGCAGGCTGAAAGACTCTCCATGAAGAAGACAGCAGGCTGAAAGACTCTCCATGAAGAAGACAGCAGGCTGTAAGACTCTCCATGAAGAAGACAGCAGGCTGAAAGACTCTCCATGAAGAAGACAGCAGGCTGAAAGACTCTCCATGAAGAAGACAGCAGGCTGAAAGACTCCATGATGAAGACAGCAGGCTGAAAGACTCTCCATGAAGAAGACAGCAGGCTGAAAGACTCTCCATGAAGAAGACAGCAGGCTGAAAGACTCTCCATGAAGAAGACAGCAGGCTGAAAGACTCTCCATGAAGAAGACAGCAGGCTGAAAGACTCTCCATGAAGAAGACAGCAGGCTGTAAAACTCTCCATGAAGAAGACAGCACGCTGAAAGACTCTCCATGAAGAAGACAGCAGGCTGAAATACTCTCCATGAAGAAGACAGCAGGCTGAAAGACTCTCCATGAAGAAGACAGCAGGCTGAAAGACTCTCCATGAAGAAGACAGCAGGCTGAAAGACTCTCCATGAAGAAGACAGCAGGCTGAAAGACTCTCCATGAAGAAGACAGCAGGCTGAAAGACTCTCCATGAAGAAGACAGCAGGCTGAAAGACTCTCCATGAAGAAGACAGCAGGCTGAAAGACTCTCCATGAAGAAGACAGCAGGCTGAAAGACTCTCCATGAAGAAGACAGCAGGCTGAAAGACTCTCCATGAAGAAGACAGCAGGCTGAAAGACTGGCCCTGGTAAATGTCAAAATCCACCCTCTAGCGGCCACAGTTCCCGCCCGAGGAGGCTGAGATTTGGCATGGAGGTCGAGTGTTGCGTGCGTGTGCACGGCTACAGCTATTAAGGATGTGTGCTTGTTAAAACATATTTCAAGTGCGAGAAAGCAAGAGAGAGAGAGGGAGATTTACTTGACGGAGGACACTGATTTGACATGTTACACTATTCTGTGTTGCAATGACATTATACATTACATTATTGAATGAACAACTTAAAAAGACACAGTGTGTGCATGTATATGTGTGCATGTGGTTCTGAGAGAGATACAAATATGCCTGAAAGCAGTGTTGGGGAAAGGTTAACTACACATACTGTAGTTCTATTACTAGTTTAACCGCATGTTACAGTGTTGTGGAACAGTTAACTATACATAGTTCTATTACTAGTTTAGCCACATGTTAGTGTTGTGGAATAGTTCTGTATCGTTAGTGGCTTAGCTTGGCATCGCTACTGCACTATCTCGCGTACGTGCACGCGTACTGAATAAACCACAAATGTACCTCTAATACCAGTATTAGTCTGACCACACCCCTCATCAGCTTACCTTCATAAGCAGGTGTGTGGTCACCTGCTCTCCTCCTTCTCGCTTTCACCACAAGGAAGAGGTGCCTCGGTAGATCCCCACACTTGACACCATGATGGAAGAAATTGGATTAGGAACAGCTTGGGAAACAAGGATACGTTGACATCATATCTTTATTTTCTCTCTCACTATTTTCGAGAAAATACGGCGATATTGTCTTCGTACTGGAGTGTCTAGAAGATGATGATCATTCTACAAACCCTCCACCTGTTTTCGTATTGGGAGCACGCCGCTGCATGCTTCTCAACTGCAGTTCCTTGCTGTGTTTGTTGGGGTGAAACCTGTCAGGCCACAGCTGAACTGTCGGACATGCCGCTGTTGTGAGGAGCGGTGCGTTCCAGGTTGGGTGAGTAGTGTTTGCTGGCGGGCTCCACTTGTCTGTTAGTGCTATGGGGGCTACTTGACAAAGTTTATGGAAACCGGCCCCAGGCTAGGGTCCTTTGTTTAGCCGTCTAGGCGACAGAAGGCCTTGGTCTGGCGACCATTATAGTTTTAACTAGTGGGCCGCGACCATTGACACTGGTGATCCCTGTGTGTTCTGGACGAGTGGATTCTCTCTGTCACCGTGTTAAGACCCCATCTTTCATATCCAAATGAGAGTATTCCTTCACGAGGGGATATGTGCATGTAATGTGCGATAGCGGCAGATTCATGTTCAAAGTCAGCTATACAGGCCAGTTGGTACTGTGCTGATTCCGCCGGACGTGGTATTGTCACCGTTGTGAAGCGGTGTTGACGTCTTGTTTTCTCTTTTCTCTTAAAAAGTGAGGAGGGTTCAGAACGGCGGCCTGTCTGGGTGAGTGTTATGTCATTGTTTACATGTTCATAGCTTACGGTTAGCCGGTCGGTGGCCTGGCGCGGGGTAGCTTGGCTTCTCGCGCGCCGCCGGGAGCTCGCTCCTGATCGCGTGCGTCGTAGATCGGCGTCTCGCGAGCGGAAGCAATAGCACCCGAACGGTTGGAGCAGCCGTTAGCTTGATGCTATTCTGTTGAACGTGCTTTGATTTTAACATGTTTTACACTCTTGACCACGACGTCATCCTTGACAGGGGATGTTCGTCGACCCTGCCTGAGCCTAGACGGGGATTGCGTCAACAAAGAGGACTGTAGCGACTGGTGGAGCGGCGACGCTGCCCGGATCGAACAACACGGGACGGCTGTGTTCTACGGTGGCTTGTGACTGCACTTCGCTGATCTGCGTTCCGGGCAGGTACGGGGTTGGCCAGACCTCATAACACGTCTTCTGGTTTTACCTTGCTAAATGTATTGTGAATAACGGTGTTTTTTCCCAAAACGTGTGTTGTTGCAATGCATTTGAGATACGTTGCGGGTTGTGTGTGAGCTGTTTTTGTCACTGGCAGTTAGCTTCTCCGTGCAGATCGTGATGTATTGATCTGGTTGTTGTGTGAGAAACATCATGGTGTTTATGTGTACCGTGTACTCACTACTAAGGCAACTAACCTATGAAGCTATGCTTGGTGACGAGTGAGTAAAAGAATGTTCTTTCTCAGACTGTAATGACAATGAACAGTGAGTTCACACATTAACAGGTTTTCCTGTTTTAACTGGCCGTATTGAGGGTAAAATAGGAGGATTGTGTTTCCCCCCCCGGTTCCCTGGGGACTTTATCACCTCCTATCAGACATGTTGTGCATTAATTGTGTCTTTTGTGTGGTAGGGATACGATGTAACTCTCAGCTTGATTGCTGAGGTTGTGCTAAATCTGCTGGAGAAACTTATTTCCTAAAGGGAAATTGGTTTGGTTGCTGTCATGTGTGCTTAGCAAGGCCTGTGGTCGATACTAATCAAGAATGATGTATTCTCTCATTGTGAAAAAAAAAAACGGCGTTCCTCTGTTGAGAGTGTTTTTGCCATTTTTTGTAGGTGATGATGGGTTGTGTGTGTCATGTGACCTACAACTGGGTTGTACTGGCCACAGAAGCACATGTGTATGTTGGACCGGGGTTCTTAGAGCCCTCTCTATTCTGTGTTTTTCCTTAGTAAAAATCAGATAGCAGGTTAGCTCGTGCGCTGTGTGGAGCTGTGAATCGCTTCATAGAGCTGACTATGACTGTGTCATATTCTCTTTTTGTCGTTACGTCGTATCATGGGTGTGGGGTCGTAAAGGGGTGAACTGGTAACCTTTCCTCTCCCCATTGTTCTGTCGGTCAGGGGTACACCCCCTGTCCTTCAAGGTTCCCGTCACGTGGCGGTTCGGCACGTTACGGGGGGGGGGGGGGGGGGGGGGGGAGGGAGTTCCTGGTCCCACGGCCTGGTATATTGGGCGTGTGCACCGCAGGAATTCCCCCGCCATAGAGTACGTCACCGTGCGCGTCTCTGTTGGTAGGACTTCCGTGTGCTGTTCAGGTCCATGTGATGGATCTGTTTTCAGGGGGGGTGGTCAGGGCTCCTCCTCACCAAGCGCCTACTCAGGCCTTCTGTGAGTTCGGACTCCTTCTTCCATGTGAGGAAGCCTCCATCAGAGTACAGAGCCTTCCTCCTCAGATTGTCAAAGTGAGTGGACCCTCTAGAAGGGTCCTTTTCTATTGTATGTATATTCGATTCAATTCGTTTATTGAGTGTGTATGGGTTCGGTGCCTCTTCCCCGGAGGCCCTAAAACCAGTTTTTTACATGGCTCAAGGTGCAATATATTCTTTTCAATCTGTACAGCTCGCGTGGGAAGTCTCTCTGGGGATCCCCGTCTCTTTCCTATGGGAGGGTGGTGGGATGTAAAAATGTGAACATTTTTTACCCCAGCTGTGTAGACTGGGATACATACTGTTGATGCTTCCTTCTTTCTATTCCAGAAGTGTTGGAGTTAGGGAGTGTCACACCCCTCTTGTCGTTCCCCTGGGCGCCTTGGGGATTCAATGACAGGTCTAAATAGCCTGTTCATTGATGGGGGTGTGTCCCGACGCACGTATAGTGCTAGCTCGCTGTAAACAGGCGATTGACTGGCACGCCTTAGTTGCTTGTGGTTGAAACAGCGTTTTTATAAAGCAACTGAGATGGGGGTTTTTCCTCTTCCGGCGACCACATCCCATGACCTGGGTGGGTTGTCGACGGATTCTCGTTCATGTCTGGGGGATGATGACGGGATGGATCTGGACATATGTAGTGGGGTCTCACGCCCTTGGGGTGGGCCACCAGGCGCGGTTCGTCCCGACGTCTGGGTGGCGCCTTCTTTTCATGTTAAGATCAACACGCATATCTGCCCTTCTCCTGGAGTAGGCATGTCGGCGTGGTTAGGGCACGGGACTGGTTCTGGTCACGCTGGTCCAGATCAGTTGAACCCGTTGTCCGCCGGGGATGCAGATCTGCTGTTCTGGTACCCTGAGGGACTTGGGCTTTTTTCAGGGGGAAAAATGCCAGGTCGGTCTGGGTGTCACAGGGTTAAGCGCTATGGAGACCCTGGTTGGGTATGTTTTTACTCAGCACTGTCGTCATGGCTTACAGCCATGCCATTCTGTACGCGCTCGATCTCGTCGGATCTCGGCCGCTACACAGGTTGGTCCTGGTTAGTACTTGGTTGGGAGACCGCCGGGGAATACCAGGTACGGTGTGCTTAGGGGCTGGTTCTCCATTATTTTTCGCTCCTCTCTCACGCATGGCGAAGAGGGGCCTGTGGGGGTGGTTTTTTGACCTCCTCTGGTGACCCTGTGCTTCCCGTACCGCCAGGCCCGGTCCGAAGTGATGTTTGCGACCCGTAGGCCTGGGTTAACCCTTTTTGGAAACTGAAACACTTGTACTGCGGTATAGCCGGTGTATACCCGCAGGTGTGTTTTGGAGTTTTTTCTTGAGGGGTTATAGGAACAACCACCGCATTGGGTAACACCGAGGTGGTTGATTCCCTGGTGTGTTGGAGCAGTGTCAACTCCCGGGTTCACCGTTTGAGGGTGCCCCTGCACGTTCATGACGTCTGCCAATCGTGTCAGCCTTCTCTGCCTCGACCCCTCTGGGTGGGGGTTGTTAAATGGAGGCTTGGTCATGCAACACCGCCAGCTTACGCTCCTTCCGCCGGGGCGGCTGTGTTCAGCTGTCCCCTCTGGCGCCTGTCTCGTCCGCAGTCTCCAGGCTAGGGTTAACAGCCTGTTGCCTGGTTTTTCCCCGGTGCGCTGCCTGCTTCCGTTGGTTAACCTTTTTTGTGTGCTTACGGCCATGCTGACTGCCTATTCTGCAGGGTCAGTGTGCCAGGCGGTGTACTATTGGGGGGACGGGGCCCGCTCGGCTTACGGCCATACCGACCTGAACACGCCCGGTCTCGTCCGATCTCGGAAGCTGGGCAGGTTCTGGCCTGGTTGGTTCCGCCTGGGGATACCAGGTGCGGTAACTGAGGGGCCTTTGTCCGAATACGCTGGCGATGTGGGGGGCGGGGCACTACGTGCCCACCTGGTGGGGTCTTGATGCTGGCATCATGGACTTCTCCGGGCCCCCATTCCAGGGAGTCCAGTCCTTTTGGTGGGTCTGGGTCTTCCTTCGTGCTCCGCTGCTACGGCCTTGCCACGGGGTTGGGTTTGCCCTTGACCCCGTGATTCTGGGGGCAGTAACGAGGTTGTTCCTCCGTTCGTTCCCGGGTGGCATGCGGGTTGTGCGTGTGTGTAGTCGTGGGGTCAAGCCACGGTCTGCTCACCCTGTGCGTTGAGTTGCTTGAGTGCCTCTTCGCACGGTCGGGTCCGTCGCCCTCCCGTGACGTCCCTAATAGGGGGGCTACCCTCCATTAGGGGGGGTCGGGGGGGCTCGGCCCTCCCTGTTCTGATGGTTTTGGGGGGCTGTCAGCGGGGTGTATTTGTCAGCCAAGTGGCTCCGCTTGGCCTCCCTTGTGCAGTAGCGATGCCAAGCTAAGCCACTAACGATACAGAACGTTAGGTTATGACTATAACCAAGTTCTGTTAGTTAGGGGCGATGCTTGGCATCGGACGCCGCTGCAGCCCTTGTCCTCACCTTGTGGTGAAAGCTTGGGAAGGAGGAGAGCAGGTGACCACACACCTGCTTATGAAGGTAAGCTGATGAGGGGTGTGGTCAGACTAATACTGGTATTAGAGGTACATTTGTGGTTTATTCAGTACGCGTGCACGTACGTGAGATAGTGCAGTAGCGATGCCAAGCATCGCCCCTAACTAACAGAACTTGGTTATAGTCATAACCTAACGTTAACTATACATAGTTCTATTACTAGTTTAACCACATGTTACAGTGTTATGGAACAGTTAATTATACATAGTTCTATTACTAGTTTAACCACATGTTACAGTAGTTGGGTGATAGTTAACTATACGTAGTTATATTACTAGTTTAACCACATGTTACAGTGTTGTGGAACAGTTAACTATACGTAGTTCTATTACTAGTTTAACCACATGTTACAGTAGTTGGGTGATAGTTAACTATACATAGTTCTATTACTAGTTTAACCACATGTTACAGTAGTTGGGTGATAGTTAATTATACATAGTTCTATTACTAGTTTAACCACATGTTACAGTTGTCGGGTGATAGTTAACTATACATAGTTATATTACTAGTTTAACCACATGTTACAGTGTTGTGGAACAGTTAACTATACATAGTTATATTACTAGTTTAACCACATGTTACAGTAGTTGGGTGATAGTTAACTATGTGTAGTTAGTTATATTACTAGTTTAACCACATGTTACAGTGTTGTGGAACAGTTAACTATACGTATATTACTAGTTTAACCACATGTTACAGTGTTGTGGACCAGTTAACTATACATAGTTCTATTACTAGTTTAACCACATGTTCTGTTTCGTATTCGCTCTTGCTCGGCATCGCTCTCTGCACTATCTCGCGCACTGAATAAAGACCACAAATGTACCTTTAATCCCAAAATTCGTCTGACCACACCCCTATCAGCTTACCCATATAAGCAGGGGTGGGGCCACCCACTCGCCTCCTTCTCGCTTTCACCACAAGGAAGAAGTGCCTCGGTAGATCCCCACACTTGACACCATGCTGGAAGAAAGGATTAGGAGCAGCTTTGGGAAACAAGGATACGTTGACATCATATCTTTATTTTCTCTCTCACTATTTTCGAGAAAATACGGCGATATTGTCTTCGTACTGGAGTGTCTGGAAGATGATGATCATTCTAAAAATCCTCCACCGGTTTTCGTATTGGGAGTTCGTGCCGCTACATGCTTTTCCAACTGCAGTCCTTGCTGTGTGCTGGTTGCGGTAAAGGCACAGCTGGGCTGTAGGACGCGCCGCTGTTGTGAGACGCGGTGGGTTCCTGGTTCTGGTGAGTTATGTTTGCTGTCAGGCTTCACTTGTCTGTTAGTGCTATGGGGGCTACTTGACAATGTTTATGAAAACCGGCCCCAGGCTAGGGTCCTTTGTTCAGTCTCCTAGACGACAGAAGACCTTGGTCTGAAGCCATTTTAGTTTGACTAGTGGGCCGCGACCATTAACACTGGTGATCCCTGTGTGTTCTGGACGAGTGGTTATCTCTCTGTCCCGTGTTAAGCCCCTTCTTTCATATCCAAATGAGAGTATTCCTTCACGAGGATATATGTGCATGGATGTGCGATAGCGGCAGATCCATGTTCAAGTCAGCTACACAGGCCAGTTTGGTATTGTGCTGATTCCGTCGGGTGTTGGTAAAATCACCGTTGTAAAGCAGTGTTGACATCTTGTTTCTGTAAGGAAATACCCTTATAGTTCTTTTATTGAATGAAGCAGTGAGACAAGTTGAGTCTGAAGTCTGGTGCCGCCAAGGTTTTTATCTCGAAGTACACAGAGAACACAGGAAGGATAGCTCTTCAATCCGGACCACCTGCTCGAGTACACCCGCAGAATGATACTTGACGACAGACCGTCACACATTTTATACAGTATGGTACATAGGCCAACCTCTTCTCTGCCTTGGTGATTGATAGCCGTCATGTCACAGTTTGAGGACAAAGGATCTTATCAGAATGGTGTGTGTATATCTCTCGGTGTGTTATGCATTGATGTCTATGTGATGTGTGCTTGTGTGTGTGTTAAAGTGAGAGACATGAGTTTGCATGTCTAGCTGGCACTTTCGAACAAAAAAGGGGGGGGGTGTGTGTATCTCTCTCTATGTGTGTGCATTGGTGTCTGCGTGATGTGTGCTTGTGTGTGTGTTAAAGT
This sequence comes from Notolepis coatsorum, assembly GCF_963971535.1. Lineage (NCBI taxonomy): Eukaryota > Metazoa > Chordata > Actinopteri > Aulopiformes > Paralepididae > Notolepis > Notolepis coatsorum. Next base: position 84,065,837 of record NC_140166.1, on the reverse strand, counting down.
GTATGTGTTGGTGTGTGTGTGGGCTTTTGCATGCTTCTGATATCATCATGCACCTGTGTCTAGAACTGTTTCATGGAGCCCTATGTTTACACAGAGACCGTTTCATCGGGTCCCGTGTTTACATAGAGACATCTGACGTCAGTGTACAGAAGATATATAAGATATTGACAACAGATCAATGAATTAAAACTATCATTTCTCTTTTCTCTTAAAAAGTGAGGAGGGGTTCAGAACGGCGGCCTGTCTGGGTGAGTGTTATGTCATTGTATACAAGTTCAGGTGATAGCTGCTTAGCTTACGGTTAGCCAGTCAGCTGTTAGCTGCTGCGTTAGCCTGCTGGGATCGCTGCATGGCCTACTTAGGTTGGGCCTACTGTTAGCCAGTCAGCTGTTAGCTGCGGCGCTAGCATGTCGTGATCACTAGGTAACGTTGGCTTGCTGCTATAGGCCAAGGCCTGGCGTGGGGTAGCTTTGGCTCCTCGTGCGCCGCCGCGAGCTCGCTTCTGGTCGCGTGCGCCGTTAGCTCGGCGTCTCGCGAGCAGGGGCAGTAGCGCCCGAACGGTTGGAGCGGCCGTTAGCTTAATGCTACTCTGTTGAACGTGCTTTGATTATAACATGTTTTACACTTTGGACTACGACGTCATCTGTGACAGGGGATGTTCGTCGACCCTGCCCTGAGCCTGGACAGGGATTGCGTCAACAAAGACGACTGTAGCGACTGGTTGGAGCGACGACGCTGCCCAGTTCGAGCAACACAGGATCGGCTGTGTTGTCTACGGGGTCTTGAGACGGCACTTCGCTGATCTACGTTCCGGGTAGGACAAGGTTTGACCAGACCTTATAACGGGTCCTACTAATCACCCCAAAGTACCAGAAAATACCAGAAACTACCCCAAAATACCCCAAAATACCAGAAAATACCAGAAACTACCCCAAAATACCCCAAAGTATACCCCAAAATACCAGAAACTACCCCAAAATACCCCAAAATACCAGAGAATACCAGAAAATACCAGAAACGACCCCAAAATACCCCAAAGTATACCCCAAAATACCAGAAACTACCCCAAAATACCCCAAAATACCAGAAAATACCAGAAAATACCAGAAACTACCCCAAAATACCCCAAAGTATACCCCAAAATACCAGAAACTACCCCAAAATACCCCAAAATACCCCAAAGTATACCCCAAAATACCAGAAACTACCCCAAAATACCAGAAACTACCCCAAAATACCCCAAAGTATACCCCAAAATACCAGAAACTACCCCAAAATACCAGAAAATACCAGAAAATACCAGAAAATACCAGAAAATACCCCAAAATACCCCAAAGTATACCCCAAAATACCAGAAACTACCCCAAAATACCCCAAAATACCAGAAAATACCAGAAACTACCCCAAAATACCCCAAAGTATACCCCAAAATACCAGAAACTACCCCAAAATACCCCAAAATACCAGAAAATACCAGAAACTACCCCAAAATACCCCAAAGTATACCCCAAAATACCAGAAACTACCCCAAAATACCCCAAAATACCAGAAAATACCAGAAACTACCCCAAAATACCCCAAAGTATACCCCAAAATACCAGAAACTACCCCAAAATACCCCAAAATACCAGAAAATACCAGAAAATACCAGAAACTACCCCAAAATACCCCAAAGTATACCCCAAAGTACCAGAAAATACCCCAAAATACCCCAAAGTACCCCAAATAGTGTGTAATAGTGTAATAGTGTAATAGTAGTAATAGTGTGTAATAGTGTAATAGTGTGTAATAGTGTAATAGTGTAATAGTGTGATAGTGTGTACTAGTGTAATAGTGTGTAATAGTGTAATAGTGTGTAATAGTGTAATAGTGTAATAGTGTGTAATAGTGTAATATTGTGCAATAGTGTGTAATAGTGTAATAGTGTGTAATAGTGTGTAAAAGTGTAATAGTGTGCTAGTGTAATAGTGTAATAGTGTGTAAGTGTAATAGTGTGTAATAGTGTGTAAAAGTGTAATAGTGTGCTAGTGTAATAGTGTAATAGTGTGTAATAGTGTAATAGTGTAATAGTGTAATAGTGTGTAATAGTGTAATAGTGTGTAATAGTGTAATAGTGTGTAATAGTGTAATAGTGTGTAATAGTGTAATAGTGTGTAATAGTGTAATAGTGTAATTTTGTGTAATAGTGTGTAATAGTGTAATAGTGTGTAATAGTGTAATAGTGTAATAGTGTGTAATAGTGTGTAATAGTGTAATAGTGTGCTAGTGTAATAGTGTAATAGTGTGTAATAGTGTAATAGTGTGCTAGTGTAATAGTGTAATAGTGTGTAATAGTGTGTAATAGTGTGTAATAGTGTAATAGTGTAATAGTGTGTAATAGTGTAATAGTGTGTAATAGTGTAATAGTGTGTAATAGTGTGCGTGTGTGTGTGCGTGTGCGTGTGCGTGTGTGTGTGTGCGCCGCGCGTGTGTGTGTACGTGTGTGTGTGTGTGTGTGTGTCTGGGGTCTCTAGCACTCAAGATGGATTCCAACTTGTATGGCATCTTGATGGAGGAGCTGTGGAACAAGGGAAACCAACCAGGGGGGGAGAGATAGGGGGAGAGAGAGATAGAGAGAGAGAGAGAGAGAGAGAGATGGAGAGAGAGAGAAGGGGGATAGAGGGAGATGGAGAGAGAGAAGGGGGATAGAGGGAGATGGAGAGAGATAAGGGGGAGAGAGAGAACGGGGAGAGAGAGAGAGAAGAAGGGAGAGAGAGGGAGGGAGAGAGAAAGATGGATAGAGAGAGAGAGAGAGAGGGGGAGATGGAGAGAGAGAGAAGGCGGAGAGAGGGAGATGGAGAGAGAGAAGGGGGATAGAGGGAGATGGAGAGAGAGAAGGGGGAGAGAGAGGAAGAGAGAGAAGAAGGGAGAGAGAGGGAGGGAGGGAGGGAGAGAGAAAGATGGATAGAGAGAGAGAGAGGGAGAAGAGGGGGAGAAGGAGCTATTTATATAGCTCTTTTATCCAAAGCGCTTTACAATTTATGCCTCACATTCACTCACACACCGACGGCGGAGGCGACCATGCCAAGTGCCAATCTGCTCACCGGGAGGAGCAGGGCTTAAAGCCCAACCTCCAGGTTAAACCCTACTGATCAATTATGGGTAGTTTACATCATTGGTATATAATTTCATTGTTTATTTTTTTCCATTTGACACCGGAAATGCCACTCTGAAAGAGTTAAAAAGGTCCACGCACGAATAACATGCACGCGCGAATCAAAAAAGCTTATCAAACGCCGACGTCACTACAGGTGCATATTAATGAGCCGAATCTAAAAGCTTATCAGACGCTAGCACGGCCGTGACGTCACTTCAGGAAATGCCTTGCCCGTCCGGGTCATAGTACTACTCGATATATGGCGCTGGCTAACGTTAGCATTATGTCTACTGTCGTGAACCATTTGAGATCGGGGCATGTAGAGGAGTTTGAGTCCTCTTCTCTGACCTGTGTGGTGGTTCTCTCCTCTTTGTGTGCCCCCATCCTCGCGGGTGTTCTGCCGGGGAGCTTGTGGACGCGACGGCGGCGGCGGCCGTAGGGTGTTTGAGCCTGTAGCGTTAGTTAGCTCATAGCTATCGTGTACCACTAGCCTTTGCAAGCTCGAGCACCCTGCGGCTGCCGCCGTTGTCGCGTCCATGGGCTCCCCGCGGGGTACCCGTGGGGACGGGGGTGTACAGAGAGGAGAGAACCATTTTGGGTCGGCCGTTCATGGATGTCGGGATATGTTGTTAGCACAATAGCTACCAAGCTAAGCTATGTTAGCTACTAACGTTATAAACACAATATGTACAACGACACAATGATTTACATTATTACAAATATGGTAACGTGGTTGTGGCTTTTACAAATAGTGGTTAGCTTTAGAGATGGATGGCTATAATCACGGAGCAATAGTGTTGTTAGGTGAAACAGATACATTTTCATTCGGCTAGTAGTAGCTTGCATATATCTATGGTAGCAAGGCTCTCTGCCTGCAGTGCCTGCCACTAGCTGTGTGTGACTCTCAGCGCCCCCTGGTGAGCCCCCTGGTGCCCTGCACCTGTTGTGACGAGATCATTTCGATTACACACGCACGGTATGAACCATTGATTAAAATATCCACGTGCGTGGTGATTGTGTTGGGCAGACAAAATGTTTGATAAAAACGCTAAAACTGGGTCAATTTCAATACTTTTCTTTTCCTTCTTCATGAAAGTCACTGTTGGCCTAGTCCACATTGTTTATTGAACAAAAATACAACGTGAAGGTTGGCCTTTAAGTATCTTGCTCAAGGACACTCGGACACGCCGCCGGGAGGAGCCGGAATCGAACCGGGAATCGAACCGGGAATCTTCTGATTAACCAGACGAGCGCTCGGCTCTACCTCCTGAGCCCTCTACGTTTTTTATGTCTCACTCTTTGTCTCACTAAACCTTTACTGCGTTAATCCCTTCCTGGATGCAGCCAGAGTACAGAGTGCCTCAGTCACTACAGCCATAATGTGGAGACACACACACACACACGCACACGCGCACACACACACACACACACACACACACACACACACACACACACGCACACACACACACACGCACACACACACACGCACACTATTACACACTATTACACTATTACACACTATTACACACTATTACACTATTACACTATTACACACTATTACACTATCACACTATTACACTATTACACACTATCACACTATTACACTATTACACACTATTACACTATTACACTATTACACACTATTACACTATCACACTATTACACTATTACACACTATTACACTATTACACTAGCACACTATTACACTATTACACACTATTACACTATTACACACTATTACACTATTACACTATTACACACTATTACACTATTACACTATTACACACTATTACACTATTACACACTATTACACTATTACACTATTACACACTATTACACAAAATTACACTATTACACTATTACACACTATTACACTATTACACACTATTACACTATTACACACTATTACACTATTACACTATTACACACTATTACACTATTACACACTATTACACTATTACACACTATTACACTATTACACACTATTACACTATTACACTATTACACACTATTACACTATTACACTATTACACACTATTACACACTATTACACACTATTACACTATTACACTAGCACACTATTACACTTTTACACACTATTACACACTATTACACACTATTACACTATTACACACTATTACACTATTACACTAGCACACTATTACACTTTTACACACTATTACACACTATTACACTATTACACACTATTACACTATTACACTATTACACACTATTGCACAGTCTCTGGAGCGTAACAGTAAGAAGCATTTTGTATAAAAGTATTCTGTACTTCTGTATGACAACTATTAAAGAAACTTGAAACTTGAAACTTGATTACACACTATTACACTATTACACTATTACACTATTACACACTATTACACTATTACACACTATCACACTATTACACTATTACACTATTACACACTATTACACTATTACACACTATTACTACTATTACACTATTACACTATTACACACTATTTGGGGTACTTTGGGGTATTTTGGGGTATTTTCTGGTATTTTGGGGTATTTTCTGGTACTTTGGGGTATACTTTGGGGTATTTTAGTGTATTTTGGGGTAGTTTCTGGTATTTTGGGGTATACTTTGGGGTATTTTGGGGTATTTTGGGGTAGTTTCTGGTATTTTGGGGTATACTTTGGGGTATTTTGGGGTAGTTTCTGGTATTTTCTGGTATTTTGGGGTATTTTGGGGTAGTTTCTGGTATTTTGGGGTATACTTTGGGGTATTTTGGGGTAGTTTCTGGTATTTTGGGGTATACTTTGGGGTATTTTGGGGTAGTTTCTGGTATTTTCTGGTATTTTGGGGTATTTTGGGGTAGTTTCTGGTATTTTGGGGTATACTTTGGGGTATTTTGGGGTAGTTTCTGGTATTTTCTGGTATTTTCTGGTATTTTGGGGTAGTTTCTGGTATTTTGGGGTATACTTTGGGGTATTTTGGGGTAGTTTCCGGTATTTTGGGGTATACTTTGGGGTATTTTGGGGTAGTTTCTGGTATTTTCTGGTATTTTCTGGTATTTTGGGGTATTTTGGGGTAGTTTCTGGTATTTTGGGGTATACTTTGGGGTATTTTGGGGTAGTTTCTGGTATTTTCTGGTATTTTGGGGTAGTTTCTGGTATTTTGGGGTATACTTTGGGGTAGTTTGGGGTAGTTTCTGGTATTTTGGGGTATACTTTGGGGTGATTAGTAGGACCCCTTATAACACGTCTTCTGGTTTTACTTTTCTAAATGTTTTGTGAATAACGATGTTTTTCCCAAAAACGTGTGTTGCTGCAATGCATTTAGGATACGACGCGAGTTATGTGTGAACTGTTTTTGTCACTGGCAGTTAGCTTCTCCGTGCAAATCGGGTTGTTGTTACAGATGTGAAAATGATCTGGTTGTTGTGTGAGAAACATCATGTGTGTTTATATGTACCGTGTACTCACAACTAAGGTAACTAACCTATGAAGCTATGCTTAGTGACAAGTGAGTAAAAGAATGTTCTTTTCTCAGCCTGTGATGACAATGAACAGTGTGTTCACATATTAACAGGTTTTCCTGTTTTAACTGGCCGTATTAAGGGTAAAATAAGAGGATTGTGTTTCCCCCCGGTTCCCTGGGGACTTTTTCATCCTCCTATCAGACATGTTGCACTACATTGTGTCTTTTGTGTGGTAGGGATGCGATGTAACCCTTAGCTTGATTGCTGAGGTTGTGCTAAAACTGCTGGAGAAACTTTGTTTTCCTAAAAGAAAAGATTGTTTGGTCGCTGTCGTGTGTGCTTAGCAAGGCCTGTGGCCGATACTAATCGAGAATTATGTATTCTCTCATTATGAAAAACGGCGTTCCTCTGTAGAGTGTTTTTGCCATTTTTTGTAGGTGATGATGGGTTGTGTGTGTCATGTGACCTACAACTGGGTTGGACTGGCCACAGAAGCACATGTGTATGTTGGACCGGGGCTCTTAGCGCCCTCTCTATTCTGTGTTTTTTCCTTAGTAAAAATCAGATAGCAGGTTAGCTCATGCGCTGTGTGGAGCTGTCAAACGCTTCATAGAGCTGACTATGACTGTGTTATATTCTCTTTTTGTCATTACATCGTATCATGGGTGTGGGGTCGTAAAGGGGTGAACTGGTAACCTTTCCTCTCCTCCTTGTTTCTGTCGGTCAGGGGTACACCCCCTGTCCTTCAAGGTTCCCGTCACGTGGCGGTTCGGCACGTTACGGGGGGGGGGGGTTTCCTGGTCCCACGGCCTGGTATATTGGGCGTGTGCACCGCAGGAATTCCCCCGCCATAGAGTACGTCGCCGTGCGCGTCTCTGTTGGTAGGACTTCCGTGTGCTGTTCAGGTCCATGTGATGGATCTGTTTCAGGGGGGTGGTCAGGGCTCCTCCTCACCAAGCGCCTATTCGTGCCTTCTGTGAGTTCGGACTCCTTCTTCCATGTGAGGGAGCCTCCATCAGAGTACAGAGCCTTCCTCCTCAGATTGTCAAAGTGAGTGGACCCTCTAGAAGGTGTCCTATTCTATTGTATATGTATTCGATTCAATTCGATTATTGAGTGTGTATGGGTTCAGTGCCTCTTCCCCGGAGAGCCCTAAAACCAATTTTTTACATGGCTCAAGGTGCAATATATTCTTTTCAATCTGTACAGCTCGCGTGGGAAGTCTCTCTGGGGATCCCCGTCTCATTCCTATGGGAGGGTGGTGGGATGTAAAAATGTGAACAATTTTTACCCCCGGCTGTGTAGACTGGGATACATACTGTTGATGCTTCCTTCTTTTCTATTCAAAAAGTGTTGGAGTTAGGAAGTGTCACACCCCTCTTGTCGTTCCCCTGGCGCCTTGGGGATTCAATGACAGGTCTAAATAGCCTATTCATTGATGGGGGTGTGTCCCGACGCACGTATAGTGCTAGCTCGCTGTAAACAGGCGACTGACTGGCACGCCTTGGTTGCTTGTGGTTAAAACAGCGTTTTTATAAAGCAACTGAGATGGGGGTTTTTCCTCTTCCGACGACCAAATCCCACGACCTGGGTTGGTTTTCGACGGATTCTCGTTCATGTCTGGGGGATGATGACGGAATGGATCTGAACATATGTAGAGGGGTCTCACGCCCTTGGGGTGGGCCACCAGGCGCGGTTCGCCCGAACGTCTGGGTGGCGCCTTCTTTTCATGTTAAGATCGACACGCATATCTGCCCTTTCTCCTGGAGTAGGCATGTCGGCGTGGTTAGGGCACGGGACTGGTTCTGGTCACGCTGGTCCGGATCAGTTGAACCCGTTGTCCGCCGGGGATGCAGATCTGCTGTTCTGGTACCCTGAGGGACTTGGGCTTTTTTCAGGGGGAAAAATGCCAGGTCGGTCCGGGTGTCACAGGGTTAAGCGCTATGGAGACCCTGGTTGGGTACGTTTTTACTCAGCACTGTCGTAATGGCTTACGGCCATGCCATTCTGTACACGCTCGATCTCGTCGGATCTCGGCCGCTACACAGGTTGGTCCTGGTTAGTACTTGGTTGGGAGACCGCCTGGGAATACCAAGTACGGTGTGCTTAGGGGCTGGTTCTCCATTCTTTTTCGCTCCTCTCTCACGCATGGCGAAGAGGGGCCTGTGGGGGTGGTTTTTGACCTCCTCTGGTGACCCTGTGCTTCCCGTACCGCCAGGCCCGATCCGAAGTAATGTTTCGTCGACCCGTAGGCCTGGGTTAACCCTTTTTTGGAAACTGAAACACTTGTACTGCGGTATAGCCGGTGTATACCCGCAGGTGTGTTTTGGAGTTTTTTCTTGAGGGGTTATAGGAACAACCACCGCATTGGGTAACACCAAGGTGGTTGATTCCCTGGTGTGTTGGAGCAGTGTCAACTCCCGGGTTCACCGTTGAGGGTGCCCCTGCACGTTCATGACGTCTGCCAATCGTGTCAGCCTTCTCTGCCTCGACCCCTCTGGGTGGGGTTTTTTAAATGGAGGCTTGGTCATGCAACACCGCCAGCTTACGCTCCTTCCGCCGGGGCGGCTGTGTTCAGCTGTCCCCTCTGGCGCCTGTCTCGTCCGCAGTCTCCAGGCTAGGGTTAATAGCCTGTTGCCTGGTTTTTCCCCGGTGCGCTGCCTGCTTCCGTTGGTTAACCTTTTTTGTGTGCTTACGGCCATGCTGACTGCCTGTTGCAGGGTCAGTGTGCCAGGCGGTGTACTATTGGGGGGACGGGGCCCGCTCGGCTGAGGGGCCTTTGTCCGAATACGCTGGCGATGTGGGGGGCGGGGCACTACGTGCCCACCTGGTGGGGTCTTGATGCTGGCATCATGGACTTCTCCGGGCCCCCATTCCAGGGAGTCCAGTCCTTTTGGTGGGTCTGGGTCTTCCTTCGCGCTCCGCTGCTACGGCCTTGCCACGGGGTTGGGTTTGCCCTTGACCCCGTGATTCTGGGGGCAGTAACGAGGTTGTTCCTCCGTTCGTTCCCGGGTGGCATGCGGGTTGTGCGTGTGTGTAGTCGTGGGGTCAAGCCACGGTCTGCTCACCCTGTGCGTTGAGTTGCTTGAGTGCCTCTTCGCACGGTCGGGTCCGTCGCCCTCCCGTGAAGCCCCTAATAGGGGGGGTGCCCTCCATTAGGGTGGGTCGGGGGGGCTCGGCCCTCCCTGTTCTGATGGTTGTGGGGGGCTGTCAGCGGGGTGTATTTGTCGGCCGTTGGCTCTCGCTCGGCCTCCCTTGTGCAGAGAGCGATGCCGAGCGAGAGCGAATACGAAACAGAACGTTAGGTTATGACTATAACCAAGTTCTGTTAGTATAGCGACGCTCGGCATCCGACGCCGCTGCAGCCTTTGACCTCGCCTTGTGGCGAAAGCTTGGGAAGGAGGCGAGTGGGTGGCCCCACCCCTGCTTATATGGGTAAGCTGATAGGGGTGTGGTCAGACGAATTTTGGGATTAAAGGTACATTTGTGGTCTTTATTCAGTGCGCGTGCACATATGCGAGATAGTGCAGAGAGCGATGCAGAGCGTCGCTATACTAACAGAACTTGGTTATAGTCATAACCTAACGTTACAGTAGTTGGGTGAATCTCAGTAGCTTTTTCAGTAGTTAACTACTTTGGGTCATTTAGGTAGTTGATTAACAATTTTTATTTACCTAGAAATATAGCATTTTCCTGATTCCACCTCAAGATTCCCCTCCTTAAAACACACCTTTGGGCATTCCCACACTCCCTGTGTAATGATGAGATCCCACACTCCCTGTGTAATGATGAGATCCCACACTCCCTGTGTAATGATGAGATCCCAGACTCAGATTGGGATCATTTTCCGTGATGTAGTTTGTATATAATTCAACTCTTTTTTCAAAATAGTTTTAGCAATTTTTTTTTTTTGTAGTGGTAGTAGTAGTAGTAGTAGTAGTAGTAGTAATAGTAGTAGTAGTAGTAGTAGTAGTAGTAGTAGTAGTAGTAGTAGTAGTAGTAGTAGTAGTAGTAGTAGTAGTAGTAGTAGTAGTAGTAGTAGTAGTAGTAGTAGTAGTAGTAGTAGTAGTTGATATTCAGTGTTTTCTCATTGTGAAGTAGCTAGTAGTTTGGTGAACTACAGTTGAGTAGTTTCCCAGATACTGTTGACAAGATCATTCCAGGTGTCGATCAGATCAGAGTGGTAGTGGTCAGGGGCGTCCATTTGGTATGGCAAGGTATGGCACTCGCCATACCTTGGCAAATAAAAATGTAAAAAAAAACAATTTTTTATGTTGATTTAGAATTCGAATGTCAACATTATGAACGAAGCTTCGAACTATTTGGTACAGCCCTAGCATGTTTTGATATTGTCAATTATCTCACTTTTACTAGGTGACTTTTGCTGTGACTAACTGAAATATGCCCCAAAAAAAGGGAAAATGGACATAGGGACGTTTTTTTTTTATCAAAGGGCAGCAGAGACAAGTGATACAGGGATACAGGTAAGGTCTGGCTTAGTGATTATAATAGTGCAATGCTTGTGTAGTCCTGTGTCATACCTAAATGTCATATAACTGAATTGTATAGAAACAACTCACCAAAAGTGACTATTGCACAACTGATTTGACAAAAAAAAATCCTTTTAGTGAAAGGACGCCACTGGTAGTGGTAGTTCGTCAGTGGTAGTTCAACAGGAATACTCTGTAAGCTTAAGAGCGAGAGAGAAAGGGGAGGATAGAGTGAGAGAGAGGCAGAGAGAGAGCAGAATGTGGATATATGAATGGATTTGCAAAACTCTTTGTTCAAATTGCTCTTGCTGTAAATTAACTATCTACATTTCTAAAGATGACTTGTTCTTTTTACTTGGGAATGAGCTCTTCTACTGGAACTGGGTTCATAGAGGTAGGAAAACAAATTCCTTGGGTTTTGACACACTGACTATCGAGCAAACACACAACACACCAACCCACTGGGAACCCAGGGACTGCTGGGAAACTATACTCGCAAAACACAAATTAATTGGGGGAGAAATTACTAATTCTGACAGTCCCCAAAGAGGCCTTTCATCTTATAAATAGTGGCTGCAAACTTGAGTATTTTTGCTATGGTAACGCAGCCGCTGCAGATGATAGGATTGGTGTGGCTGGTCCCAGGGGCCCGGCGTGACAAAGAACACTTGTTAAGCAACCGCATAACGGGGTCCCAACACGGCCTGTGACTGCGCCCAGCCTCACCTAGAAACCTGCCGTATTTGCATTCCGCCTCTCCAGACAATCTGAGGGGCTGCAGTGTCCCAGAGACGGCACTAGAAACGCACATAAATTAGTCTTTATTTCCCCCTCTCTCTCGCTCTTCCCTCTGTACTCCTCCCCCTCTTCCTCTTCCTCCCCCTCTTCCTCTTCCTCCCCCTCTTCCTACTCCCTCCCCTGGATTTGTCCCGTGGCTTCATCGCATCACAGTTCACGCAAAGGACTCGACGAGACTCAAATTCGACTTTCAAGTTGAATTACAATCTGTATTTACTTTTCCCGAGGCTGAAGTGTGAGCCGGGGTATCTGCTCTTAATGTCCTAAAACTATAGTTTTTCATTAAGCATTGGACATGTCATTTTGAATAAAACAACAGTGTCAAATGAAGTTCACTTGAACCTTAAATTTAAAGTTCTACAGGACTTTTGGTACAGTGGTTAACATTCCGGTGAAACCGTTACTTTCAGAGCCCCATGCTAATCTGCCATCTCAGATTCAACATGGAGGTTGTTATTGTATTACCGGCTGGTAAACAGACAGTTGGCGGTAGTGGATCTAGGGGGGGCAGACCTTTGAGTTGGAGGACTTTATTGGAGACTGGAACACAGATATGCAACGAAAAGATGCACCCGTCTTCAAGTCATTCAGTAGGTTTTGTGATCTGCACGGCCTCAGCCAGCTAATCACCCAACCCACACGTGTATGTGAATCAACTCAGACTACCATTGACCTCATTCTGACCTCCGACAAGTCCAAGATCTCCAATAAAGGGGTTATAGCATGCAGGTTAAGTGATCATTATATGATATTCTGTACCCGCAAAAAACTAAAACAAAAGGCTGGCTGCCACAAAACAGTAACATCTAGAGACCTCAAAACCTACTCTAGCGAGGCCTTCAACCTTGAACTGGAGAGTCTGGACTGGTCAGATGAACTCAATGGTACACTGGTTGAAGAAACATGGCTTGGTTTCAAAACCAAATTCTCAACAATACTAAACGACATGGCCCCCCTAAGAACCACCAGGGTAAAAAATCGCGCTGAGCCGTGGATGCACTCCGAAATACTGGCCGCTATGAAAACCAGAGACAAAAAATGCTCTGAGTTTCGTAAAAGTCAGTCAAAGCTTACTAAAAGCACGAGCAGTGAACTCCAAGCCCACGTGACTGAACTCAAACTAGAAAGAAACAGACTAAGAAACGACGTAAACTCCATGATCAAAACTGCAAAAAAGAATTTCATCAATGACAAAACTGAGGAAAACAAAAACAAACCACGTGAACTTTGGAAATTACTCAATAATCAACTAGGATGCAGTAAAAAACTTAAAACCAGATTCTCAAACATAAACATAAAAACGGACAACACGCTCATCACAGACAAGCTGGATGTAGCCAATTACTTAAACATTTTCTTCACAAACATAGCCACAACACTGGTAAACAAACTACCCTCCCACTCAGGGCTTTATGGGGTAGAACAAATAGTAGCTTACTACAAAAACCTAGGGGTCCGCAAGGACGACTTCAAGCTGGAAATGGTAACAACAGATGAGGTACTCAATAAACTGAGCGCCCTCCAACCTAACAAGGCCACTGGCCATGACAACATCCCCTCCAAATTCCTCAGAGACTCAGCAGCCGCCATCACCCCAATCATCACACACATAATAAACCTCTCCATAAAACAGGGACACGTCCCCAAGGACTTCAAAATTGCGAGGGTGACCCCTCTGCACAAAAAGGGCAGCAAATTAGACCCAGGCAACTACCGCCCTGTTTCTATTCTCACCTCCATCTCGAAAGTCATGGAAAAAATTGTCTACGAACAGGTCGAAAAGTACCTAGCGGAAAAAAATCTAATCTACGAATTCCAATCTGGCTTCAGAACATCCCACTCCACTGACACATGCCTTCTCTATTTGAATGACCACATCAAACAAGAGGTGGACGCAGGCAAATACTGCGGCATGGTCATGCTGGACCTACAAAAGGCCTTTGACACGGTCAATCACTCCATTCTGATTGACAAGCTAAAAGCAATTGGTTTTGATAGTCTATCAGTGAGCTGGATGCAATCCTACCTTGAGGGGAGGGAACAGATGGTGGAGGTAAACGGTACCCTATCCCCCCCCTCACAGTGAGCTGTGGTGTTCCACAAGGAAGCATACTAGGACCGCTACTGTTCCTAATTTATGCAAATGACATGTCGTCAGCTTGTGACTGCAACTTGTTCCTGTTTGCGGACGACTCAGCCCTGCTGGTCTCTGACAAGAACAAGTTACAGGTTGAAGAAACCCTCAGCTCGGAACTAGGCAGAATCTGCATATGGCTCGCTGATAACAAACTATCATTACACATGGGCAAAACAGAGTCCATTCTCTTCGGTTCAAATAACAAACTCAGCAAGACCGACGGCTTCTCAGTTACAGTGGGTGACAATATTGTCACAAGGAAAGATGAAATTACCTACCTGGGTTCCATCCTAGAGGCTAATCTCTCCGGTGACAAAATGGCATCCAATGTAATAAAAAAAGTCAACCAACGAACTCGATTCTTGTACCGGATCTCCTCTCTGGTAAACAAGAATACCCTGAAGACTCTGGCAGGAGCACTCATTCAGGGGTACTACGACTATGCTTGCACCTCATGGTACCAAAGCACCTCAAAGGCGCTAAAAACAAAATTACAAACATCTCAAAACAAACTGGTCAGACTACTGCTTGACCTTACTCCTAGAACCCACCTCACCCCTGCCCACTTTGACAACCTAGGATGGCTTAGAGTAGACGACAGAGTACAGCAACTTGCAATGGGCCTGGTCTACAAGATACACTACACGACCAAGGTACCCATGTACATGTCAAAATACTTCCCAAAGGTCAGTGAATACCACGATCACAACACCAGAGGGAGCTCCACAAATCATGTTAAACCCAGATTCGGCTCAAATAAGGGACTAAACACGTTTCGCAATTATGCCACATCAATGTGGAACGCCCTACCCAAAGGAATGTGGATCACTACCCACTTTCAAAACCTCTCTCAAGGGACACCTACGGGAGACTGCAATTCAACACTGGCCCCTGTAAATATCCTAACCCAACCCCCTCCAATGTACAGTCATTTACCTAGTATGGTTTTGTCAATAGTCCAATGTACAATTTTGTTTGTTTGTACAGTGTCTCCCCCCCCCCCCTCAATGAACAGTTTTGCCAATGTACAGTCATTTACCTAGTATGGTTTTGTCAATAGTCCAATGTACAATTTTGTTTGTTTGTACAGTGTCCCCCCCCCCCCCCTCAATGTACAGTTTTGCTTGTTTATACAGTGTGCCCCCCCCCCCCCCAACCACCTCCAATGTAGATTACCCAGTATGGTTGTCAATATCCCAGTGTACCCAACCCCCCCCACCCAACCTCCTCCAATGTACAGTTTCTACGTCAAATGTATATACTCCCTTTTCCTGACTCCTTCTGTATCACAAACAGTACTGTATTTGCAAATCTGGTATGTCATAAATGTATAGATGTAGCAGTACTGACTATCTGTATGTCATGTATGTCATATATGTCCTGATGAATTGAAAATGGGGGACCCTGATGTAAACAAGACGAAAGTCTTTCTCTGGTCTGCATCCCCTTAACAATTGTGTGTATTGAGCTGTACTGTATTGTACCCATTCTGCAATCTGTTAATAAAGTTTTCAATCAATCAATCAATCAATCAATCAATCAGGACCAAGGGCCAGAAATGTAATATGGGTGGGGGCATGGCCGCCTAGTTATAGTTGAAAGTGGGGGTGCAAGATATTTTTAAATTCTTTCTTTTTTTTTCTTTTTGGACAGGCAAGGGGTGGTTAGGAGGGGGTCCGGCACGACCCCCTCCATGGCAGATTTATTTTTTAAATGTAATGAACCTGTACGTGCAATTTCCTGCAATATAAAGCCTTCAATCTTGACCAATAAAGCTGCTCTTTTCACTATAAAACTCAGTTTATATTGCAGTATGATAGCCAATTACTATAATAATAATATATTAATATATATATATATATATATATATATATATATATATATATATATATATATATATATATATATATATATATACTGTATATACACTGTATATAGATTTTTCGCTCATTTATTTTTATTAAATCAATCTCCTTTCAAATAGGCCAAGTTTTTAATAAGAAAGAGAAAAAAGATATATTTCCATTACCTGTAACTCTTGTGTCTCTTTCTCTCCTTCTCTGCCTCCTCCCTGAATCTGCAGTGCACAGTCATGACATCGATCTCCAAAAAAAAATGTAAAAGTAAAAAAAATAAAATGGAGGCCCCTCGTCACTAAAGGCCCACGGGCCGCTGTCGTTGTTAATCCGGCCCTGCTCGTCTGCCATATAGATAGCGTTAACGTTTTCAAATGAAGTCAACGTCATCCAGCTGACACCACATATCTAGATAACGTTAGCTAGCAGCTAGCACTAAAGCTAACACCAACCAGAGAGGGAAACGTTATTATTATTTATTAGAGGATTTACGGTATGACCAGATCGCATTTCGGGACTGTGAAACACTTTTATTGTATTGCGTGGTAGAACCGTAGAAGTTCTACCACTCAATAGTAAAGACATGTCTAACATAATCCTTTTATTTGAACAATTTACTGGAAAAGCCTGCCTGCCTGCCACCAATATTATGACACACTCTGTGGGCTTTGATATTTACACTCAGCCTACCTGCAGGCTGCAGCGCTGTGCGCCAAGGTCTACACGCTGGGGATAGGAGGCACTGGATCAAACCATATGGGGCAGGGGGGGGGGGGGGGGTCGCAATCTTTGGAAACTTAAAAACTTGTTATTAAGTGTCATTGTGTATTATTAATTTGATTGAAATTACGTAGTTATGGTTAGATTTATATATTGGGGGGGATATATCATATTTTTCATATGATCAAAAAGTGGGGGTGCAAAATCAGATGTTTGAACCCCCAAGCTCAATAGTGGTGGGGCACCTGCTTCGACTGCTCCATTATGTAGGCGTCTATGGGTGGGGGTCTGTGGGGATGTGAATGTGATTTGACATGTACAAAATGTACTGCAGGCATTCGCTTCCAAGGCCTTAGGTCACCATGGTGTTTGTTTGTTCATATGCCTTTTGATATAATTATTCAATAATAAGATATTGAATAAAGGAACATGCCAACATAACATTGCTTAGCGTCTTCTCCAGAGTCAGATGAGAAGACATCTGTTAAGCAAAACAGAATTGCTTCACCTGCCGGCCAAATCCTCCCCCCTGACCGAGCTTTCCATCACAGCCGAGAATGCAACTGTGACCGCGTCCCTGACCACCAAGAACCTTGGTATTGTCCTTGACGACCAGTTGAACTTCACCGCTCACATTGCAGCGACAACCAGAACCTGCAGATTCCTCCTGAGCAACGTCAGAAGGATCCGCCCCTTCCTGACAAAAGAAGCCACCCAAATCCTTGTCCAATCAACAGTCATCTCCCGCCTCGACTACTGCAACGCACTGCTTGCTGGCCTTCCGGCCACTGCCACCAAGCCTCTTCAACTCATTCAGAATGCAGCGGCCCGCCTGATCTCAAACCTACCGAAGTCAGCTCATGTCACCCCACTTCTCAGGGACCTGTACTGGCTGCCCATTGCCGTACAAATCCGTTTCAAGGCCCTCGACCTGGCATATCGTGCGGCGAAGGGAACGGCTCCCGCCTACCTCCGGTCAATGGTCTCTAACTACACACCCTCAAGACCCTACACTCTGCATCTTCTGGCCGCCTCAGACCTACTCCTATCCGAGCTCCGGGAAGGTCATGGTAAATGGTAAATGGCTGCTTTTTTATAAAGCGCTTTACAATTTGTTACTCACATTTTACCCATTCACTCACACATTCACTCACACATTCACTCACCGACGACGGCGGAGGCAACCATGCAAGGTGCCAACCTGCTCATCAGGAGCAATTAGGGGTTAAGTGTCTTGCTCAAGGACACATCAACACGCTGCCCGGGAGGAGCGGGAATCGAACCGGGAACCTCCGGATTGCCAGACGACTGCTCTACCTCCTGAGTCACTGTCACCCTGTGTCATCAAAGAGAAGTCGCCTATTCTTGGTCCTTGCCCCACAATGGTGGAACGAACTTCCCACCACAGTTAGGACAGCCGAAACTTCTTCAATCATTATCTGAAATGAAAAAAAATTATATTATAATAATAATCTAACCCTAACTAACCTTACGTTTATGCACTTGTCCTAATATACTAATGTAGCGGGTGGGGGTATAGGGGTATCTGTATGGGGGTGTGTATGTACCTGCGGGAGCCTAAGAGGAGGACGTGTCCTGAGATGGTCTGGAAGAGGACCTAAAGGCTTACCTGGCTGATAGAACAGGCAAGTGAATATCGGCCTATGATGATATTTGAAGTACCGTCACTGTACTGCACCATGCTGTCCCTGTTGTTTGTCTAGACGGAGTCCAGGAAGTCCCGGTGGGAGGGGAGAGAGCCGTCTTGGGAGGATGGTGATTTTGTGCAGAAGACAGCTACAGCAGGCGAGTGCAGGACCACCGGGGGGGGGTAGCTTATATAAACGTCATGCAGTCTACACATGTGTGCCCTCTTCTTCTTACGCAACTGGGGAGCGTCGTTGGAGGGAGCGAGAAGTGGATTGGCTGGCTGGCGTGACGGGGGCGGTGCCCGGAAGTACTGGCGCTGCTGAAAGCAGGATCAATGACGGACAGTAGCAGAACGAAAACGGGAGTCGAGAGGACGGTAACAGAGGACGCGGGGCTGTAGGAGTACGAGGACACGCGACTCTTTTGTGTTGTGCTTTTTCCTCCAGTGGAACCAGTTCATATCGCCGACTGCGGTGTTCCCCCCGCAGTGGAAACGGGTGGAGCCTCAGACAGGAGAGACATTATCGCCACACCAGCCGCCGTGAGTAAAGGATGCAAGACATTAGAATACGCGCCTGACAAGCGAACTGTTTCCCGAGTGGTAAATGAAGACATAGACGAACAGTGACGGCATTGGAATTAGGAATATTATTATTATCATTTGCCGTGGCTCCCCGAGGGATGGTGTGATATAGATACCTATTTCAGGCTGTTTGCAGTGAACCGAGTGGTGTGGTGTGATTCTAGACTAATGTTTGATAGTCATAGACCCGTGTGCAGGGAAAACCCTTTTTCTTCACGTGTGTAGTGCCTCAAGGGCGGGGATAGGTGACGTGGGTGGGAGCAACATTCTGGGGGTGGGTTTACAGGGCATTGAGTGCTTCCTCCTTTTAACTACCCTAGGCTTAGGAGGCGTGGGTCTTTTAAATAGGCTAACAACCAATTATTTATATAGAAGTATAACCCTTGTATTAAATATCTATTTTTCCTGCAATAAAAGCTTTCTTACTGTTTCTCGGCGCATTCTCCCGTGTCTGTTTGTGGTCCTGGGGAAATTCATGGTGGTAGGTCGGCTGGCCCCTTTGGGAAGAGTATCCGTGCATGTGCACACCTTAGCCTTAGACCTGGATACTTCCCGTGGGGGTCAGGTGACATATTTTGGCGTAGTCGGTAGGATTTCCCCATAGTCCACAGCAAACATGGTCGATGAGAATGTTAGAGAAACTGGGATGCAAGCAGTCATGATGCCCTGGTACTTGGGGTCGCACTGGGTTCCTAAGTTTAGTGGAGAACCGGGGACCACTAAATATAGTCAATGGCTAACCCAGGTAGAGGCCTTTTTGCGAGCACAGACTTTGCCCTCCCCACAGGGAATATATTTCCTGTTTAGCTCCCTTGATGGCCCTGCACATAGAGAAGCCATGCTCCTCTCAGCCACTATTAAAGCTTCCCCTAAGGAAGTAATCAGGGCGTTAACCCTGAAGTACGGAGACCATAGGTCTTCTGATATCCTTCAGGAAGGTTTTTTTAATTGTAGACAGGCGGAGAAGGAAGGGATAGAGGAGTTCACCCTGCGCCTTAGAGAGTGCCTGTACCTATGGAGGGTTAGTGACCCAGATGGGGCGGGGGAGGAGAATAAGAGGCTGAGGGCGCAGTTCACTAAAGGCCTACGGGAAGGCCCTATCAAGCGCAAACTCCTACGCCACCTGAGACGGAACCCAGAGACAACTTTTGAGGAGGTTTGGCAGGAAGCAAGCTCCATTGAGCGGGAGGAACAAGCTTCCACTGAGGTGGTGGCGGCTTGCCAGACCCGAGCTGCCCCAGCTATCCCACCTCCCGGCGTGGAAGCAGTATCCCAGAGCGGCCTACAACAGCTGAGAGACTCGCTACGGGTGGAGCTACAGAGGGAACTACGTGACCAGGTAACACTGCTGGGGAGCACCCTTGCCGAGGAAATACGGAGCCAGATATGGGGTTCTGGACCTGGACCCGAGTCAGCACAGACGTGGGAACAGCCAGGCCCTTCAGCTAGACCCTCTGCCCGGCCGCGCCGACGCCCTGACAACCGGGAGCCGCGAAACTACCAGTGGGATGAGCAGGGTCGGCCCATCTGCAAGAACTGCGGGGAGGCAGGACATATTGAGAGTTACTGCACGCGTAGGACCACACTTCCCCCGGATTTTCAACAGTCCCGGTCACTACAGGGCAAGTGACCGGTTCAGAAGGTACGACGGAGGCCCTACAGAGACCAACCATGGTGGGTCGCTGTCCAGAGGTAGAGGTCCTGATTCGGGGCAAGAAGATACCCTGTGTGCTGGACACGGGTTCACAGGTGACTATGTTTGGCAAATCATTCTTTCAGCGCCATTTCGGGGGCGAAGGGTTCCAGGGGCCTGGAGGACTACCCTGGCTGACCCTGCGAGCTGCCAATGGGCTACAAATTCCGTTTGTGGGCTACGTGGTTCTGGACTTTACCATCGGCGGTATTGAGGTACTGGGTCGGGGAGTGGTGATTGTAAACGATGACTGTATTAGTACGGAATATGGGTTGTTGGGCATGAACGTTATCTCAGAATGTTGGGAGGGCATATTTCAGGGGGGACACCCAGGGCGGGAAGCTTTCACCTCCACTGTTCCTCCAACGGCCCGGAGGGTGTGGGAAAAGGCGTTTAACCTCTGTCAGCAGGTACAAAGCACCCCCCCAGCCGATGTGGCCAGTGGCACAGCTAGACTGCGGTGGCAGGCCCCTGTCCTGGTGCCCCCCGAGTCGGAGATCGTGGTATGGGCAGAGGTTAGTCCACGGATGAGTCGCCTGGACTGCCCGGTGTTGGTGGAAGACCACACTGACCTGGTGGTAGGAGAGTGTGGCTGGCGAGTGGCTCGGTCCATCAGCTGGGTACGGGGGGTAAGGTGCCATTGCGTATTTGTAACCCCCACCTCTCCTCTGTGCTGATCCCCCAGCGGTGCTCCCTGGCCACAGTGTCATTGGTCCCCCTGCAGGATATCCATGGGACCAACCAGCTGATTCTGAGGGACACCGGCCCTGGGGTGGTAGAAGTGGACGTGCGTCGAGTAGCTGAACCCCCCCTTGCCGACCACCCGGCCCTGCTGCGCCGATGGACCCATGTATTCGCTGCACATGAGGAGGACTTCGGACGTACCAAGGTGATTCAACATAATATCCCCACTGGAACCGCACCACCGATTCGGGAGAGGTACCGTCCGATTCCACCCAAGCTATACGCAGAGCTGAGAACGCTGCTGCAGGGGATGGTCGACAGCAAGGTGGTATGCGAGAGCTCCAGTCCATGGGCGGCCCCAGTGGTGTTGGTCCGCAAGAAGGATGGATCCTGGCGCTTCTGCGTAGACTACCGGAAGCTGAACGCTGTGACCCACAAGGATGCATACCCGCTGCCCCGGATAGAGGAGTCATTGACCAATCTGACCCAGGCGACCTGGTACAGTACCCTGGATCTGGCCAGTGGGTATTGGCAAGTGGAAGTGGTGCCGGAGGACCAGGAGAAGACAGCCTTCGCCACACCACTGGGGTTGTACCAGTTCGAGAGGATGCCCTTTGGTCTGTGCAATGCCCCCGCCACCTTTCAACGATTGATGCAGCGTTGCCTGGGTGGTCAGGTGAATGACCATCTCCTCATATACCTGGATGACGTGATCGTCTATTCCCCAGACTTTCAGAGCCACCTGGATCATCTCGAGATGGTGTTCCATCGCCTGCAGGAGCATGGTCTCAAACTCCAGCCAGGGAAGTGCAGGTTGTTCCACCGGGAGGTGAGGTACCTGGGACATATCGTCAGCGGCCAGGGGGTGGCGACTGACCCAGAGAAGACTCAGGCCGTCCGCAGCTGGCCTGTGCCCACCACGGCCAAACAGGTGAAGTCATTCCTGGGATTTGTGGGGTACTACAGGCGGTTCGTCCCTGGCTTCGCCCGGATCGCCGCCCCTCTTAACCGACTGCTCCAAGGCACTGCTGGACGACCGTCTGCGCCAGTGACCTGGGCGCTGCCCTATCAGCAGGCATTTGAGGAGCTGAAGAGGAACCTGTTGGAGGCCCCCATCTTGGCCTTCGCTGATTACGGCCAGCCGTTCAGGCTCTACACGGATGCCAGCTTGGAGGGACTGGGAGCAGTCCTGTCCGAGGTCCAGGGGGGCCAAGAGCGGGTCATCGAAGTGGGCAGTGACCGAAAAATTCAAAGATTACCTCTGGGGGGCCCAGTTTACTATCTTCACGGACAACAATCCGCTGGTGCATCTGGAAACGGCCCGGCTGGGGGCACAAGAGCAGCGCTGGGCGGCCCAGCTTGCGAACTACTCCTACGTAATCAAGTACCGGCCAGGGGCTGTCAATCAGAATGCCGATCTATTGTCTCGGTTGCCAGAGACGGGGAACACGACGGTCCAGGCAGTGGAAGGACGGGACCCGCTGGAGAGGGAGGCGGAGGAAGCTGCGGACACGGAGGCGGCAGCCACGGAGGCACGGGACTGGAAACAGAGCCAGCGGGGGGATCCGGACCTGCGACAAGTCCATCAATGGCTGACCCAGGGGGCACCGCCACCTCCAGACCGCCGCCATCCCTTGTGTCCGGGCCTACGAGGTCTGCTGGCCGAATGGGAGTGCCTGAACCTCCACAGAGGGCTTATTGTGAGGAGAGGGGTGGAGCCTGATACCCACCTGACCACTGACCAACTGGTTGTACCCCTCAGTCGGGCCAAGGGTCTCTGGAAAGACTATCATCAGGCCGCTGGCCATTCTAGTGCCGAGAAGGTACTCTCCTTGCTGCGGCGGCGGTTCTTCTGGACAGGCATGGGCAAGACAGTGCAGCTCTGGACCAAGGAGTGCCCCACGTGTGCAGTCAGCAAGGCCGGACCAGAACAACGGGCGCCTCTGAGCTCCATCCGGAGTAGCTACCCGTTTGAAGTGGTGGGTTTGGACTACTTATCCTTGGGGCGGCCGGCCGATGTCTATCCCTACATCCTGGTGATGACTGACCTGTTCTCTCGCTACGCCTTTGCCGTTCCCACCAAAGATCAGACGGCGTCCAGTACTGTCAAGGCGCTATGGACAACACTGATCCAACCCTTTGGGTGTCCAGAACGGTTTTTGACGGATCAGGGGGCTGCATTTGAGTCCCGGCTGATGCAGCAGTTGTGTGACATGTATGGGTGCGTGAAGAGCCGCACGACTCCGTACCACCCTCAGGGCAATGGGGCCTGTGAGCGCTTTAACCAGACGCTGCTCTCTCTACTGGGCTCTCTCGACCCCGACATCCAACCAAACTGGCACCATCAGCTTCCATACCTCGTCCAAGCCTACAATAATGCCATACACGCAAGTACTGGTATGACTCCTCATTTTGTAGTGTTTGGTCGCCATGCCAGGTTACCAGTGGACTTGATACACGATGTCTCACCCCCGCAACGGAGAGCCACCCTGGAGGGATGGGTTCACGGCCATCACCAGACACTGACAGAGGCCTACGAGCGTGTACAGGCGAATGTGACCAAGAGGCAGCGGTGGGACCAAGCTCGTTATGACCGAGGGGCGCGAGCAGTACCCTTGCTGCCAGGAGAACGGGTCTTGATAAGGAACTTTCGTCGGCGGGCCCAGGGGAAGTTGGCACCCCGGTGGGTACCCAGACCCCATGTGATTATCAGACAGCCCCGACCCAACCTGGTCGCACCCTGCATAGGAACAATCTCCGCCCCTGTCCAGCGGGAGTGCCCTCATACCCTGATGAAGTGCTGGAGGGACCGGCAGAAGGTAGGGCCCCCCTAGAAACCCAGGGTCTCCGCTTCCCCTTCCTGCCGCCCCCAGCGACCGGCCAGGGCGGTTACATCCTCCCGGTCCCAGAGCTTCACTTTGGCCCCGCTGTACCGAGACCTGTGGAGGAACCCCGGTTACCTGTACAGCTGGAGGCAGCCGAGGCTGCAGTGGTCCCCCTGGAGGTGATACCGCCTCGACGATCCCGGTGCCTGGAGTCGAGTGGAATGCAAGGAGTTCCTGGAGAGATTGAGGTACCTGTCGATCCTGAGGAATGAGGTCCTGGAGAAGTTGAGGTACCTGTCGATCCTGAGGAAGGAGGGAGCAGCCAAGGGAATGGAAGGGCCAAAGCCGGGCCTGCAGTGGTCCCCTTGGAGGCGAGACCGCCTCGACGATCCCGGCGCAGCAACTTGGGCAAACCCCCCATCCGCTTGGTCCAGCTGTGATGGCCGGGACGGCCATCGAAATAGGGGGGGGGGAAATGTCGCGGGTGGGGGTATAGGGGTATCTGTATGGGGGTGTGTATGTACCTGCGGGAGCCTAAGAGGAGGACGTGTCCCGGGATGGTCTGGAAGAGGACCTAAAGGCTTACCCGGCTGATAGAACAGGCAAGTGAATATCGGCCTATGATGATATTTGAAGTACCGTCACTCTACTGCACCATGCTGTCCCTGTTGTTTGTCTAGACGGAGTCCAGGAAGTCCCGGTGGGAGGGGAGAGAGCCGTCTTGGGAGGATGGTGATTTTGTGCAGAAGACAGCTACAGCAGGCGAGTGCAGGACCACCAGGGGGGGGTAGCTTACATAAACGTCATGCAGTCTACACATGTGTGCCCTCTTCTTCTTACGCAGCTGGGGAGCGTCGTTGGAGGGAGCGAGAAGTGGATTGGCTGGCTGGCGTGACGGGGGCGGTGCCCGGAAGTACTGGCGCTGCTGAAAGGAGGATCAATGACGGACAGTAGCAGAACGAAAACGGGAGTCGAGAGGACGGTAACAGAGGACGCAGGGCTGTAGGAGTACGAGGACACGCAACTCTTTTGTGTTGTGTCTTTTCCTCCAGTGGAACCAGTTCATATCGCCGACTGCGGTGTTCCCCCCGCAGTGGAAACGGGTGGAGCCTCAGACAGGAGAGACATTATCGCCACACCGGCCGCCGTGAGTAAAGGATGCAAGACATTAGAATACGCGCCTGACAAGCTAACTGTTTCCCGAGTGGTAAATGAAGACATAGACGAACAGTGACGGCATTGGAATTAGGAATATTATTAGTAGCGTGAAGCTGAAGATTATCGGAACGGCATGCAGTAAGCCAGTAAAACTGTAGAAGATTTGAACCTAGTATTGTGGACACTCCATCCTCTGTGAACTACCTTTCTCTCTCTTTTCTGAATCATATGGAGGATATCTAATTTGTGCATTGTGACGAACCCGTGAACGGGGGGGACCTTGCTATTACTGACTGTGCCCTCCATTGCAGGAGGGAGGACATTATTGCACGCCTGGTGCTTGGAGTGCCTAAAACACCCCAGTACGGACAGAACAGTTTTTAGCCCGAAGGCGGGAGGGGCTACGGGAGCGGAAGGAGGTGGCGTCCTTCCGGCCCTCACCTTCGGGCCCCGGTCATACTTAAAACCTTTGTTTTTAGTGTTTGTCAACTCAGCGCTTCCACTGCCCAAACCTAGGTTAGGGTATGAGAGGAGTATTCTAGGCCTAGGCCCTACCCCTAGCGGTGAGCAGCCCGTGCTATTTTATCCCAGCCCCCTTAGTTACTGTGTGACACTTAGTGTGTATTTACCTACCTATATTCTCTCTAATAATTTGCCGTGGCTCCCCGAGGGATGGTGTGATATCGATACCTATTTCAGGCTGTTTGCAGTGAACCGAGTGGTGTGGTGTGATTCTAGACTAATGTTTGATAGTCATAGACCCGTGTGCAGGGCAGACCCTTTTTCTTCACGTGTGTAGTGCCTCAGGGGCGGGGATAGGTGGCGTGGGTGGGAGCAACAGTCTGGGGGT
Organism: Notolepis coatsorum; assembly: GCF_963971535.1. Taxonomy (NCBI): domain Eukaryota; kingdom Metazoa; phylum Chordata; class Actinopteri; order Aulopiformes; family Paralepididae; genus Notolepis; species Notolepis coatsorum. Next base: position 84,039,811 of record NC_140166.1, on the reverse strand, counting down.
GGGTTTACAGGGCATTGAGCGCTTCCTCCTTTTAACTACCCTAGGCTTAGGAGGCGTGGGTCTTTTAAATAGGCTAACGACCAATTATTTATATAGAAGTATAACTCTTGTATTAAATATCTATTTTTCCTGCAATAAAAGTTTTCTTACTGTTTCTCTGCGCATTCTCCCGTGTCTGTTTGTGGTCCTGGGGAAATTCATGGTGGTAGGTCGGCTGGCCCCTTTGGGAAGAGTATCCGTGCATGTGCACATGCACCTTAGCCTTAGACCTGGATACTTCCCGTCGGGGTCAGGTGACACTAACCTACACTGTAGCACTCAACACTTTGAGGAACATTGTTACTCAGCTGATAGAGTTGTACCCTTCCTGCTGTCTTGTTGTACAAAACTTGTAAGTCGTTTTGGATAAAAGCGTCAGCTAAATGACAAAATGTAAATGTAAATGTAAGATACCCATTTCCTCTCTGTGCGTTCAATAGAAAGCTATCCGGCTGCAAGCTAGCCTAGCTTAGCACAAATGAATGGAAGTGGATACGGACAACTAGCCTAACTTAAAACTCTGTTGGGAGGGGTTTTTGGCCAAAAGCTAGGCTAGCTGGTCCATATCCGCTTCCATTCATTTGTGCTAAACTAGGCTAGCTTGCAGCCAGATCGTTTTCTACTGAACACACAGAGAGGAAATTGGTATGTGTTCTTGTCTGACTCTGGAGAAGACAGTAAGCGCATTTCCCCGTAATGTCAGGTGTGTTCCACGTCTAAACCTTCACATTGTAGTAGATTGCCTCTTCTGTGTCATGCGTACTGGGGTTCCCTTACGGGGTTCCGTACCATGTAGTCAAGCAGTAAAGTCATACTTACTTTTAGTTCGGTGTCCGTCTATTCTTTACCAAGAATACTACACACATCATGCACTAGAACAGTGTTTCTCAACTGGTGGGTCGCAGGGCCATTTTGAGTGGGTTGTGTATGTGTAAAAATAAAAATAAAAAATAAAAATAAGTTTAAATTTAGTTTTTTGCACTACCTATCTTTGTGAAAGTGGCTTCTCAGCTCTGGTCCAGCTGAAGACAAAGCAACAGGAACAGATTGGACATTGAGCATGACCTCAGAGTTGCTTTGTCTACCATCACCCCAGACTTTGAGACTCTTGTCAGGAGCAAACAACATCCCCAGTTATCCCATTAGTTCCCTGGGATGTTAAGCTAAGAAGTCTGCTAAGAAGCATATATTATTTATTATTATTATTTTATTTCATTGTGTTTTATCCCTAGTTGCACTTTTGTTGCAACCCCAGTTATCCCATTACTTCCCCCGAACTTACTGTAGGTATGTTATGTTAAGCTAAGAAGTCTGCTAAGAAGCATATATTATTTATTATTATTATTATTTAATTTCATTGGGTTTTTAGCCCTAGTTGCACTTTTCTTGCACTTTTTTGTGTTTATTTCATGTTTTTAACAGTGCATGAAAGATTGTGTATTACTGCAATTTTTTTTTTTAATAAATCATAGTGGTTACAAAATTTGGGTCGCAAATTAATGACTAAGGGAAATGTTGGGTCCAGAGGCTAGACCAGTTGAGAACCACTGCACTAGAAGGCCAAGAGAAATGTTGCGTGGGCCAAATCCGGCCCACGGGCCCCACTTTGAGCAGCCCTGATAGAGAGAGAAGAGGAGAAACATTCTGCCCATCTGTGAGTGGGAGAAAGACAGAGAAGACAGAAGGCCACCACAGTATTGACTCTTTGTCAAAACCCTTTCCGTACCCCAGTCCTGGCTTGTCCAGCAGGCAGTCGCACAAAAAGCTGTCCCGCCATTTGCTATCGCTCCAAACGCGCTCATTAATTTACCCTCCCCCGCGAAACTTCACACACCCATCGCATCACATGTTTCTTTTTCCCTTTTCTAATGAAATATAATTTCGAAGCTCTTTAAATCGAACGTCATGCAAATACACAATCACATTTTTTCATTTGCTTTTGTACATGATATAAGACATCAACTCAATAATTTATAAAATTACTTTTCCCCGACCGTTCATTTTCATCTATCTATAATTGATCTCTTTAGTTGAAATTCTGTTGTTCCTCTTACTCAGCCAGTCTGCGGAGAAGCTGTGTGACATCACTGCGAACAGGCCCCCTACTCCCCACACTGGCGAACGCACACAGACACACACACACACACACACACGTGCACACGCACACACACAGGGACATAAGTTATTTCACAGTTGTTGCTGTTGGGACATTACACTCCTCATAATGGCTCAACGTTACACATAGTCAGCCATGAGATGAGGCGTACAGGAGCTACTCTTATGTAGAGGGGTCGTCTGGTAATCGGAGGGTTCCCGGTTTGATTCCCACTCCTCCCGTGCAGCATGTCGAAGTGTCCTTGAGCAAGACACTTACTTGTTAAAGGAACGAAAGTTGTGATTCATCTAGATACTATTAGCTAGTCTATCTGATGATATCCACTTCACTCAATGAAAGTGTGTCCTGTTGCTAGCTACTAGTCACATTGGTATTATTGACAGAAGTTACAACGTGGCTTTTGAGGTGATGCGTGAAATCACTGCGCCCAGGCAGCGGCAGTTTGGCAAAAAAGAATTGTATGAGTATGTATCTGCTTAGAAAACAAAAATGTCTCATTTAAAAACTTTATTTCTCCACGTGGTAAATACACAGGTCACAACATGTTTACAGAAACATTTTGGAGTTGTATTTGGAGTGTATTTTGTGACTGTTGGGAACTAGGCTACTTGGGGGCACCAACTTCCAGTGAATGACGCTAAGCTAGGCTACCGGTGCGGGTGTTCCCTAAGCCTAATGCATGCACAGAGAAGAAAAGGGTATGTATCTGCTTGTCTAACTCAATAAGCAAATAAGCTAATTTCCCAAAAAGGTGGCGTGTTCCTTTACCTAACTAACTGCTCCAGATGAGCCAGTTGGCACCTTGCATGGCCGCCTCCACTATCTGTGTGTGAATTTGTGAGTGAATGGGTGAATGTGAGGAACAAATCATTGTAAAGCACTTTGGATAAAAGTGCTATATAAATGCACCATTTACCATTATAAAATAAATTACCTAAAAAAAACATGTTATGTGTACACTTTCTGTCTATATTACCCCTTCTTCATCTTACTGGATTTGAATGCAACTGAGAAATGAGCCAATAACAGAAGGGGAGGATGCAAGATAAAAGAATGATGTCACATTCTATCTATTTGCGTTGGAAAAAACAATGGAAATGCAGGCAAAAATGTCAGTCTCTTGCATTTGTTAATGTGATTTTAGCTATGGGACGCATTCTATCACTTTGATACAGTGTAACATACGTTGATGGATGGATGAAGGGATGTCTAACAAACTCCATTACCCTGAGCTAGTGTACCAACCAAAAATCATTGCCCGCCAACCATCCATGCATAAACCTTTATAAGGTCGGTTCAGTAGTGGAGTTGTTGTTCTCGTCTACATTCCCTAAAGTCACTTAGAGTGACCCCAGCGCTGAAATTATCTTCCATGCTTTGAGACGTGGTGGGAGGAGGGCAAAGGTGATGTGCTTGCAATACCTGGGCATTGAGTCTATCTAACTTTCTTTCTTTCTTTCTTTCTTTCTTTCTTTCTTTCTTTCTTTCTTTCTTTCTTTCTTTCTTTCTTTCTTTCTTTCTTTCTTTCTTTCTTTCTTTCTTTCTTTCTTTCTTTCTTTCTTTCTTTCTATCTATCTATCTATCTATCTATCTATCTATCTATCTATCTATCTATCTATCTATCTATCTATCTATCTATCTATCTATCTATCTATCTATCTATCTATCTATCTATCTATCCGTCCGTCCGTCCTTCCGCGAGCCTGCCCACCTACCTACCTACCTACCTACCTACCTACCTACCTACCTACCTACCTACCTACCTACCTACCTACCTACCTACCTACCTACCTACCTACCTACCTACCTACCTACCTACCTACTACCCCTACCTACCTACCTACCTACCTACCTACCTACCTACCTACCTACCTACCTACCTACCTACTACCCCTACCTACCTACCTACTGTGGAATAATATAATGATTCCCCAACTGCCTCATGTAAAGACATTCCCCTCCCCTTTCTCCCCAATCCCGTGTCCCCCCCCCCTCCACCCATTTGACCTATCAAATGGGACCACATCCCCCCCCCTGTTAACTATATAAGGCCCCCCCCGAGAACAATCCAGGTCTCTTTACCTGGGTCATTCAGCTGACCACCTGGGGAGAGCCCCTCAGCCATTCTCTCTAACTACTATGTATATAATTGTATCTGTCTGGATAATAAACCTTATTATCTTGACCTCGATTGACTGAGTACATTCTTCAGGATATCCACAATATCCCACAATTGGCGTCTACGAACTTGTGACGGACTCTTTGCGTCCTCCCGGCGTGCTGTATTGTTTCATCTATACAGAGAAAAGTGAGTATAATAGAATGGTCGACCAAAATGTATGGCAAGGAATTAAAACCTTCCCGCTTTTCTCTGTGCCAGGTGAATGTTATGGAATGTTGTCAAATATTGAGATCATGGCTGAGTGAGAGTAATGTGCATTAATATATCTGATCTGTATTGAGAATCGTTACCGGGGAAACGCGTGTACCCGGGTCCTTATCAGGCGGTTCTGAGAGGATTTGCTGGGTTGTAGTGCTATTCCCCAATCGAGCTGGTGCCGACCAAAAGCTAAGGCACACCATAAGGTTGTTGGATTGCTATCCCTAGTCTAGCTGGTGCAGACTGAAATATAGGCAACCAGGTAAGATACGTGGGCTTATTAGACGTGATATCCTTGGAAAACGCTACTCTGTTAGAAACGTTCTGTGATTCCTTTGCAAAAAGGCGGGAAGTAGGACCGAGAGCTAATAGAATCATAATTAGATTTACCAGAGTAACGTTGTAATATTCATAGTTTCAACCTCAAACTAAGCCCACGACCTCTTCCATTCCTGAAAACGATGTATTCGGATTAGGTGAACCAATTGATCACTACAGATAGCGGGAAGCTGACTACGGGACGTCCCGGTAGTACGTGTACTACATTAAACAGGACATTAGTCGCAGGTTGAAGAGATCGTGAGTGTGATTAAACGGTATATTCAAATCTTAATATAGCGCTGTTAAATTTCGAAGTTCAGGGTCGATCGTTATGCCTTAATAACAATGTATAGTTAAACCGAGGGTAACCAAGCCTTATCGCAGCAGATGCTGGTCGATTAAACGAACAGCGATCCGATACAGACCAGGTATACACACACGTTATCTTGTAAATATTATTGTTTGTTTGTCTGTTTACGTTCCGTTTGTATGTGCACAGTATTATAGGAACCGTCGCGTTGCTTTATTGAGTCAAGAACCGAGTGATAGCGAGCCGAGCATTGGGCGACGAGTTAACGTTATACAGAGAATAACATTGGGGTGCAACTCACGCGGCAACTAGGATAGTGATTTCCGGAACCAACAAAACCGGCCCACGTGAACGACCATTTGGGAATTGTAGTTTTATCGTTTCTGTTTGTTTACGTTTCACATATGCACAGGCTTGTTCATTCGGTTACAAAACGCTGGTTTTAGGTGAATTCCAGGCTATTGAGAGCTCGCGGAAAAGTACTGCATGGATTGCAAAGCGTTATTTCCGAGGTGAATGAGAACGCGTGAACGTCGCTTGGAGTGATGACGTCATACGGTGTGCGCCATACAATTATGAAGCTATCCATGGACTAACGTGAAGTTTAATATGCCCGAGGCCGAGGGTATATGAAATCCACGTGTAGTATCTGTTTTATTTGTATGTGTATATACGTGCTGCTATTATAAGTGTCGTGTTACTGTAGCGAGATGCAAAAGAGTTTTTCCAAAGTTGCATTGTCCCAGACCACCGGAGAAACGAGCCGAGCATTGCATTGACGACACGTAGCGTGTTACAGCCTCAAGGACCACTATTCGATTGAAGATACACATAAACACAAAAGGGGATAAGTTATAAGGGTATTCAATAACTGAACTGAACTGTGAGGATCCGACGTGAACACAACAGCTTTTTCCGGTAAGTATGAAATCCTAATGTAGCTGCATGACATAACTATCTTCTCATTTGCAGTGAATTACAGCTATCCCATATCGCTTGAGTGATTGTTTTTCATTACTGTACACGTTATAAGTCACATAAAGCTAACCTCAATGCCTGTTTCAGATGTGTAAATGTATCTGTGGGCGCGCCGGTAGGCTCGCACCTCATAAATAGGTTTCTATATCTTAGAATGTGCACAAGGCTAGTGATAAGGCAAACATGCTATGTTTATTCAACAAATCATTTCTATTTTAAAAACAGTGTATGTTTTAACTCCCACGTCTCTATTGTTTTGATACGGGGTACCATAGAAAATCATGCATCATAACTGAACACAACACAATTTATGAGTAACACACACTTACTCCCAGTATAAGCGATTAGACCTTATATAGATGAAGACTAGATGATGTGTGTTTGAACTCAAAATCAAAGAGAACACACTCAAAAATGGTCTTAGGAGTGGGAAATTAACATGTGTTTGTGTTTACAGACAACCAAGAGACAGACAGATCTGGCTCTGAGGCGAGATGCAGAGCAGTGCAGGTCTACTACAGGGTACCACAGAGTACTACTTGGTACTGCATGGCATTACAGGGTACTACATGGCTTACACAGCTCTACATGGCACTACAGGGTACTACATGGCACCACAGGGTACTACATGGCACTACAGGGTACTACAGGATACTACGGGGTACTACATGGCACTATGGGGTACTATAGGGTACTACATGGCACTACGGGGTACTACATGGCACTACAGGGTACTACATGTCTGCTCCTTTGCAGCACCACAAACATGGGAACTCTCTAACTCTCCCCCCCCCCCCCCCCCTCTCCCCCCCCCCCCTCTCCCTCCCCCTTCTCTCTGAGTACCCGTCTCCTGGCGCTGACCAAGGTGATGGATGCCTCGGGGTCTTGGCCAAGCTTGTAGTGACTGCTCTACATGCACCTCCGAGGCATTGGATCAGTTATTCACCGCCGTCTGTCCGTGGTCCTGTCAACTGATTAACAGACTGTTAACAGATTAACAGTCAACGCGGTTTCATTGCTGGGTTAAGTACTTCTATTCTATTCACATAATACGCTTACTTCATATATCTACTCCATTCACATATATGCCTACCACTTGTATCTATTGCTATGTCCGCCGCCTACTACAATCTCATGAGCTGTCTAACGCCTGTCCCGTCTCCCTGTCTTCCTATGACTTGCTGTCCTGGAGTGTTGACCGGAGTGTTGGACGTCCCGTGACGAAGGCCGGGAGATTGCGACCCCCTCTGCGTGCCCCCCTGTCTTCGGAGGTTTCGTAGTGGTGACCGGAGTGCCGGATGTCCCGCGATGATGTCGGGGAGTTCGCGACCCTCTCTGTGCCACCCCCCCTTCCCCCTGTCTCCGGCTGTCCCTGAGCAACGACCGGAGTGCTGAATGTCCCATGACTAAGACGGGGAGGACGTGACCCTCTTGCGCCGCCCCTGTGCTTCAAATAGATCCGCTATCAACTCTATCTTTAATTTTTCAAAATGTACAGTTGCTATTGCATGCACTCATCTGTGTTTCACTACACACATGAGTGCATGCTTACCAACTGTCCGTCTGCAACACTACTATCACCGACATCTAAGAAGGGAGATCCCCCCTTGAACGGCCCTTCTAAGGTTTCTCTCCTCCACATTGCCTGTGGAGCTTTTTTCCCTATTGTTAGGTTTTAGTGAGTTTTTCCTTACCTTCGCGTGGGGTATGTCTGGGAGTGCTTGCATTCTTTCATTTATTTGCATTCATCTAAAAAATGTTTGGACCCTATGGTGTTCTTGTTCTGTTCTTGACTTATTGTTATGTTGTCTTCTTGACTTGTTTAAAGAAGACCTGTACGGCCCATGGGGACATTAACGTGTGTTGTCGGGCCCTATAAATAAATTTGATTTGATTTGATTTGAATCTACACCCAAATTGTATCACAAAAGACGGAAACTCCAACAATTTGCATGTCAACACAAGATTCAACCGAAGATGGTGTGGAGCTGAAAGACAATCGATTGACCATTTAAAACAAATCTGCATCCAAACACCCACATGTACATTTTGTTTTACAGGAACAAAGACGATAACAGACGCCATTCAGAGTGGGCACTTGAAAACCACAGGGTAGGGCATGAGTGAGACAAAGCAATGCAAATGCCTGCACTCTGACCACACGAAAGGGCTTGGTGAATGCAATGTCTGGAGATCAGCTTGCCATAGCGAACACCATGATTCACTGGTACTTGATGAATGCAGTCAGGAAATTACTCACAATTCTATTTTTCCACTAACTAATAACATGCATGACTCTTCTTTTTAACAAACTAATACATTTCTATGACTGCAAATATCAAGAACACCAGTTGGAACATCAATATAATCATTTACACAATGATTATCAAAATGCACAAGATGTATTATAGGATAATTGAATTAATGCTACTTAAGAGTAAATGAGAAAACGAATGATTGTTTTTCATGCAAAATTAACTGGCTGCCTAGAATTTATGTTTTTTTCCCCATGCTAAATTATGATGAGCCACACTTAGATGTGAAGAAAACCAGAGAAGTCACGACCCAAACACTGTAAGGACAGGTTAGTACGAAGGTGCATCGACTCAATGGTAAGTAAAATAAAGAAAATGCATAATGGTACTACACAATGAATTAAACTATGAATTGAATGAACCCTAAATGATTTTCCTCTTTAGCAGAAAGGCGTTGAATCATTTATGTGAGGAGGTTTTCTATGGCAGTTTCCATCATCCTCAGATCATAAATTGGTGAGAGGACAGGACAAGTGAGACGACGCGTGACCTGAACCACGAACAACGGCGGGACCAGGCAAGGAGGAACACAACCCAGAGACCAGGGCGACCCACGGCAGCAGAGGACCACGAGGGACGCCGCCAAGGAGCTCCGGACACAACCTGAGAGAGCCACCATCCAACCCAGCCCACACGACACAGACGTCCCCAAAGGAAGGGAAGCAGACACAGAAAGGACGACATGTTGCGCCACCCCGGCAGCCTCCGACAGACCAAGGCCATGTGTATCTCCACCATCCGTGTGAGAGAGAGCGTCCTACAGACAGGCCGCTACACCAGCAACCCCTCGCCCCTCTGGTACCGCAATGACGGGGAGCGGGGGACCAACCACCACACAGCACGTTCAAGACCACCCTATTGCCATGTCTCTAGGCCTGATGATGGTCAAGCGTGAGCACAGTGGCAGACATGTGATGGTGGTGGAGAACAACATAGGCTCTAGGAAAAGAGTCTGCAAGGCCACTATAGTTGACCGCCCCACTGCTACCGGTGACCCTGTGACCCGTGACAAGGTACACAGGGAGTGGACGGCGACCTCCTGTAGGCCCCCTCTGAATGATGGAGGAGTGAATGTTCCCGCCACACCGTCAAGAAGAGAGACATCATCAGAGACCTGATGACCAGGTATACACACACGTTATCTTGTAAATATTATTGTTTGTTTGTCTGTTTACGTTCCGTTTGTATGTGCACAGTATTATAGGAACCGTCGCGTTGCTTTATTGAGTCAAGAACCGAGTGATAGCGAGCCGAGCATTGGGCGACGAGTTAACGTTATACAGAGAATAACATTGGGGTGCAACTCACGCGGCAACTAGGATAGTGATTTCCGGAACCAACAAAACCGGCCCACGTGAACGACCATTTGGGAATTGTAGTTTTATCGTTTCTGTTTGTTTACGTTTCACATATGCACAGGCTTGTTCATTCGGTTACAAAACGCTGGTTTTAGGTGAATTCCAGGCTATTGAGAGCTCGCGGAAAAGTACTGCATGGATTGCAAAGCGTTATTTCCGAGGTGAATGAGAACGCGTGAACGTCGCTTGGAGTGATGACGTCATACGGTGTGCGCCATACAATTATGAAGCTATCCATGGACTAACGTGAAGTTTAATATGCCCGAGGCCGAGGGTATATGAAATCCACGTGTAGTATCTGTTTTATTTTTATGTGTATATACGTGCTGCTATTATAAGTGTCGTGTTACTGTAGCGAGATGCAAAAGAGTTTTTCCAAAGTTGCATTGTCCCAGACCACCGGAGAAACGAGCCGAGCATTGCATTGACGACACGTAGCGTGTTACAGCCTCAAGGACCACTATTCGATTGAAGATACACATAAACACAAAAGGGGATAAGTTATAAGGGTATTCAATAACTGAACTGAACTGTGAGGATCCGACGTGAACACAACAGCTTTTTCCGGTAAGTATGAAATCCTAATGTAGCTGCATGACATAACTATCTTCTCATTTGCAGTGAATTACAGCTATCCCATATCGCTTGAGTGATTGTTTTTCATTACTGTACACGTTATAAGTCACATAAAGCTAACCTCAATGCCTGTTTCAGATGTGTAAATGTATCTGTGGGCGCGCCGGTAGGCTCGCACCTCATAAATAGGTTTCTATATCTTAGAATGTGCACAAGGCTAGTGATAAGGCAAACATGCTATGTTTATTCAACAAATCATTTCTATTTTAAAAACAGTGTATGTTTTAACTCCCACGTCTCTATTGTTTTGATACGGGGTACCATAGAAAATCATGCATCATAACTGAACACAACACAATTTATGAGTAACACACACTTACTCCCAGTATAAGCGATTAGACCTTATATAGATGAAGACTAGATGATGTGTGTTTGAACTCAAAATCAAAGAGAACACACTCAAAAATGGTCTTAGGAGTGGGAAATTAACATGTGTTTGTGTTTACAGACAACCAAGAGACAGACAGATCTGGCTCTGAGGCGAGATGCAGAGCAGTGCAGGTCTACACCCAAATTGTATCACAAAAGACGGAAACTCCAACAATTTGCATGTCAACACAAGATTCAACCGAAGATGGTGTGGAGCTGAAAGACAATCGATTGACCATTTAAAACAAATCTGCATCCAAACACCCACATGTACATTTTGTTTTACAGGAACAAAGACGATAACAGACGCCATTCAGAGTGGGCACTTGAAAACCACAGGGTAGGGCATGAGTGAGACAAAGCAATGCAAATGCCTGCACTCTGACCACACGAAAGGGCTTGGTGAATGCAATGTCTGGAGATCAGCTTGCCATAGCGAACACCATGATTCACTGGTACTTGATGAATGCAGTCAGGAAATTACTCACAATTCTATTTTTCCACTAACTAATAACATGCATGACTCTTCTTTTTAACAAACTAATACATTTCTATGACTGCAAATATCAAGAACACCAGTTGGAACATCAATATAATCATTTACACAATGATTATCAAAATGCACAAGATGTATTATAGGATAATTGAATTAATGCTACTTAAGAGTAAATGAGAAAACGAATGATTGTTTTTCATGCAAAATTAACTGGCTGCCTAGAATTTATGTTTTTTTCCCCATGCTAAATTATGATGAGCCACACTTAGATGTGAAGAAAACCAGACAAACACTGTAAGGACAGGTTAGTACGAAGGTGCATCGACTCAATGGTAAGTAAAATAAAGAAAATGCATAATGGTACTACACAATGAATTAAACTATGAATTGAATGAACCCTAAATGATTTTCCTCTTTAGCAGAAAGGCGTTGAATCATTTATGTGAGGAGGTTTTCTATGGCAGTTTCCATCATCCTCAGATCATAAATTGGTGAGAGGACAGGACAAGTGAGACGACGCGTGACCTGAACCACGAACAACGGCGGGACCAGGCAAGGAGGAACACAACCCAGAGACCAGGGCGACCCACGGCAGCAGAGGACCACGAGGGACGCCGCCAAGGAGCTCCGGACACAACCTGAGAGAGCCACCATCCAACCCAGCCCACACGACACAGACGTCCCCAAAGGAAGGGAAGCAGACACAGAAAGGACGACATGTTGCGCCACCCCGGCAGCCTCCGACAGACCAAGGCCATGTGTATCTCCACCATCCGTGTGAGAGAGAGCGTCCTACAGACAGGCCGCTACACCAGCAACCCCTCGCCCCTCTGGTACCGCAATGACGGGGAGCGGGGGACCAACCACCACACAGCACGTTCAAGACCACCCTATTGCCATGTCTCTAGGCCTGATGATGGTCAAGCGTGAGCACAGTGGCAGACATGTGATGGTGGTGGAGAACAACATAGGCTCTAGGAAAAGAGTCTGCAAGGCCACTATAGTTGACCGCCCCACTGCTACCGGTGACCCTGTGACCCGTGACAAGGTACACAGGGAGTGGACGGCGACCTCCTGTAGGCCCCCTCTGAATGATGGAGGAGTGAATGTTCCCGCCACACCGTCAAGAAGAGAGACATCATCAGAGACCTGAGGACCAAATAGCATCTGAACACACGAGAAATGCCTAACACACATTGTCCTCATTGTTATGTATTTATTTACTGTTTACGGTCTTACTGCCACACGACAGGCTCACAGAAACATCAATGAATGTACGATACGTTCAACACACAGTAGGTCACCACAGAAGGACACATCCCTGGCAGAGAACAGATGGTCAACAGCAAGACACAGCAACTGTCAGATTCACAAACAAGAACAGTTTCACAAAGTTCATATGTATCTGGAAAATTATGAACTAAGAATATGATGAAATACAATCAATAAGATTGCATTAACCAATTTTATAATAACAATAAGGAATGATCACAGAGTCACATTGCAAATTATATTGTTAAAGAGGGCAGAACCAGTTGGTTTGTTCCAAGACACCAAGTTTTGTTTTGACCATTGATAGTATGCACCACAGCAAAATACTAGAACAATGCATAACGATTATCATAATCACCTTTTATATCAGTTTTTATACAAACCACTAGGTTAACGGGTTTTAAATGTTTTTTATACATTAGCCACTAGGTTAATGCCTATTTGTAAATCCTATTCCTGATAATTATGCACACGATTTTGTGTTTCCACCCTGTGCACTCTGACCACTAGAGCTTCTAATGATTACGTTGTCTGGTGTTTGATATCAGAGTTGAGGATCAATCATTGATATAGGTATTTGAGCGGTTAAATCAGACCATTATTAATAAAAGAAAAGGGTGATATCTATTCCCACATCTCTGATATCAAAATAACACAGACCGCAGTCCAGTCAATCATGTCATGAATCATGTATGTAAATAGTTCTATTTTAAACTGTTATGCCAACCAACAGATCACATTGGCCAACATTTTCATTATTTTAATTGTTTTCTATTTCATTCATTATCTGATAACCGATGGATTACATCGGTCCCATTCTTTTACCATATCTATTCACTCTTCAATATTTTACCTGTTCCAAATAATCCTGGTGTATTATACATTAATCTGACTCACATTATGAAGAGAAAAGTGAGTAACTGTGGAATAATATAATGATTCCCCAACTCTCTCATGTAAAGACATTCCCCTCCCCTGATATTATACAGTAATCTCACCCACATTATGAAGAGAAAAGTGAGTAACTGTGGAATAATATAATGATTCCCCAACTCCCTTGTTACGAAGGATCAGATTAAACCGAATATATATATTTATTGATTGATATATATTGCATAATATTTGTATATCGTTTGATATCCCTTGTATATTCCTTGTACATATACACGGAATATCCCTTTAGCCTAGTACAGACCATAATATTTCATTCTCCTATTGGACAGCGGTCCACAGGCGCCATGGCCATACCTTCAATGTCGGGTTCAAAGTCACCGCCGGGGACATGCCTGGACATGAACGGTACTGCGCAAGGATATGAGACAGGAATAAAGCTGGTACTAGTTTATTCATCTAAGCGTATAAATACGGCGCAGGTGAATACAGAAGCACTTAGTCAGAAGTCTTAGTAACTAAAGTTGAAGCCTCACCCACGATACGACGTGCGGTGAAGTATGGCCTGTTTGGCCCCAAATAGAGCATTGAGACCGCGTGCGAATTAATAACTGAAGTGTCAGAGTTTAACGCTGTACCGTCGAGTTCGACCTATTCTATTAAGTCAGTAATAGTCTATTTGTGTATAGTGTATCGTGCGGCTAAAGTTCTACAGTGACCAGCATCACCAACGTTTCCTCGTATCAGCTAGAGTGCTTATCCAGGCTGGGCTGCTTACCATGGCGCTTTCACCCGAGGGGCCCTAGACGAGGACCGTGTGGATTATGTACACTGGATAACCTACCGACGACTGCATAGCCCTTTTCGGCTGGATTATATTTGCTTTTGGTCCTGTAATTAATGGAGCGGAGAATCGCCAACACCCACAAGTGTGTGGGATTTAACCTGTGAGGAGCCACGTCGAGTCTGCCTCTCAGAAGTCTGAGGCCGGCTAGCTTTCTTCCATGTGGAGCTACATGCTACGGAGAACAGCTGTATTCGTCTGTGGATCAAGATCTTATTGCACCGTCTCCTGTACTCGGAGTCTCCTTATCATCGTTGACCCAGACTCTACTACCGACAGATCCTCTACCCTTGCTGGCTTACAACCGGGGGGACCCTACCAGTATCTCCCGCTATATTACTAGTGTACCATAGATATAATTCCCTAAGATTCAGGTTGTATGATTATCTCCTGCGTAATATGAGAATGGACATTCGTTATTGATTTGCCTACGCACATTCCTTTGCCTTATAAGCGCATCCAAAGTGAAGTAAAGTAAAGTATATTATGTACCTTTTGCTGCTAATAAATACTTAAATACAGCTTTGTGTGGAACCGAGTCATTGTGGGGAAGTGTTCATCATTAGATACCTGTGTACTGTATGGCCAGTAGGAATGTACATAAGACGGTAGTGGTTTAATGATACCATACTTATCAATACAGTCAGGGAATTGTACCCCTCAGTTACAATTGGTCCTTCGAGCCGGAGGGTAATTAGCGTAATATTAATATAGTGGTATTAATATTGACATGGCCAATGATGAACACTCCACAAACGGTTCTCCTAAAATAGATCGCCCGCAGCCTAGACGGCAGACACCTCAGTACTTCGAGGATTACGTTGCCAGTATACTACCTAGCTTTCTACAGACGGTAAACGCGGAAAAAGTAGATAGTAAAATTATGTCCGACCCTATCGACCAGGCTACCCCGCCAATAGAGGCCCTAGTGGGTTCTAACGTAACTGACCAAGCTCACGGTGGGGACCAGGAGGGACCTGACATGACTTTACCCCCCGCCAAGACCGAAGAAGTAGTCCCCGGAGAGCTCCAGGATAAAGAAAGCCCTCCAGGGATGGAACTCGACCCACTACAAGAAGGGACGAGCACCCCGGAGATGGATCTCCTTGACTCGCCACAGGAGAACGGATCTCCAACGAGTACTACCAGGAGCGGATCACCTCAACCAGCGTCTTCCCCCAGCGAGGCGGACAAGATGCTGGCACAGGCCTTCCTCGCCAGCCTGGCAGCCTCAACCGAGCGCGATCGACTCCAAGCACAGACGCTTAGTGAGCGCGAACATTCTTCCATGGAAAGAGAACGCCTTCAAGCGCAGCAACGGAGTGACGAAGACCGTATACGTCTAGAGATTAGACGCCTTCAGACGGAAGAGAATATGGGAAGAGACCGGGCCGAAGCCCAGCGCGCCGCCGCCGAAGCCCAGCGCGCCGCTGCCGGTGCCCAAAGAGAAGCAGAGCGCGACCTCGCTCTCACCAAGCGCGAAGCCGAGCGCAACCGATTACAAGCGCAGATAATGGAGCGGCTGATTACCAGGGCAACCCCCCCTCCCTCCGCACGGGGCTCCAGGGCCTCGTCAAGACAAGGGTCAAGGGCACCCTCCCCTACCCGATCAAGCGACCCTGAGCCCGACCACCAGAGAGAGCCTATACCCCTCTCCGAACCCCTTCCCTGACCGGTCCAAGCGAGACCCAGCTACAGGGAAGAACCGGTCTACACCGCGGAGAGGCTAAATAGACGACTACAGGATCTAGATGACCTGCCAGAGGAAGAAGAAGAGGGAGAGGAGGAGAGTCAAGCCCAACAGCAGCACAGTACTCCACAGGACCAGGAGGTCCAGTACAGCCCAGGCTTTACCCCCGCGGCTCTGCGCTACAGACCCCCGACTCAATTCACGGGTGAGCTTGACGCACGACCAGCCCCGAGGAACAGCACCTGGGTATGCGGGCCATGGTACCCAGCAGGTACCAGCCCACCAGGACACGTAGGAGGAGACTCGCCTAGGAGGCCTCTCCTCCAACGCTCACCGATGTGCCAGCCATCCATGGCATCGTACATTGGCACACCGACGTTCCCGGACTTCACACACGAGAACAGAGCACAGTACACAGAGCTACGAATGTGCTTAGAGACAATGCTGTCCGATGGAGCTGATGAACCGTACAAATATGCTATCCTACTAAAGCACCTCAAGGTGCCCCGAGCGCACAATATAGCGCTGGCATATGCCACCTCTACTACCCCATACACAGCGGCTCTAGCAGCACTCGACCAAAGATATGGGCGCATATGGGACTACGTAATACAAGAGATAAGGAATATTGACCGTCTACCCCCAGCCACAGACAATCGATCACTAGATGACCTGTCTATCAAGGTACAATCCCTGGTAGGGATGCTGGGGGCGCAAAAGGAAAAGGGTATGCACGAACTGTACGCGAACTCTAATGTCGAGAGGATTTTAGAGAAGCTTCCGCCCGCCCGACAAGAGCGCTTCAGGCGGCAAAGAGACCACCGTGATCCTAACGGTCCCGAGCCATCCCTCCTAGACCTAGCCGACTTCCTGGCGAGAGAAGTCAACAGCCTACGGTTGGATACGTTCATGCGGAGCACACCAAGCTCCAGAGAGGGACCTAGGAGAGCAAACGATGGCCGCAGATTGGTGACCGTCATGCACCAATCAGAATCAGTACCGAGCAACAAGAACCACAGTACCCCCTCGATGAAAGAGAAGTGGAAGATGGTGTGCCCGTACTGCGAAAAGGAACACTGGCTGTCACACTGTGACACGTTCAAGAAGATGACCACCGACGAGGTGAGTCAATGGATAAAGTCCAACCGACGCTGTTACCGATGTGCGCGCAGTCACATGGCAGCCGATTGCCGCTTAAAGAAGAGGTGTAGTCGGTGTGACGGAGCCCACTTAGACGTCCTACACGACAGTAACAGAAGAAAGCCTGCACCCTCAAGCAGCACAAAGGCAAGTGTTATGTACATTGACCCCGCCAGCAGCGGGGGCGCCCGGGTGCTCTTAAAGGTGGTCCGCGTAACATTGAGTTACCAAGACAAGGTCATGGACACTTACGCCGTCCTTGACGACGGGTCAGAGAAGACCCTTCTCCTCGCGTCCGCTGCGGCCCAGCTGGGGCTGCGGGGGAGCGAAGACCAGATGACGATTCGGACAATAAGAAGAGATCTAAAGACGATAAAGGGCGAGAATGTCTCCTTCACTATCGCAGCAAGCGGGCAGCCAGAGAGACGGTATAGGATCACTAACGCTTTCACCAGCCAAGACATAGGCCTGTCGCAGTACACCTACCCCATCGCCAAGCTGATGGATAAATATGTGCACCTGCGTCAACTACCTATACCGCTCATAGACGGTGCCACCCCGACCCTGCTGATAGGCTCCGACCATGCAGACCTCATCGTCCCGATGGACCGGGTCCACACAGGGCCCAGAGGCTATCCTGCAGCAGTCGAGACCCGCCTAGGATGGACACTACAAGGCCCCCTCGCTAGGTCTCTTAACCGAACAGCAGCCACTAGCTGCCTCCACTCCAGAGTGACAGAAGAAGACACCACCCTCCTACAGCATGTCGAGAGGCTATGGACACTAGAGACAATGCCCTTTAAGAACGAAAAGAAAGACATTCGTTCCAAGGAAGACATTTATGCTATAGCCCTCCTCGAGCGGGGGACAAAGAGAGTCAAAGTCAACGGAGTGATGAGATACGCAACTCCACTCCTGAGGCGAGAGAGTATGCCTACCTTCCACGCCCCAAAAGAAGCGACGGAGCGGTATCTATTGAACACAGAGCGGCGCCTAGCCAGAGACCCCGCTCAAGAGACTGTGTACCGCGCTGAGATTGACAAGCTAATCACAGCGGGACACATAAAGAAAATTGACATTAAAGAGGCCGATCAGACGACCGAATCATGGTACGTGCCGCACCACAAAGTCCACCACAACGGCAAGGATCGTATTGTGTTCAACTGCAGCTACCAGATCGGATCACAAAATCTGAATAAAGAGCTCTTGCCCAGCCCAACACTCGGCCCCTCTCTACTAGGCGTGTTACTACGTTTCCGCCAAGACAAGGTGGCCATCAGCGGCGACATCAAAGGGATGTTCCTGCAGGTGCGACTAGTGGAGGAGGACAAGCCCCTGCTGTGGTTCCTATGGAGAGAGAGGATCGGGGACGAGCAACCAGCCATCTATCAATGGGAAGTCCTCCCTTTCGGAACCACATGCAGCCCATGCTGTGCTACGTTTGCACTGCAAAAACACGTCGCAGAGGACCCAGCAGCTGATGAAGAGGTCCGACAAAGTGTAGGAAATAGTTTCTACATGGACAACTGTCTGCAAAGCGTCTCGACGCCAGAAGAAGCCGAGGCCCTTCTACTCAAGCTCCGCGCCTCCCTGATCAAAGGCGGCTTTGATCTCAGGCAGTGGGCCAGCAGCGACCCCCAAGTATTGCGCAGCCTCTCCCCCGAGGACAAGGCAGCAAGCAGCGAGACCTGGATGGCGACCATCCCAGGAGAAGCCCAAGAAATGACATTAGGACTAGTCTGGCGCTTCAAAACAGACTCGCTCCATTATAAACACACACCCCTGACCAAGGAGCAGGGAAGGTCGACTGCACTACCGACCACAAGACGGAGTGTATACAGAACACTCGCCAGACAATATGACCCGTTGGGATGTATTCTACCTTACACCACCAGGGCAAAGATGATTGTAAGAGCGTTATGGGACAAGGACCAGGGCTGGGACGACCCCATACCCGAACACCTTGCCTCCACATGGAGAGAGTGGGAGACAGAACTCAGCTCACTCCCAGGTGTCAACATACGCCGCAGCTACTTCCCACCCACAGTGAGGCCGGAGACGTGCCAGATGGACCTGCACGTCTTCAGCGACGCCTCCGAAGTAGCCTACGGTTCGGTGGCCTACTTGCGTGCCCGAGAGGAGGGAGGAGAAATACATACTGCTTTCATCCTGGCTCGCTCAAGAATAGCCCCACGCAAGCAACAATCTATCCCGTGTCTAGAGCTCTGCGCAGCCCTAGCAGGAGCGCAACTCGCCACGTTAATCCAACGTGAACTCACCATCCCGGTGCAAAGAACAATCTTGTGGTCAGACTCCACGACAGTACTCACATGGATCCGGTCTGATTTGTGTAGATACAAGGTCTTCGTGGGAGTTAGAGTCACAGAGATCCAAGATTTAACAGAAGCAGCAAGCTGGAGGTATGTGGACACAAAACACAACCCAGCTGACGTCATCACCCGGGGAATGTCCCTGGATGACCTCACCCGTCACAATCTATACAGTGACGGGCCAGAGTTCCTCAAGCTCCCGGATGAAGAGTGGCCTACACCCACCCCACGGGAAGCGAGTAAAGAGGAGGCAGAGAACAAGAAATCTATGTTCTGTGGATTGACCACACTCGTCTCCACAGACCCCGACATAGACGATTGCCTCACCCTTGAGAGTGCGCAGCTAAAGACATTCCTGTGGCACCACCCAGAGGTTCAGCTCACTACTGACATTACTGCAGCTAACTACGAAGAAGCAGAACTTCTTCTCCTACAACGAGCCCAGAGAGACTCGTTTCCCGATGAGCTAGACTGTCTACAGGGAGCAAAGCCCGTCCCGTCAGACAGCAGATTGCTCCACCTAGCCCCCGAGAGCGACGCCCATGGTCTCATCAGAGTGGGTGGTCGTCTGCGGAGAGCTCCAGACTTACCGGATGACGTCAAGTACCCGATAGTCTTAAACAGCCGACACAAGGTCACAGAGCTGATCATAAAGAAATACGACGAGGATGTGCATCACGCCGGGGCAGAGAGAGTCTTCGCGGAGATCAGACGTCATTATTGGATACTGCAAGGGAGAGAAGCAGTACGACGTTTCCAGCGGACTTGTCTAGACTGTCGTAAATGGCGAGCACAGCCCAGTATACCCCGGATGGCTGACCTACCTCCCTGTCGCCTCCGACTCGGCGACAAGCCTTTTCACTCCACCGGTATGGACTGTTTCGGCCCGCTGTATGTAAAGAAAGGAAGAGGGACCGAGAAGCGGTGGGGTATTGTATTCAAATGCATGACCACCCGAGCGATGCATATAGAACTCCTTCCAACCATGAGCACAGACTCATTCCTTATGGCCTTCCGAAGATTCACATCGCGGAAAGGCAAACCGTCTATATTATTGTCTGATCACGGGACAAACTTCAAAGGCGGAGAAAGAGAGCTGAGATAGAGCTTCCAAGCTATGGGCCCAGAACTTAAGACCCACCTCGCTCCATACCAGATTGACTTCCAGTTTAATCCCCCGAATGCACCTCACTTCGGTGGAACTTGGGAACGAGAAGTACGTTCAATAAAGACAGCCCTGTACGCCGTGCTTGGGGCCCAGACCGTGGCGGAAGAAGTCCTAATGACAGTCCTCACGGAGATCGAGGGAGTATTGAACTCAAAGCCCCTCGGTTACGTCTCAAGTGATGTAGCAGATGTCGACCCAGTCACCCCCAACACTCTCTTGATGGGGCGGCTGGACCCCGCGCTACCACAGACAGTGTACAGGCCTGAAGAAGCGAACGGCCGAAGAATGTGGAGGTACAGTCAAGTATTGGCTGACAAGTTTTGGAACAGCTTCCTACTCCACTATCTACCGTCTCTACAGACCCGCCAGAAATGGGTGAAAGAGAGAGACAATTTGACAGAAGGAACAGTCGTCATGATTATCGACCAGTCACTACCCCGAGCTATGTGGCCGGCTGGCCGCGTAAGCAAAGTGATCACCGGTGCCGACGGAAAGGTCAGAGCGGCCGAAGTGCTCGTCCAAGGGCGGATCTACACCCGACCCGTGGCGAGGCTAATAGAGTTGCCAAGGCTCCCCGATACTATTGATGACGACCATGACCCCATGACTTTGTGAACTGCCCTACCCTCACAACAGACATTGAGTAGTGGACAGTGCGGTTAATCTGTCTCTGCTTAGCTAATTAGGTGGGGCTAATTAGGAGGCGGCTGTTACGAAGGATCAGATTAAACCGAATATATATATTTATTGATTGATATATATTGCATAATATTTGTATATCGTTTGATATCCCTTGTATATTCCTTGTACATATACACAGAATATCCCTTTAGCCTAGTACAGACCATAATATTTCATTCTCCTATTGGACAGCGGTCCACAGGCGCCATGGCCATACCTTCAATGTCGGGTTCAAAGTCACCGCCGGGGACATGCCTGGACATGAACGGTACTGCGCAAGGATATGAGACAGGAATAAAGCTGGTACTAGTTTATTCATCTAAGCGTATAAATACGGCGCAGGTGAATACAGAAGCACTTAGTCAGAAGTCTTAGTAACTAAAGTTGAAGCCTCACCCACAATACGACGTGCGGTGAAGTATGGCCTGTTTGGCCCCAAATAGAGCATTGAGACCGCGTGCGAATTAATAACTGAAGTGTCAGAGTTTAACGCTGTACCGTCGAGTTCGACCTATTCTATTAAGTCAGTAATAGTCTATTTGTGTATAGTGTATCGTGCGGCTAAAGTTCTACAGTGACCAGCATCACCAACGTTTCCTCGTATCAGCTAGAGTGCTTATCCAGGCTGGGCTGCTTACCATGGCGCTTTCACCCGAGGGGCCCTAGACGAGGACCGTGTGGATTATGTACACTGGATAACCTACCGACGACTGCATAGCCCTTTTCGGCTGGATTATATTTGCTTTTGGTCCTGTAATTAATGGAGCGGAGAATCGCCAACACCCACAAGTGTGTGGGATTTAACCTGTGAGGAGCCACGTCGAGTCTGCCTCTCAGAAGTCTGAGGCCGGCTAGCTTTCTTCCATGTGGAGCTACATGCTACGGAGAACAGCTGTATTCGTCTGTGGATCAAGATCTTATTGCACCGTCTCCTGTACTCGGAGTCTCCTTATCATCGTTGACCCAGACTCTACTACCAACAGATCCTCTACCCTTGCTGGCTTACAACCGGGGGGACCCTACCAGTATCTCCCGCTATATTACTAGTGTACCATAGATATAATTCCCTAAGATTCAGGTTGTATGATTATCTCCTGCGTAATATGAGAATGGACATTCGTTATTGATTTGCCTACGCACATTCCTTTGCCTTATAAGCGCATCCAAAGTGAAGTAAAGTAAAGTATATTATGTACCTTTTGCTGCTAATAAATACTTAAATACAGCTTTGTGTGGAACCGAGTCATTGTGGGGAAGTGTTCATCATTAGATACCTATGTACTGTATGGCCAGTAGGAATGTACATCAGGCACGTGCACACATAGAGGCCAAGGGGTGCCTGAGCACCTGCCTTTTTGAGCCTCATCAAAAAAGTGCCCTTTTTGAATTCTTTTTTTTTTTTTTTTTTTTTTTTTACTGTTACGCACATAGACTGCCCTTCCAACTGAAAAATGTCAGGATAGAATCAAAATATTAGGTAAAGAGAGAGAGATGCCCCATATTCCATTGCAGTTTGCACAGCCTCCTCAGCATGCCTCTCCGCGGACCTATATATTTTATGCATAGCGTGGGTGGTGATGATGATCATGATAGAAACTGCTGTTGAATGCTGGTATTACACTCATTGAGGGACACAAAGAAGTCAAGTCCGATGGGATTTGGGAATCTCAAATACAAATCGGGATTGGAATAAAAAATGCATTTATATTAAACAATACAGAATATACAGCACTTCTTGGGGTCTGTAGGGTAAGCACTTATTCCCTCCCCCCTGAACATTTATGGAGATGTATGGGCCTTTTAAGTCAGTGATAAAAGTGTCTTTCAAGGATAAGTGAGCTCCTGCACTGATTATTATAGTTCAATATTCAATATTTGATCACCAAAACCCCCCAAAAAGCATAAAAAGGGGGCCCCCCGCCCGAAAAGGGCCCTTACAAATCGCGCTCACGCGCTGCGCGCGCTCGCTTAATATATACACACAAGTGTAGTGCCCTTTTCAGCCTTTGAGCACCTGCCCCTCTAAAGTCCTGTGCACGTCCCTGCATAAGACGGTAGTGGTTTAATGATACCATACTTATCAATACAGTCAGGGAATTGTACCCCTCAGTTACATCCCTCATGTAAAGACATTTCCCTCCCCTTTCTCCCCAATCCTGTGTCCTCCCCCCCCCCCCCCCCATTTGACCTATCAAATGGGACCACACCCCCCCCCTGTTAACTATATAACGCTCCCCCCGAGAACAATCCAGGTCTCTTTACCTGGGTCATTCAGCTGACCACCTGGGGAGAGCCCCTCAGCCATTCTCTCTAACTACTATGTATATAATTGTATCTGTCTGGATAATAAACCTTATTATCTTGACCTCGGTTGACTGAGTACATTCTTCAGGATATCCACAATATCCCACACTACCTACATACCTACCTACCTACCTACCTACCTACCTACCTACCTACCTACCTAACTACCTACCTACCTACCTATCTACCTACCTACCTACCTACCTACCTACCTACCTACCTACCTACCTACCTACCTACCTACCTACCTACCTACCTACCTACCTACCTACCTACCTACCTACCTACCTACCTACCTACCTACCTATACCTACCTACCTCCTGTCTGTCTGTCAATGTTCAGTTTCACTACTCATCTCTAGCTGTACAGTGCATATAGGAGAGTCATGGGCCCAAAACCAACATTGATTTTGGGCGGGTTGGCCAAATACATACTGTTTGAAATGAACTATTTAGGAATGGCTAAACCTAATATGAGCTTCTCGTGTCTTTTTTACGTCAAGGTACTTCGCGATATTACTTGTAACAAGAGAGTTATTTCAAAATTAGACCTCTGATATAACATTTTAGTAAAAGTCCATTTAAAGATCAGAATAGACCAAAAATTTTACGAGGAGCACCAGATGGGTCTCATATGTTATAACAACACTCCAGCATTTAGGGCTATTTCATGAAGATGTGAGAAGAGGGAGATTTTCTTTCTATTCCAATTGAGACCCTTCGTGTGAGAATGCATCGGGACAATGCAACGCAATCACAAAATATTCACCTCGTCTGCGATGAGAATCACGCTTTGCACTGATCAGTGGCATGTTGCCAATGACCCAGCTTTAAATAGCACCAATATTGAGGGGAGAGGGAGAGGGAGAGGAGAAAGAGAGAGAGAGAGAGAGAGAGAGAGAGAGAGAGAGAGAGAGAGAGAGAGAGAGAGAGAGAGAGAGAGAGAGAGAGAGAGAGAGAGAGAGAGGAGAGGGGGACTAAACAGTCTTGACAGATTAGGCCATAATTAAATGCTTACAAAATTTCATGCTTTGCTCATTTTGAAATTCAAGTGCTTCTTTGAAGCAATTTCCTCTCTTTAATTATAATTTCCTGTCTAGTTTGACATTTACAATGCAATCGTGGGGATCTTCGCGAACGTGTTTGTGATTGATTATTTCTGCTTCCATCACAACGTCAGACGGAAGAAATGAGTTTATAAAATAAGAGCTCAAATTATCGTGCCCTTTGACCGGTAAAGCCGGCTCATTATTTCAGGGCCGGAGGAAAGATTAACATTTTTGACAACCAAATAAAGGAAGATCTGTGAAAGAAATAGATTGTCTCAATTTTCTCAAATAAAGTGCCTTTTCTAATATGGAAATTAACTGCAAGGATATCAAACCATTTAGAGCGAGCAGATTTCAGAGGGGAGGCAGACGAAGGCGTCCAAGGCTCACTAAAGCTGCGGACCGCCGTCCAGCTGGTTGACACGTTGGTGAATATTCATGGCCCGTCACGCTTGTTATTCTCAGAGAGATTCAACGAACGCTTTTAGGTTCTAACCTCTTCCTTCGACGATCAGTCCCCGCGTTGAGCAAGGAGACAATAGAAGGCAATAGAAGACAATAGAAGGCAATAGAAGACACTAGAAGGCAATAGAAGACAATAAAAGGCAATAGAAGGCAATATAAGGCAATAGGAGACAATAGAAGTGCCTCAAATAGATCCGCTATCAACTCTATCTTTAATCTTTCAAAATGTTCAGTTGCTATCGCTATTAGCTCTATCTTTAATCTTTCAAAATGTACAGTTGCTATTGCATGCACTCATCTGTGTTTCACCACACACATGAGTGCATGCTTACCAACTGTCCGTCTGCTACACTACTATCACCAACATCTAAGAAGGGATATCCCCCCTTGAATGGCCCTTCTAAGGTTTCTCTCCTCCACATTGCCTGTGGAGCTTTTTTCCCTATTGTTAGGTTTTAGTGAGTTTTTCCTTACCTTCGCGTGGGGTATGTCTGGGAGTGCTTGCATTCTTTCATTTATTTGCATTCATCTAAAAATGTTTGGACCTTATGGTGTTCTTGTTCTGTTCTTGACTTATTGTTATGTTTTCTTCTTGACTTGTTTAAAGAAGACCTGTATGGCCCATGGGGACATTAACGTGTGTTGTCGGGCCCTATAAATAAATTTGATTTGATTTGATTTGATTTGAAGACAATAGAAGGAAATAGAAGACAATAGAAGACAATAGAAGGCAATAGAAGACAATATAAGGCAATAGAAGACAGTAGAAGGCTGCAGACGTCTTCTTCTCCGTCAGGTGTAATCTGACTTAGACAAATATTTGCTGTGCCTTCTGAACATCACTCTATAAGCAGTCTCAACATCACTCTATAAGCAGTCTGAACATCACGCTATAAGCAGTCTGAACATCACTCTATAAGCAGTCTGAACATCACACTATAAGCAGTCTGAACATCACTCTATAAGCAGTCTGAACATCACTCTATAAGCAGTCTGAACATCACTCTAGAAGCAGTCTGAACATCGCTCTATAAGCAGTCTGAACATCACGCTATAAGCAGTCTGAAGATCACTCTATAAGCAGTCTGAACGTCACGCTATAAGCAGTCTGAACATCACTCTATAAGCAGTCTGAACATCACGCTATAAGCAGTCTGAACATCACTCTATAAGCAGTCTGAACATCACGCTGTAAGCAGTCTGAACATCACTCTATAAGCAGTCTGAACATCACTCTATAAGCAGTCTGAACATCACTCTATAAGCAGTCTGAACATCACGCTATAAGTAGGGTTGTCGCGGTAACCGCAATACAGCGGGTTATCAAGGCACCCGCGGATAACCCGCTGTATTGCGGTTACCGCGACAACCCTACTTATAGCGTGATGTTCAGACTGCTTATAGAGTGATGTTCAGACTGCTTATAGAGTGATGTTCAGACTGCTAGGAGGTTGTTGTGATGTAGGAAGGGGAGGAGCTGTGCCAGGACAGCCTTTTCTAAAATCTTAGATAGGAAGGGTAGTTTGGATATGGGCCTGTAATTATTGAAAAGAGCAGGGTCTAGGTTCGGTTTTTTTAGGAGGGGCTCAACCATGGCGTGCTTAAGGGAGGAGGGAACAGAGCCAGATTCCAGAGAGCTGTTTATGATAGACAAAATACTGGCAAAATATAAGCAGTCTGAACATCATGCTGTAAGCAGTCTGAACATTACTCTATAAGCAGTCTGAACATCACTCTATAAGCAGTCTGAACATCACGCTATAAGCAGTCTGAACATCACGCTATAAGCAGTCTCAACATCACTCTATAAGCAGTCTGAACATCACTCTATAAGCAGTCTGAACATCACTCTATAAGCAGTCTGAACATCACTCTATAAGCAGTCTGAACATCACTCTATAAGCAGTCTCAACATCACTCTATAAGCAGTCTGAACATCACTCTATAAGCAGTCTGAGGCTACGTTTAGACAGAGAGAGTCTGAACAGAAACCGCAAAAGTCGTCTTACGGTTTCACAAATTTTGCGTTTAGACTATCGTTTTAGGATGGAATTCTCCGTGCAGACGAGGCTGTAACGACTCCAGACGACTGAGCCCCGCTGTCACACGATTGGCGCATATGTCACATGACGTGCTGTGAAGACCCGCCCTACTCTGCCTCTGATTCGCAGACTGTGGGTGGGGAATGTGATTGGACCAAAGCAGAGTCACTCACAGACAGTGGGTCCAGTCACGCCGCGGGACAGATTCTTGTGTATTTAAAAGTACTGCCAATGTAGCCTTCAGGTGATCGCCATGGATAGAATCAGACATGCTTTGTTTACGCTTCTAGGCTACTGACGCATGCCTGTGATGTAAGCAGTACACGCAACGAGAGCCTTGACAACCCTTTCGTCATCGTTTTATGCGCTTTGACAGTTTAGATGAGAGCGCAAAGGTTTATCGTTTCTAGGAATTCCACCCTGGAAGGTAGTCTCACTTTTTTGCGGTTTCACCCCGTAAAAACGCAGTTTCCGTATAAACAAAAGGCACATCCGATTTTTTTTTTTGCGGATTCACCTGCTAGCGTTTCCGTCTAAACGGGGCCTGAACATCACGCTATAAGCAGTCTGAACATCACACTGTAAGCAGTCTGAACATCACTCTATAAGCAGTCTGAACATCACTCTATAAGCAGTCTAAACATCACTCTATAAGCAGGCTGAACATCACGCTATAAGCAGGCTGAACATCACTCTATAAGCAGTCTGAACATCACGCTATAAGCAGTCTGAACATCACGCTATAAGCAGTCTGAACATCACTCTATAAGCAGTCTGAACATCACGCTGTAAGCAGTCTGAACATCACGCTATAAGCAGTCTAAACATCACTCTATAAGCAGTCTGAACATCACTCTATAAGCAGTCTGAACATCACTCTATCATCACTCTATAAGCAGTCTGAACATCACTCTATAAGCAGTCTGAACATCTATAAGCAGTCTGAACATCACGCTATAAGCAGGCTGAACATCACTCTATAAGCAGTCTGAACATCACTCTATAAGCAGTCTGAACATCACTCTATAAGCAGTCTCAACATCACTCTATCATCACTCTATAAGCAGTCTGAACATCACTCTATAAGCAGTCTGAACATCTATAAGCAGTCTGAACATCACGCTATAAGCAGGCTGAACATCACTCTATAAGCAGTCTGAACATCACTCTATAAGCAGTCTGAACATCACTCTATAAGCAGTCTGAACATCACGCTATAAGCAGGCTGAACATCACGCTATAAGCAGTCTGAACATCACTCTATCTCTATAGCCCTGTAGCCCTCACCTCCATAGCCATGAAGTGCTTTGAGAAGCTAGTGAAGGGCTACATCTGTTCCTCCCTCCCCATCAACCTGGACCCTCTGCAATTTGCATATCGCCCCAACAGGTCCACGGAGGACGCCATAGCCCATGTGCTGCACACAGCAGCATCACATCTGGACAAGAGGCAGGGGAACTATGTGAGAATGCTGTTCATCGACTACAGCTCAGCATTCAATACCATAGTCCCCTCCAAACTCATAGCCAAGCTCAGGGACCTGGGCTTGAACTATGACCTGTGCCAGTGGGTCCTGGACTTCCTGACGGGCAGACCCCAGGTGGTAAGAGCCGGCAACTGCACCTCCTCATCCATCACGCTCAACATAGGGGCCCCCCAGGGCTGTGTTCTGAGCCCCCTCCTCTACTCCCTGTACACACATGACTGCGTAGCACAGCGGAACAACAACACCATCATCAAATTTGCTGATGACACAGTAGT
Source organism: Notolepis coatsorum (assembly GCF_963971535.1). Classification (NCBI taxonomy): domain Eukaryota; kingdom Metazoa; phylum Chordata; class Actinopteri; order Aulopiformes; family Paralepididae; genus Notolepis; species Notolepis coatsorum. The sequence continues at coordinate 84,010,856 of NC_140166.1, read as the reverse complement.
GGTGGGCCTGATCTCTGCCAACGACGAAAGGGCCTACCTGGAAGAGGTAGAGAACCTGTCACAGTGGTGTCAGGAGAACTGCCTCTCCCTGAACGTCAGCAAAACAAAAGAGATGATTGTGGACTTCAGGAGGTCGGGGGTCAAGGACTACAGCCCCCTCAGCATCGACGGGGCACCAGTTGAGAGAGTGAACAGTTTCAAGTACCTCGGAGCCCACATATCCGAGGACTTGACATGGACCACACACATTGACAGTGTTGTGAAGAAGGCACGACAACGCCTCTACTTCCTCAGGCGCCTAAGGAAGTTCCAAGTCAGTCAGAAGATCCTTAGGAACTTCTACTCATGTACAATAGAGAGCATCCTGACCGGCAACATCACCTCCTGGTTTGGGAATAGCACTGCACAAGACCGTAGCAGACTACAAAGAGTGACACGTTCAGCCGAACGCACAATTAGAGGGGGGCTTCCCACCCTCCAGAACATTTACAACAAGCGGTGCAAGGGGAAGGCTAAGAGAATTATTAAGGACTCGAGCCACCCGAACAACTGCCTCTTTGAACTGCTGCCGTCAGGCAAGCGATACCGGAGTCTTATGGCGAGCACAGAAAGACTCAGAAGGAGCTTCTATCCCCAGGCCATCAGGCTGCTAAACGAACAATAATCGCTAAACGAACAATAATCACTATGCAACAACCATCAAATGCACACAGCACACACACCCACACGCACCCACTCACTCAAACAAACAACACACTGCAGCACCCACTCTCCACACTTTAGATCACACAAACACACTTACACTTTATATTTATTGATAAAGGATTTGCACTACAACTCGTACACCTACTGTGAATTGTACCTAAACTGCACCTCGTCCATTTATGCCTTGCACTATATAGTATTGTATATTAGTACACTGCACAGTATTGTATATTGTATGGTAACTACGTCTACGAACATTGTACATATGTCTAAACTGAACACTGTGACCTCTTTTTTTACTTCTAATTTTTACTATGTTTTTATTTCATACTTATCTTGTCATGCACAGTCTCTGGAGCGCAACAGTAAGAAGCATTTTGTACAAAAGTATTCTGTACTTCTGTATGACAACTATTAAAGAAACTTGAAACTTGAAACTTGAACTGAACATCACGCTATAAGCAGTCTGAACATCACGCTATAAGCAGTCTGAACACTCTATAAGCAGTCTGAACATCACTCTATAAGCAGTCTGAACATCACTCTATAAGCAGTCTGAACATCACGCTATAAGTAGGGTTGTCGCGGTAACCGCAATACAGCGGGTTATCAAGGCACCCGCGGATGGAGAACAGACAACCGCGACAACCGTGATAAAAAATAAATAAAAAGATCCCATATGAGCCCGTCATCATTTTAACTCAGTTAATTTAATTACGAGATTTCCTCGTGCGTCCGTTTTCCAGTAGCATGAGCTAACTTCACATTTCCATACAGTTTACAACTCACCGATGAAATCAGGATTTATTTTCATATTCCGGACTCAAGCCCCCAATGTATACCTTTTCCTGTAATAATCTGAACCGTAGTAGAGTACAGGGGAGCGTTCTCCTAACACTCCAGGGCCGAAGTGTCGGTCATGTAACGTGCTTGTTATAACTAGCCGGACTTCTGGGTAATTCCCTCTGTAAGGTGGTCACACTAGTAGACCAGGAAACCGTTCTCTCAAGGACTGGGCATTTATTTCCGTTTGCAGCTCTCTATTTGTATGTTATTGACTAACGTTACACTCAAATTAAGTGCTGCCTCTATCTACCGTTCCCGCTACACTCGGATTCCGTTAACGTTTCCCTATACTAACATTATCATTCATAGCTATTATGGTCTGTAATGTCAACTGGATAATGTTAGGTTTGTTTGCAAACGTTAGTTAACGTTCGCTATCTATAGATAACGTTAGCCAGTTTCCCCACATGAACAATGACACAAGTTGTAACTGAGGGGTACAATTCCCTGACTGTATTGATAAGTATGGTATCATTAAACCATACCGCTTTATGTACTTTAATTACTGGCCATACAGTACACGATATCTAAGTATGATGAACACTTTCCCACATATGAAATCAGGTCCACACAAAGGTAATAGTCAAATATTTAATATATAGCAAAAGGTACATATAATAGTTACTTATTACATTTATGATTTGAATGCACTTGTAAGGCAAATGAGTATTCGTAGGCAAATCAACACTGAATGTCCAATCTCTGGTTACACAGGAAGCAAGTATAGGGAATATGGAGAATATGGCAAGAGACCGGGCCGACGCCCAGCGCGCCGCTGCCGGTGCCCAAAGAGAAGCAGATCTCACCAAGCGCGAAGCCGAGCGCGACAGACTACAAGCGCAGCTAATGGAGCAGCTGATCACCAGGGCAACACCCCCTCCCTCCACAAGGGGTTCCAGAGCCTCGTCAAGACACACATCAAGGGCACCCTCCCCTAACCGAGCAGGCGACCTTGAACTCGACCACCAGAGAGAGTCTACACCCCCCTCCGAACTCATTCCCCGACCGGTCCAAGTGAGACCCAGCTACAAGGAAGGAACAGCGGACACTGCGGAGAGGCTAAATAGACGACTACAGGATTTAGGTGACCTGGCAGAAGAAGAAGAGGGAGAAGAGGAGAGTCAAGCCCGACAGCAGCACATTACTCCACAGGACCAGGAGGTCCAGTACAGCCCAGGCTATACCCCCGCGGCTCTGCGCTACAGACCCCCGACTCGACTCACGGGTGAGCATGACGCACGACCAGTCCCGAGGAATAGCTCTTAGGGAATTATAACGATGGTCACTTAATGATTATAGCTGGATAATATACTGTAAAGGGTCCTGCCGGTTGTAAGCCAGTAGGGGGGGTAGGAGAGCCGTCAGCTGTATCCCGTCTGGTCAACGATTTCCAGGGAGAATTCAGGTACAGAAAACAGTGCCCGTGGAACCTTGATCCACAGATGAATACACTTGGGCTCTCTTGTAGACGATAGCTGTAGCTGTAGCTTTAGGTCCACAACGAAGAAGAAGCGAGGCGACCTCAGTCTGGTCTGAGCGCCGTCTCACCTTGGCTCCTCTCGGGGTAAATCCAACACTCACCGGTGTTGGCGATTATCCGCTCCACAAATCAAAGCACCAAAGCAAATAGATATTCCATGCCGTATAGGGCTCAGCAGTCGTCGGGGTAGGTAATCCAATGTGCAGGTCCACTCGTCCTCGCCTAGAACTCCTCGGATGAAAGCACCACGTGTGGTCTGCCCAACCTGGTTAAGACTCTAGATAACGCGAGGAAGCGATGGGGGTGCTGCTCACTTTAGAACTCTAACCGAACGATGCACCATACATAATAGACTATTATTACTTAATAGAAATACGGTGCCAAACTCTGGCAATTCAGCTATTAATTCGCACGAGGTCTCACTGCTATTCTAAGGCCAAACAGGCCGTACTACACCGCACGCGGTATCGTGGGGTGAGGCTTTACGTCTTGTTACTTAGTTGGGTAGAAGGGTAAAGGACTAAGAGGAATTCTACATTTCTTGCGCCATATTTATATGCACGGTGGACAAGTAGTGCCGCTCTGCTTTCGGTAGCCGTATTCCTGCGCGGAGCTGAGGCTAGTAAGGGCATGTCTCGTCGGTACCTTTGAACTTGAACGCCAGGGGCTTGTCCCTGGCGCCTGGTCCTTTTGTCCAATAAGAGAATGAACTATTATGGGCTGTAGTAGAATAAAGGGATATTCCGTGTATATGTGGTGAGTTCACGTTGGATTAACGTGGCGAGCTGCGCTCCTGCTAGGGCTGCGCAGAGCTCTAGGCGCGGGATAGATTGTTGCTTGCGTGGGGCTATTCTTGAGCGAGCCAGGATGAAAGCAGTATGTATTTCTCCTCCCTCCTCTCGGGCACGCAAGTAAGCCACCGAACCGTAGGCTACTTCGGAGGCGTCGCTGAATACGTGCAGGTCGATCTTGCATGTCTCTGGCCTCACTGTGGGTGGGAAGTAGCTGCGGCGTATATTAACACCTGGGAGTGAGCGGAGTTCCGTCTCCCACTCTCTCCATGTGGATGCAAGGTGTTTGGGTATGGGATCGTCCCAGCCCTGGTCTTTGTCCCATAGCGCTCTTACAATCATCTTTGCCCTGGTGGTGTAAGGTAGAATACATCCCAACGGGTCATATTGTCTGGCGAGTGTTCTGTATACACTCCGTCTGGTGGTCGGTATTGCCGTCGACCTTCCCTGCTCCTTGATCAGGGTTTGTGTCTATAATGGAGCGAGTCTGTTTTGAAGCGCCAGACTAGTCCTAGTGTAATTTCTTGGGCTTCTCCTGGGATGGTCGCCATCCAGGTGTCGCTGCTCGCGGCCTTGTCCTCGGGGGAGAGGCGGCGCAGTACTTGCGGGTCGCTGCTGGCCCACTGCCGGAGATCAAAGCCGCCTTTGATCAGGGAGGCGCGGAGCTTGAGTAGGAGAGCCTCGGCTTCTTCTGGCGTCGAGACGCTTTGTAAACAGTTGTCCACGTAGAAACTATTTGTCACACTTTGTTGGACCTCTTCATCTGCTGCTGGGTCCTCTGCGACGTGCTTTTGCAGTGCAAACGTAGCACAGCATGGGCTGCATGTGGTTCCGAAAGGGAGGACTTCCCATTGATAGATGGCTGGGTGCTCATCTCCGATCCTCTCTCTCCATAGGAACCGCAGCAGGGGCTTGTCCTCCTCCACTAGTCTCACCTGCAGGAACATCCCTTTGATGTCGCCGCTGATAGCCACCTTGTCCTGGCGGAAGCGTAGTAGCACGCCTAGTAGGGAGGGGCCGAGTGTTGGGCCGGCCAAGAGTTCTTTATTCAGATTTTGTGATCCGATCTGGTAGCTGCAGTTAAACACAATGCGATCCTTGCCGTTGTGGTGGACCTTGTGGTGCGGCACGTACCATGATTCGGTCGTCTGATCGGCCTCTTTAATGTCAATTTTCTTTATGTGTCCCGCTGTGATTAATTTGTTAATCTCAGCGCGGTACACAGCTTCTTGAGCGGGGTCTTTGGCTAGGCGCCGCTCTGTGTTCAATAGATACCGCTCCGTCGCCTCTTTTGTAGCACGAAAGGTGGGCATTCCCTCTCGCCTCAGGAGTGGAGTTGCGTATCTCATCACTCCGTTGACGTTGACTCTTTTTGTCCCGTGCTCGAGGAAGGCTATAGCGTAGATATCTTCCTTAGAACGAATGTCTTTCTTTTCGTTCTTAAAGGGCATTGTCTCTAGTGTCCATAGCCTCTCGACATGCTGCAGGAGTGTGGTGTCTCCTTCTGTCGCTCTGGAGTGGAGGCAGCTAGTGGCTGCTGTTCGGTTAAGAGACTTGGCGAGGGGGCCTTGTAATGTCCATCCTAGGCGGGTCTCGACTGCTGCAGGGCAACCTCTGGGTCCTGTATGGACCCGGTCTATCGGGACTATGAGGTCTGCATGGTCGGAGCCTATCAGCAGGGTCGGGGTGGCACCGTCTATGAGCGGTATAGGTAGTTGACGCAGGTGCACATATTTCTCCATCAGCTTGGCGATGGGGTAGGTGTACTGCGATAGTCCTATTTCTTGGCTGGTGAAAGCATTAGTAATCCTGTACCGTCTCTCTGGCTGCCCGCTTGCTGCGATAGTGAAGGAGACATTCTCGCCCTTTATCGTCTTTAGATCTCTTCTTATTGTCCGAATCGTCATCTGGTTCTCGCTCCCCCGCAGCCCCAGCTGGGCCGCAGCGGACGCGAGGAGAAGGGTATTCTCTGACCCGTCGTCAAGGACGGCGTAAGTGTCCATGACCTTATCTTGGTAACTCAGTGTTACACGGACCACCTTTAAGAGCACCTGGGCGCCGCTGCTGCTAGCGGGGTCAATGTACATAACACTTGCCTTTGTGCTGTTGGATGGTGCAGGCTTTCTTTTGTTACTGTCGTGTAGGACATCCAGATGGGCTCCGTCACACCGACTACACCTCTTCTTTAGGCGGCACTCGGCTGCCATGTGACTGCGCGCACATCGGTAACAGCGCCTGTTGGACTTTATCCAGTGACTTGTTTCTTCAGCGGTCATCTTCTTGAACTGGTCACATTGTGACAACCAGTGTTCCTTCTCGCAGTACGGGCACACCATCTTCCACTTCTCTTTCGTCGAGGGGGTACTGTGGTTCTTGCTGCTCGGTACTGATTCTGATTGGTGCATGACAGTCACCGATCTTCGGCCATCGTTTACTTTCCTAGGTCCCTCTCTGGAGCTTGGTGTGCTCCGCACGAACGTATCCAGCCATAGGCTGCTGACTTCTCTCGCCAGGAAGTCGGCTAAATCTAGGAGGGATGGCTCGGGACCGTTAGGATCACGGTGGTCTCTTTGCCGCCTGAAGCGCTCCTGTCGGGCGGGCGGCAGCTTCTCTAAAATCCTCTCGACGTTCGAGTTTGCGTATAGTTCGTGCATACCCTTTTCTCGTTGCGCCCCCAGCATCCCTACCAGGGATTGTACTTTTATAGACAGGTCGTCTAGTGAGCGATTGTCTGTTGCTGGGGGTAGGCGGTCAATATGCCTTATCTCCTGTATTACGTAATCCCATATACGTCCATATCTCTGGTCCAGCGCTGCTAGAGCCGCGGTGTATGGGGTCGTAGAGGTGGCATAGGCCAGCGCTATGTTGTGCGCTCGGGGCACTTTCAGGTGCTTCAATAATATTGCATACTTGTGGCGTTCATCAGCGACATCCACCATCATTGTCTCTAAGCACATCCGGAGCTCCGTGTACTGTGCTCAATTCTCATGGGTGAAGTCTGGAAACGTCGGTGTGCCAATGTATGACGCCATGGATGGCTGGCACATCGGTGAGCGTTGGAAGAGAGGCCTCCTGGGCGAGTCTCTTCTTACGCCTCTCGGTGGGCTGGTACTGGCAGGGTACCATGGCCCGCTGGTCCAGGTGCTATTCCTCGGGACTGGTCGTGCGTCATGCTCACCCGTGAGTCGAGTCGGGGGTCTGTAGCGCAGAGCCGCGGGGGTATAGCCTGGGCTGTACTGGACCTCCTGGTCCTGTGGAGTAATGTGCTGCTGTCGGGCTTGACTCTCCTCTTCTCCCTCTTCTTCTTCTGCCAGGTCACCTAAATCCTGTAGTCGTCTATTTAGCCTCTCCGCAGTGTCCGCTGTTCCTTCCTTGTAGCTGGGTCTCACTTGGACCGGTCGGGGAATGAGTTCGGAGGGGGGTGTAGACTCTCTCTGGTGGTCGAGTTCAAGGTCGCCTGCTCGGTTAGGGGAGGGTGCCCTTGATGTGTGTCTTGACGAGGCTCTGGAACCCCTTGTGGAGGGAGGGGGTGTTGCCCTGGTGATCAGCTGCTCCATTAGCTGCGCTTGTAGTCTGTCGCGCTCGGCTTCGCGCTTGGTGAGATCTGCTTCTCTTTGGGCACCGGCAGCGGCGCGCTGGGCGTCGGCCCGGTCTCTTGCCATATTCTCTTCCGTCTGAAGGCGTCTCAGCTCCAGACGTATGTGCTCTTCTTCGCTCCGTTGCTGTGTTTGGAGTCGATCGCGTTCACCCTGAAGTCGATCGCGTTCACCCTGAAGTCGATCGCGTTCGGTAGAGGCTGTCAGGCTGGCGAGGAACGCCTGTGACAGCATCCTCTCCGCCTCGCTGGGGGAAGACGCTTGTAGAGGTGAGCCGCTCCTGGCTGTACTCGTTGGGGAGTCCTGGAGCTCTATCTCCTCGGCGCTCTCCTCATCTTGTTCCGTGCAGAGTTCCACCTCTGGAGGGTTGTCTTCCTCCCGGAGCTCTGGGGGGACTACTTCTTCGGTCTTGGCGGGGGGTAAAGTCGTGTCAGTTCCCTCCTGGTCCCCACCGTGAGCTTGGTCAGTTACATTAGAACCCACTAGGGCCTCTGTGGTCGGGGTATCCTGGTTGATAGGGTCGGACATAATTTTACTTTCTACTTTTACTGCGTTTACTGTTTGTAGAAGGCTAGGTAGTTTACTGACAGCGTAATCCTCTAAGTACTGAGGTGGCTGTCGTCTACGTTGCGGGCGTTCTACTTTAGGAGGACCGTTTCGTGGAGTGTTCATCATAGGCCATTTCAATATTAATACCACTATATTAATATTACACTGATTACCCTCCGGCTCGAAGGACCAATTGTAACTGAGGGGTACAATTCCCTGACTGTATTGATAAGTATGGTATCATTAAACCACTACCGCTTTATGTACTTTAATTACTGGCCATACAGTACACGATATCTAAGTATGATGAACACTTTCCCACATATGAAATCAGGTCCACACAAAGGTAATAGTCAAATATTTAATATATAGCAAAAGGTACATATAATAGTTACTTATTACATTTATGATTTGAATGCACTTGTAAGGCAAATGAGTATTCGTAGGCAAATCAACACTGAATGTCCAATCTCTGGTTACACAGGAAGCAAGTATACAACCTGGCTCTTAGGGAATTATAACGATGGTCACTTAATGATTATAGCTGGATAATATACTGTAAAGGGTCCTGCCGGTTGTAAGCCAGTAGGGGGGGTAGGAGAGCCGTCAGCTGTATCCCGTCTGGTCAACGATTTCCAGGGAGAATTCAGGTACAGAAAACAGTGCCCGTGGAACCTTGATCCACAGATGAATACACTTGGGCTCTCTTGTAGACGATAGCTGTATCTGTAGCTTTAGGTCCACAACGAAGAAGAAGCGAGGCGACCTCAGTCTGGTCTGAGCGCCGTCTCACCTTGGCTCCTCTCGGGGTAAATCCAACACTCACCGGTGTTGGCGATTATCCGCTCCACAAATCAAAGCACCAAAGCAAATAGATATTCCATGCCGTATAGGGCTCAGCAGTCGTCGGGGTAGGTAATCCAATGTGCAGGTCCACTCGTCCTCGCCTAGAACTCCTCGGATGAAAGCACCACGTGTGGTCTGCCCAACCTGGTTAAGACTCTAGATAACGCGAGGAAGCGATGGGGGTGCTGCTCACTTTAGAACTCTAACCGAACGATGCACCATACATAATAGACTATTATTACTTAATAGAAATACGGTGCCAAACTCTGGCAATTCAGCTATTAATTCGCACGAGGTCTCACTGCTATTCTAAGGCCAAACAGGCCGTACTACACCGCACGCGGTATCGTGGGGTGAGGCTTCACGTCTTGTTACTTAGTTGGGTAGAAGGGTAAAGGACTAAGAGGAATTCTACATTTCTTGCGCCATATTTATATGCACGGTGGACAAGTAGTGCCGCTCTGCTTTCGGTAGCCGTATTCCTGCGCGGAGCTGAGGCTAGTAAGGGCATGTCTCGTCGGTACCTTTGAACTTGAACGCCAGGGGCTTGTCCCTGGCGCCTGGTCCTTTTGTCCAATAAGAGAATGAACTATTATGGGCTGTAGTAGAATAAAGGGATATTCCGTGTATATGTACAAGGAATATACAAGGGATATCAAACTATATACAAATACTATTAAATATATATCCATAAATAAATATATATATTCGGTTTAATCTGATCCTTCACAACACAAGTTGTGATATTGTTATTGACTAATGTTACACGCAAATCAAGTGCTGCCTCTCTCTACCATCCCCGCTACACTCTTTCAGGGGCGGAGCTAGGGGGTGGCTACCTGGGCTCAAGCCCCGGATGTATTCTGAAAAGCCCCGAATCTATTTAAAAAAAAAAAAAGAAAAAAAAAATTACAATTCATCATTGTTACATGAAAATATGTTTGCACCAGATTTAGCAGAAGCTAATTTCCATCTGTGGTCTATCCAGCTGCTAACTGTATTTGAGTGAGTTAAGTCTTGGTGTTATGGTAGACTCAGACCTAAGCTTTAAATCACAATCAACAAGTTGACAAAAACTTAATTCTTCCACCTTAGAAACATAGCTAAAGTACGGCCATTTATAAATCAAAAGGACGCTGAAAACCAGATCCATGCCTTTATCTCAAGCCAACTCGACTACTGTAATGCACTCCTTACCGGCCTCCCGAAAAAATACGATGATAACTATTTTATTGCAATGCACTATTGCATTATTTTATTCTATTTTACTAACTATTTTATTGCACTGCACTATTTTACTTTGTATCAGTGAACCATAGACGCCTGGCCATAAGAGCATTCGGAGCATCTCTGCTCTCCCACTATTGAACTTGGGGGAGCAAAGGTATGATCTTGCTCCACCACTTTTTGATTATATGAAAAATATGATTTATCCCCCCCCCAATATATCAATCTAACCATAACTACGTTATGGTTAACTGAGTTTTATAGTGAAAAGAGCAGCTTTATTGGTCAAGATTGAAGGCTCTATATTGCAGGAAATTGCACGTACAGGTTCATTAAATTCAAAAAAAATCTGTCATGGAGGGGGTCGTGTCTGATCCCCTCCAAACCACCCCTTGCCTGAAAAAAAAAAAAAAAAAAAAAGATAAAAAAAGAAAAAAAAAAAAAAAAAAAAGGGGGCCCATCTGGGCTAAGCCCCGGATCTCCTACAATCCTAAATCCGCCCCTGCTCTTGACTACATTAACGTTTCCCTACTCTCACTTCGTTAGCGTTAGCTAACGTTTCATAGCTATTAGGATCTGTAATGTCAACTGAATAATGTTAGCTTTGTTTTGCAAACGTGAGTTGGAGAAGGGATGTGTGACTGACTATTTACTGTTTGCGTGGACCTATATATCCCATAACGCACACTCTAAAAGGAGCAGGCAACACCCTACTACTTTTATCACATTTCAGAATGTTGAGGGACAAATGGATAGATAATCAAACATGTTTGAAATAGTTTTGGGACTCGTACGACCATATAATTTTTTTCTAATCACGATTGCGGGTAAACTCGCATAGCTTAATAATACAAAATATATATACAGATATATATATATATAACATTTAAAAAAAAATTGTACAAGTGCGGTACCACCACATCCCGCAGTGATTAGCCACACACACAACCGCGGTTTGAAAATGTCATACCGCGACAGCCCTAGCTATAAGCAGTCTGAACATGACACTATAAGCAGTCGGAACATCATGCTCCTCCTCGAGAGTCTTCATGTCGCCGCTCGGATCGGATCTCAGGTTTTCACCTGAAGTTCTCTCTGAAATGCACCTTTTTGGCTAGAAATCTATGGTGTCGTCGACAACTGGACACGACCCGGAAATGATACAATAGAATGGAGTCTTTTGTTACGATTGCGCTTGGCAGGCATGATAATTGGAACCCAGTTTGCAGATTGAACACGAGAGCTTGGAGAAAGCAGGCAGGAGACGGCAATGATATAGACAAGGTTTTACTCACAAGACAGGAAACACAGGACACACGACTGACAACACGTACACACGGGTAACACGAAATAATGACCCAGCAAATGTATGCTGGGCCCACAACACCTAAATACACACACTAATTAGAGACAGAGGGTGATTGTTAACAGGACACAGGTGTGGTAAACAGAACTAACATAAGACTGAACACAGGGAAATAAACTAGAACAAATGTACAATACAGAGACACACACAAGACTAGAACACATTTACAAAACACAGACATTAGGAACGCCAGACTAACACAGTGGAAACAATACAGACAGCAAAGACAACAAATATACAAAACACAATTTTTTTTTGAAATTTATTTGAAGGATAAACCCCTTGAGATATGCTATCTCGTTTTCGAGGGGGTCCTTAACATAGGATACAAAACATACAATACAATACAATACATAACAAAACAAAAAACAAGACAACAAATGCACTTATACACTGACAGACGCTCTCCCAAGCTCACTCCCACAATCCACACTGATTCCTCCCAAGAGGATCACAAATATATATATATATATATATATGTTCCCTTATAAAACACAAACAAAATTATAATTTGATCTGAAAACGACATTTAAGCCCTAACACAGTAAATCAATAACAGGTGCAAGTAGTCTGTAGATGAGTGAACAAAGATATCTTGAATAACCGGTAAGAAGTAAGAGATCTGAGTGAACTAGGCAGTTTGTTCCAATCAGCTGGTGCTTTATATTTAAAGGCAAGTCGACCGATAGCTTTGATGGTTCGAGGTATACTAAAGAAAGGAAGATCCGTGTGTCTTAAATTATAAGTTGAACTATATGGTGTTAAGAACTGCTTTAGATAGGGGGGATAATTAAAGTAAATACATTTGTAAACAAAAAGCAACCAATGAAAATGTCTTCTGAATTGGGGAGAAAGCCAGTTTAACAACTCAAACATAAGACAGTGATGGGTTCTATAAGGACACCTCAATATAAATCTGCAAACACTATTTGTTGTTAGTGTGGTGTTTTGATAGACTATGTCTGCGTAATCCATTATTGGAAGTACCAGCTGTATAATGATTCTTTTCCTAACCTGAAGAGAAAAACAGTTAATAGAACGATACAATATTCTCAGGCTACAATTTGTTTTCTTCATCACAGCATCAATATGTGACTTGAAGGTGAGTTGAGAATCAAGCCAAAGACCCAGATACTTATATTCATCGACATTTTCAAGAGGAGCATCATCTAAAAACTTAATCGACAACAGATTTGATATTTGCACCAGATTTGATCTAGTACCAAACAGCATACTATAGGACTTCTTCTTATTTAATAAAAGTTTGTTAATAGATAACCATTTCTGGACAGCATCAAAATGAGTCTGTAAAGAGTACTGAATTTGTTGAATATCAGACTTAGAAGAATAAATTACTGTATCGTCAGCATACAATTGAGTAAGACAGTCAGATGGTATCAGGGTGAGATCATTAACAAATATAGAAAATAATAATGGTCCTAAAGATGATCCTTGAGGAACACCTTTATCCATAATAAAAAAATCAGACTGTTTACCCTGATATGATACACACTGACGTCTCTGGTGGAGATAGGAATTGAACCAAAGTAAAGAATTATTAGAGACACCAATAGCACACAGTTTGTCAAGAAGAAGATAATGATCAACCAAATCAAAAGCCTTTGTGAGATCTATAAATATTGCACCAGTAACCATGTTATTGTCCATTGCTGAGTGAACATCATTGGTCAACTTCAGAAGGGCTGTAGTTGTGGAGTAGTTTGGCCTGAAACCAGATTGGCATGGTGATAAAATATGAGTGACATTGTTGTGACAGTGTTGTGAAGAAGGCACGACAACGCCTCTACTTCCTCAGGCGCCTAAGGAAGTTCCAAGTCAGTCAGAAGATCCTTAAGAACTTCTACTCATGTACAATAGAGAGCATCCTGACTGGCAACATCACCTCCTGGTTTGGGAATAGCACTGCACAAGACCGAAGCAGACTACAAAGAGTGACACGTTCAGCCGAACGCACAATTGGAAGGGGGGTCCCCACCCTCCAGAACATTTACAACAAGCGTTGCAGGGGCAAGGCTAAGAGAATCATTAAAGACTCCAGTCACCCGAACAACTGCCTCTTTGAACTGCTGCGGTCAGGCAAGCAATACCGGAGTCTCAAGGCGAGCACAGAAAGACTCAGAAGAAGCTTCTATCCCCAGGCCATCAGGCTGCTAAACGAACAATGAACACTACACAACAACAACCATCAAACGCACATATCACACACATCCACACGCACACACTCACTTTAAACAAACACACTGTAGCACCCACTCCACACACTTTATAGCACACACCCACTTTAAACAAACACACTGTAGCACCCACTCCCCACACTTTATATTTATTGATGAAGGATTGCACTACAACTCGTACACCTTACTGTAAATTGTACCTAAATTGTACCTCATCCCATTTCTGCTTTGCACTATATAGTACTGTACATTAGTACACTGCATAGTATTGTATATTATATGGTAACTCAGTTACGTCTATTCTGTATCGAACATTGTACATATGTCTATATTGAACACTGTGACCTCATTTTCTACTTCTAAATTACATGCTATACTATGTTATTTGATACTATCTTGTCTAGCACAGTCTCTGGAGCGTAACAGTAAGAAGCATTTTGTATGAAAGTATTCTGTACTTCTGTATGACAACTATTAAAGAAACTTGAAACTTAAACTTGAGAATCATTAACATAATGGGATAATTGATTAAAAATTCGTTTTTCAAATACTTTTGCTATACTATTAATAATTGAAATTGGTCTATAATTATTGAGATCAGAAGGATCACCACCTTTATGCAATGGAATGACTTTTGCACATTTCCAGCTTAATGGAGTTTCATTAGTTGTTAAAGATAAATTAAATAAATCAGACAAAGGATATGATAATACATGAGATGCAATTTTGATGAATTTGATCTCCATACCATCTGAACCACAGCTAGTACCCAATCTTAATTCATCAATGACCTTCTGAACATCAAGCGGACGGATACTTCTAAATGAAAAAGAGCTGTTGCATCTGGTGTTATTAAGAGGCACATGAGGAGTCATTAAATTTGAGTCTGCAGACAGAATTAAAGTGCTGATTAAAGGCAAGTGCAATTGAGGAGGGATCATTGACAACTTCATTATTAATTCTAATATGAGTGGGATTTATAGATGACTTCTTAGTAATGCTGTTGATTCTCTTCCAAAACTGTTTTGGATTGCTAAATGCATTGCTTAAACAATCTTTGAAATAGTTGGATTTAGCATTTCTTGTTTTAGTTGTACATAAGTTCCGTATTTGTTTATATGCAATGAAGTCGGCAGAATCCTTTGTCAGACGATGCTTTTCCCAAGCCTTATCTCTTTGTTTATACAGATTTATAAGTTCACTATTCAGGGCAAGTGTCTACCCTTTACTTTGAGCATCTTCCAGGGAGCATGATGGTCAATAACATTAGTAAGCTCAGTGTAGAAGAAATTCCATGCATCTTCAACAAATGGAATCAATTTAAACCTGTCCCAATTTATAGATGTTATATCTTGAATAAAGTGCTCAATATTCAAATTCCTACATTGTCTTATCATGATAAATTTTGGTGGTAGACGTGGTAACTTTATCTTCCAAATGCAGAAGATGATAGAATGGTCGCTGAAACTATCAGGTAACACACCAGAGTTTGAAATTCTGTCCGGGTGTGAGACGAGAATCCAATCTAGCAGGGACTTGGATCTAGTATCAACTCTAGTAGGCTCACTAATGAGTTGAGTTAAATTGACACTGCCAAATAGGTTTCGAGCATTACTAGATGATCGATCTAGCCAGTTGATGTTAAAGTCACCCAAGATAATAATTTCATTTGGACGATCTAAAGAGTTAATGGTGGATAATATATCATTTGTAGATTCAGAGGGAGAATCAGGAGGTCTATAAATATTTCCTATGGTCAACTGCTTATTTTCATGAAAAGAAATTTTAATAAAAAGACACTCAAAGTTTATAGGGTTTACCCTTGGCCTGAGGAGCTCAGATGTCAGATTTGATTTGACATATGTAGCCACTCCTCCACCTCTAGTACCCCTATCAGCTCTGTACAGAACATAGTTGTCAAGTTCAACTTCATTGTCAGAGATTGCCCTATGCAACCATGTCTCAGACACAGTAATTACACTGGGATTATTGTAGACAAGCCAAGCTCTAAGTAGATCGATTTTGGGGTACAGACTCCTTATATTCAGGTGAATAACATTTAAACCTTTAGAAGTATTCATCATACCAGAGTTGTATTAAAAGAAAAGAAAGAAAAAGAAACAAAAACAACGGGATATATAATCTTGTGCAAGGAGGAACAATGGATAATGAGCAGGGAGCAGGAGAGCGACATACATTCAAGTACACACACACAACATAACATAAATACATAACACAAAACTAAATCCCAGCATGTCCCAGCAGTACCTGGCATGTCTATGGGAATTCACTATAAACTCAAAGCTCTGTCTGTATTCTTAGACAAAGAAAAAGAAAAGAAAGTTTGTAGCCTGAAATTTACAGGCGGCATCAAAGACTTTAAATCTTTCATTCTGATAAATCTCTACTATGAATTAGTCACGGTATTAACGTGACGTACGCACGTAGGCGCTACCGGAAGTGACGCATTTACGCTACGGCATTCAAAATGTAAACACAACAGCATGTAACATTAATGAAGCCAGAAAGAAAAAGAAAAAGAAACGAAAATTTGTAGCCTGATATTTACAGGCGGCATCAAAGACTTTAAATCTTTCATTCTGATAAATCTCTACTATGAATTAGTCACGGTATTAACGTGACGTAAGCACGTAGGCGCTACCGGAAGTGACGCATTTACGCTACGACATTCAGAATGTAAACACAACAGCATGTACCATTAATGAAGCCATGTAGTAGGCTCACGCTAACATTGAGCACATATTTCCAAATCATAAACATGGCACAAATAGAACAAAACTCATAATGCAGAGGCATCACTTCATATGAAGGAACAAAGGAGAATTAAGAAGAAGAGAGGGCACGGCCAATTAATTAATACGCCGGCTCGGACCATAACATAAGAAGAGTTACCGAGCACTATTCTCAGTCATAAACATCATCATTCGTACCGCATACCTTCTGGAGAGTTCGGTAAAGATATCAAGGCATTTTCAGCAAGCTTGGGACAGTTAAATCGTTCTTCTTTGCCATCAATGGTGACACACAATGTACATGGATAGCGAACAAAGTACTTGATCTTACGTTTGCGGAGCTTGCGTTTGATGGTGGCGAAGCTCTTGTGACGCCTCGCCAAGTCTGCGCTGAGGTCTGGGTTGAAGTAGACACGAGACCCGTTGAATTCCACTTTCTTACTCTCTCTGGCAAGTCGAAGGATTTTCACCTTGTCCTGGAAGTAGAGCAACTTTATGATGATGGGCCTAGGCGTGCCACGCTCGTTCTGACGATTTGTCGGTGAGCGATGGGCTCTTTCAATGATTGGAGCGGTGGGGAAGTTATCCGGACCCAGGAGCGATGGAATTATTTTGGACATGAACCCAATCACATCGGTGCCTTCAGCAGACTCAGGGATTCCGACGACACGAAGATTCAGTTGACGACTCCGATTCTCCAGGTCATCAGTCTTCTCACGTAGGTAAGCATTGTGTTCCTCTAGAACTTTCACCCGAACAAGTAGATTATCGACATTACTCTCGTTCTTGCCGACTCTCTCCTCAATTAACTTGACTTGACCTCCCAACATCTCCAGGGAGTTCTGAATATTAGTCAAGCCAGCCTGAACTGTATCCACTTTTGAGTCAATGTGTCTCAGCGTTTGAAGCGTTTCAGTCTTGCTCTTCTCGATGGCGTCCATCAAACTTTGCAGTGTAATAGTTGTCATTTTCACGAACAAACAAGGAAAAAAAACACCGCAATGAGACTGAAATGGTTAAACTGCTCAAACTAATTAAAGTGGATCAAATTAGTAGTATTATCGGCTACAAACTGCGACAAACAGACGAGCAATTGAGACACGACCTCTCACACTGCGGCCATCAAATCAAGTGAAATTGAAGTAAATTATATGACACAACTGAGTGACCTGATGCCATAGCTGCCACATCTGTATCGGTCCACCAGGTGGCAGTGTTTTATTGTGCAGTGGTGTATTGTTATTGAAAGGGGGTATGAAGGGGAATTGTGAAGGTCCAAATCCTGGTCCAGCCGAACCGGGGGGAGGGTTGCCGTCTGGTCCAGCAGGACCGTGGGGAGCGTTACAGTCTTTATTGTCATTATACTGCGTACAATGAGACGCTGCATAATAACTTAAGCTTAGGGTGCTAAACAATAAATCACACAAGTATACAGTTATCAGAATAACAAACGTAAGGTGCTACACAATAAATCACATGAGTATACAGTTATCAGAATAACAAACTTAAGGTGCTACACAATACATCACATGAGTATAGTTATCAGAATTTGATTTGATTTGATCTTTATTATCTCGAACAACCATAAACACACAAATTTGTAATAACAAAAAATAACAAAAAAAATAAACTAAAAGAAATACAATAAAATATATCTTCCTAGACATGAAAGCAATAATCACATAGCTCAAGACAAATGGTTTTGTTCGAGAAGGGACAGAAAGAAGCAAAGCTTATCTGGTCCTGCCCCTTCCTTACAATATCATATTAATATGTAATAAGTTATTTATCAATATCCAAAAATAATATACCTATCCACTACAGCAAAAGATAAATAAATAATTACAAAAATACTAGTTCACGTTATTTTCAAGCTCCTCTAACTTATACTTGTCCAAGAATTCCTGTTTATATCTGCATTTAAACATTTCAATAATATTACTTGTTTTTATTGCTACATCAAGGCCATTCCAAATGGATACCCCACAAACTGAGATGCACTTGCTTTTGAGAGTTGTACGGACAATAGGTTGTTTTAAATTCAATTTCCCTCTTAGATTATGACCCCCATCTCTGCCCATGAAAAAATGTTGTATGTTGTCAGGGACTATATTTTGTGTTACTTTAAACATTAATTGTGCAGTTTTGAATTTAACCAAATCTTAAAATGTCAGAGTTTGACTTTTAACAAATAAACAATTGGTATGATCTCTATAACCAGCATGATGTACAATCCCTATAGCTTTTTTTTTGCAGTGTGCATATCTTTTGTAGGTTGGTTTTATAATGTATTTCCCCAAACTTCAACACAATATGACAGGTATAGGGTACAATGAGTGTGCAATACAGAATGTACAGTGATTTCTGATTTAAGATGTAGAATAACAAACGTAAGGTTCTACACAATAAATCACACAAGTACACAGTTATCAGAATAACAAACTTAAGGTGCTACACAATAAATCACACAAGTACACAGTTATCAGAATAACAAACTTGAGGTGCTACACAATAAATCACACAAGTACACAGTTATCAGAATAACAAACTTGAGGTAATAATAATAATAATAATAATAATAATAATAATAATAATAATAATAATAATAATAATAATAATAATAATAATAATAATAATAATAATAATAATAATAATAATAATAATAATAATAATAATAATAATAATAATAATAATAATAATAATAATAATAATAATAATACATTATATTTGGTGGCGCCTTTCACGACACCCAAGGTCACCTTATAGATCGTAGAAAAAAAACACAGCAAGGCAGTTAAAAGTCAAGGTTAAAAAATAAAACAAACAACAGGAAGTATAAAAAACTGTGAAGTTAAAATAACAAACAAACAAACAAACAGCAGGGGGTATAGAACAGTGACGGAGGTTATAGTGAATATGTGAGTTTGAACAGATGGGTTTTCAGTTGTGATTTGAATGATGAGAGTGAGTCAGACTGTCAGATATGTGGGGGCATGGAGTTCCAGAGTCTGGGAGCCGAGCAGCTGAACGCTCGGGCACCCATGGTGCTGAGGTGTGAGCTGGGGATGGATAAGAGTCCAGTAGAGGATGAGCGGAGGGTGCGGGAGGGGGTGTATTCCTGGAGGAGGTCAGTGATGTAGATGGGGGCTAGATTTTGGAGGGCTTTGAAGGTGAGTAGGAGGTTTTTGAAATCGATCCGGTAGTGCACAGGGAGCCAGTGTAGTTGAATGAGGACAGGGGTGATGTGGTCGGATGAGTTTGTGCGGGTGATGATCCTGGCAGCAGAGTTTTGGATGATTTGGAGTCTGTTGAGGAGTTTTGTGGGAAGGCCAGGAGGAGAGTGTTGCAGTAGTCGATCCGGGATGTGACAAATGAGTCGACCAGGGTTTCCATATTTGATTGGGACAGGGATGGGCGGAGTCTGGCGATATTACAGAGGTGAAAGAAGGCAGACCGGGTGATGTTTTTGATGTGTGGTGCAAAGGAGAGGGAACCGTCCAGGATGACACGAGGCTTTTAACTTGGGGGAGGGAAGCCGTCGATGGTGATGTTTGGAACTGGGGTGTTTTGTGATTTGGTGAGGGTGGATTTGGAGCCGATGAGCAGGGCCTCAGTTTTGCTGCCATTTAACTTCAGGAAGTTTCTGCTCATCCAGCTCCTGATGTCCTCAAGGCAGGTGGTGAGGGAGGTGGGGGGAAGGGCAGTGATGGGTTTGGAGGAGATGTAGACCTGTGTGTCGTCTGCATAGCAGTGGAAGTGGACCCCATGGTGACGGAGGATTGTGCCCAGGGGAAGGAGATATATGGTGAATAGGACGGGACCCAATACTGACCCCTGGGGGACACCCACTGAAACAGCTGAACACCCTGACTTGTGAGTCTTGAGTTGAACAAACTGTTGTCTGTCAGTGAGGTACGATGTAAACCAGGAGAGTGCGACACCAGTGATCCCAATGCCAGCCAGGCGGTCCAGGAGTAGTGGATGGGACATGGTGTCAAATGCCACACTGAGGTCAAGGAGGATGAGGATGGTGAGGAGTCCAGGTGCTACACAATAAATCACTGTACACAGTTATCAAAATAACAAACTTAAGGTGCTACACAATAAATCACACATGTAAACAGTTATCAAAATAACAAACTTAAGGTGCTACACAATAAATCACACAAGTACACAGTTATCAGAATAACAAACTTAAGGTACAGATAAGGAGCTTATGTTAATGGTGATATGGCGAAGCACATCTTTGCTCGTTACTAACTAGATGCAGAAAGGGATTAAATAACCAATAAATCGTATGGAAATTCAGACCCCACTATGTACCTCGTAGTTTAACGGTCGAGTCCAGGTCCTTGTCGTCGGCGCAATGACACTAAATTACGTGCTTGTTCCACCATAGTTGCACGGCAGTTGAGTCTACACTGTCCTCATTTGAAACAATGGAAGATTTTAGCTATTGCGTATTTCATTCATGTAAAAAAAAATCCTAAAACCAAGCTCTACAGGTGACACGTCAAGAGCAGATGGCGGAATATGTTTGGATGATTTTTCCTGATGGGGTATATAAAACGTCATTGCTGTAAAAAGGCTTGTTGTTCTACAGAATACTGACGAGGATTTGTACTCACTGGTTCTTCATTCTCTCGTCAGGCAAACACACGCAGCAAACAGGTGGGCAGACTGTCGGCTGTCGCTTTGTCTTTGAAGAGCTCAAAGGAGGCTCTTCTCTCGACTTTCCCCCCTGTAGCACTTTGGCCGGTGGAGCTCGTGTTTTACCATCAAGCACATCCATCACTGTGCTGAGAATCATATCAATACTTGCCCATTTTCCCATTTGTGGAGAGATGAGTAGATCAATTCAGTTAAGGGGAGCCAGGGCCAGACATCCGTTTTAGAGATTAGAACATCTATTGGCTAGTCGTCTGATGGAGGGTTCAGGGTTCATTAAGTCAATGGAATCCTTAATCAATACGTAAACTTAAAGCCCGGGCCTCTCAGGCGGAGGGTGGAAGTTCTAATACTAATAGTCAACATCTGCCGGCAAGGAGCCAAGGACTAAGACAGGGCAGTATTTTAACGACATGTGTTTGAAATTCATAATTTTTATGTACGTTGTAATTAGAATACATCTCTGAATTATTTATTATAAAAGGCCTTTATTACTCTGATAAGATTGGTGATATGATATTAAGCATATGATGGCATTTAATACTATAATAATAATAATAATAATAATAATAATAATAATAATAATAATAATAATAATAATAATAATAATAATAATAATAATAATAATAATAATAATAATAATAATAATAATAATAATAATAATAATAATAATAATAATAATAATAATAATAATAATAATAATAATAATACTAATAATAATAATAATAATAATAATAATAATAATAATAATAATAATAATAATAATAATAATAATAATAATAATAATAATAATAATAATAATAATAATAATACAATTTGGAAAGAACTAAATAACATAATTGTCCTTGTCTGTCTCTATCATTTAGTTAAAGTCAATGAATGGGGAATCTTTTACTGTCAAAAGGGACATAAAGACAAAGAGAAACACGATCGTTGGCCAATTCAGCACCTATTGCAAGCCTGGCCATCCTGGTCGGATGGACCTGTCGTTGAGATGACCCTATCAGATGACCCTATCAGGTCATGAGGTTTTTTCTGTGGGAGTCTTTCCTCATTGGGGGTTAAGCTGTTGGGGGGGGGGGGCTGTTCCATTGGGGGGCTGTGAAGCCTAAATTGAGACATGTCATGTGATTTTGGGGCCACACAAAGAAATCTGACTTGACTTGGACAGGCCTCAATTCACAGTGTGCATCCCACAATCCCAACTTTCTCTTACACTGTGTCTCCTCTCTCTCTCTCCAACCAAATCACAGGATGCATTCTGAGTGTGATTCTTAAGTGTCACTTGTATCCACCTGAATTATTGTTTGTGTGTAATGTGTGTGTGTGTGTGTGTGTGTGTGTGTGTGTGTGTGTGTGTGTGTGTGTGTGTGTGTGTGTGTGTGTGTGTGTGTGTGTGGGGTGGGGGCTGTGTCTGCTGATTGATTGTTAAGTGTTGTCCAGGAGCCCATTGCCAGGCTCCACTTAACGGCCCGCGCAGCAGAAAGCAATCAGTGGATGTAACTGAGGGTCTCATGGGGACCCCCCCCCCTCCCCCCAAAAGCCATGATTGATCTTCAGTGGACCTCTGAAGAAGACGTCTGAGGAACCGGGCCTCACTGACTGTCGTCCGGCCCGGAGAGAGAGAGAGAGAGAGAGAGAGAGAGAGAGAGAGAGAGAGAGAGAGAGAGAGAGAGAGAGAGAGAGAGAGAGAGAGAGAGAGAGAGAGAGAGAGAGGCCCCGGCCTTAAACACACGGCATCACACTAATGATATAGTCGGAGTCAGACGGATGTCTCCAGACTGAAGCCTCACACTGCGCTCTGCACCCCGTCCTCTGATGGTGGCTGTTGAGTGAATGCAGCGTCGTCGTTGTCGTCGTCGTCGTCCCCCCCCCCCCCCCACCACGGCTCATCTGCCATGTTGTCACAGAAGCATAGTCTCGCATTTCGGGACAATACGCGTGTATTTGTTACCTGTGCAACGTTTTAACGGCAGCTTTATCCTGTGCGCACTTACTAAACTGTAAACAGTCAAATAATAAATCCCTGTATGTAAAGCGCATCTCCAGGCGCTGTGTATAAACACACACACACACACATTAACACAGACACGCACGCACGCACGCACGCACGCACGCACGCACGCACGCACGCACGCACGCACGCACGCACGCACGCACGCACGCACACACACACACACACACACACACACACACACACACACACACACACACACACACACACACACACACACCACACACACACACCACACACACACACACACACACACACACACACACACACACACACACACACACACACACACACACACACACACACACACACACACACACACACACACACACACACACACACACACACACACACACACACACACACACACACACACACACACACACACACACACACACACACACACACACACACACACACACACACACACACACACACACACACACACACACACACACACACACACACACACACACACACACACACACACACACACACACACACACACACACACACACACACACACACACACACACACACACACACACACACACACACACACACACACACACACACACACACACACACACACACACACACACACACACACACACACACACACACACACACACACACACACACACACACACACACACACACACACACTTGTAGCCCAGGCAGGCAGAGAGTGGGGCTCTCCAGTGGTGTGTCAGTGTGGTCAGTGACCACAGCGCCTGGTGTTACTCTCATTACAGGGGGATCAAAGGGACATGAGCTTCATAGCAGCGGGGACACTCTCCACCCCCCCCCCCCCCCCGCTCCACCCCCCCAACCCCCCCCCGAGAGGGAGCTCCGCCTCTAATCTCAAAGGTCACGTTTGGTCATTCAAATATAAAACAGCATCACATCACTCTCTCTCTCACCCATGTGACCCAGTGAGAGTCCTGCATGGGATCTAAAGGCTGCAGTGAGACACGCGGCGGGCCCAGTATGTGTGATATAGGACAGACTACAGCGCGTCCTTTGATACTGTTTCACTCCCAAGGCGCGCGGGAGGGGGCGGGGGGGGGGGGGGCGATGTACGGAGGGAGGCGGGTCCCGCTGACATCACGATGTTGTATATTATGTGATCCTAGTCTGATAGATGTGTTCTGTATCCCACATGCAGCAGTCCCGTTTAGTCAGGACTCGTGTTTGCATGGCTTCCACGACGATGCTGTCGTTAAGCGGTAGGCTCCGCCCACAGCCTCTGAGTGAGCATCTGCAACAGGCTCCGTTCCTGACGTGCTCTAGTGACAGGGTTGAGGGCTCCGTTCCTGCTCTAGTGACAGGGTTGAGGGCTCCGTTCCTGACGTGCTCTAGTGACAGGGTTGAGGGCTCCGTTCCTGACCTGCTCTAGTGACAGGGTTGAGGGCTCTGTTCCTGCTCTAGTGACAGGGTTGAGGACTCCGTTCCTGCTCTAGTGACAGGGTTGAGGGCTCTGTTCCTGCTCTAGTGACAGGGTTGAGGGCTCTGTTCCTGCTCTAGTGACAGGGTTGAGGGCTCCGTTCCTGACGTGCTCTAGTGACAGGGTTGAGGGCTCCGTTCCTGCTCTAGTGACAGGGTTGAGGGCTCCGTTCCTGACGTGCTCTATTGACAGGGTTGAGGGCTCCGTTCCTGACGCGCTCTCGTGACAGGGTTGAGGGCTTCGTTCCTGACGTGCTCTCGTGACAGGGTTGAGGGCTCCGTTCCTGCTCTAGTGACAGGGTTGATGGCTCCGTTCCTGCTCTAGTGACAGGGTTGAGGGCTCCGTTCCTGAAGTGCTCTCGTGACAGGGTTGAGGGCTCTGTTCCTGCTCTAGTGACAGGGTTGAGGGCTCCGTTCCTGCTCTAGTGACAGGGTTGAGGGCTCCGTTCCTGACATGCTCTAGTGACAGGGTTGAGGGCTCTGTTCCTGCTCTAGTGACAGGGTTGAGGGCTCCGTTCCTGCTCTAGTGACAGGGTTGAGGGCTCTGTTCCTGCTCTAGTGACAGGGTTGAGGGATCTGTTCCTGCTTTAGTGACAGGGTTGAGGGCTGTGTTCCTGACACGCTCTAGTGACAGGGTTGAGGGCTCTGTTCTTGCTCTAGTGACAGGGTTGAGGGCTCTGTTCCTGCTCTAGTGACAGGGTTGAGGTCTCTGTTCCTGCTCTAGTGACAGGGTTGAGGGCTCTGTTCCTGCTCTAGTGACAGGGTTGAGGGCTCCGTTCCTGCTCTAGTGACAGGGTTGAGGGCTCCGTTCCTGCTCTAGTGACAGGGTTGAGGGCTCCGTTCCTGCTCTAGTGACAGGGTTGAGGGCTCCGTTCCTGACGTGCTCTCGTGACAGGGTTGAGGGCTCTGTTCCTGCTCTAGTGACAGGGTTGAGGGCTCCGTTCCTGCTCTAGTGACAGGGTTGAGGGCTCCGTTCCTGACATGCTCTAGTGACAGGGTTGAGGGCTCTGTTCCTGCTCTAGTGACAGGGTTGAGGGCTCCGTTCCTGCTCTAGTGACAGGGTTGAGGGCTCTGTTCCTGCTCTAGTGACAGGGTTGAGGGATCTGTTCCTGCTTTAGTGACAGGGTTGAGGGCTGTGTTCCTGACACGCTCTAGTGACAGGGTTGAGGGCTCTGTTCTTGCTCTAGTGACAGGGTTGAGGGCTCTGTTCCTGCTCTAGTGACAGGGTTGAGGGCTCTGTTCCTGCTCTAGTGACAGGGTTGAGGGCTCTGTTCCTGCTCTAGTGACAGGGTTGAGGGCTCCATTCCTGCTCTAGTGACAGGGTGGAGGGCTCCGTTCCTGACATGCTCTAGTGACAGGGTTGAGTGCTCCGTTCCTGCTCTAATGACAGGGTTGAGGGCTCCGTTCCTGACACGCTCTAGTGACAGGGTTGAGTGCTTCGTTCCTGCTCTAGTGACAGGGTTGGGGGCTCTGTTCCTGCTCTAGTGACAGGGTTGAGGGCTCCGTTCCTGCTCTAGTGACAGTGTTGAGGGCTCTGTTCCTGCTCTAGTGACAGGGTGGAGTGCTCCGTTCCTGCTCTAGTGACAGGGTTGAGGGCTCTGTTCCTGCTCTAGTGACAGGGTTGAGGGCTCCGTTCCTGCTCTAGTGACAGGGTTGAGGGCTCCGTTCCTGACGTGCTCTCGTGACAGGGTTGAGGGCTCCGTTCCTGACATGCTCTAGTGACAGGGTTGAGGGCTCCGTTCCTGACGCGCTCTAGTGACAGGGTTGAGGGAATGAGGTAAAAGATAAGATGCTGCAACTCCAATATAATGTGTGCACCTTTTCCCATTTTTACCATCTTAGCGTAGGACAGTTTCAACGTGGGATGGATATGAAGTCCAAAAGTGTAAAGATATTACTGTGCGGAAAAACGAAACAGTGTTGAGAATGTAAATCACACCACGCATATTTAGGTATTTGCCATGCATATATATTTTTTATTATTATTATTATTGATTGTTTTCTTTTAACTGAGTAAATGATACAGCGAGTGGACAACGTGGCAGCTAGTAACCTCACTGCACCACCAACAGCTGTTCTGCTGGTTTACAGGGGCCTGTTCTTCAAGTGGAGAGAGAGAGAGGGAGAGGGAAAGAGAGAGAGAGAGAGAGAGAGAGAGAGAGAGAGAGAGAGAGAGAGAGAGAGAGAGAGAGAGAGAGAGAGAGAGAGAGAGAGAGAGAGAAGAGAGAGAGAGAGAGAAAAAAGAAAACAGCAACCGAGATGAGAATTGCGTGCTTCAGTGGTCATTGAAAGATGAGGCAATAAACTGCTAAACTTGAGTAATCACACACTCCCTCAGGAATGCCTCAAATGGGGGGTGGGGGGGGTGGTGGTCAAAAAACCTTGAAATTTTAGCCCCTCGCACGCGGGCCGAGAGTTAACATTTGATGAGATTCATTATTGTCGGGAGCTGAATACAAGTGTCTTCTGATTACAGGGTGCCCTCCATTAGAAGTTCCCACCAGTGTGCATTTCCACGGTGGAACGTCAATGGGATTCAAATCTCAATTCACTCCAGTCAATTCTCCAGTAAAAGATTTCATTAAATGCAGCAGGCAGGGAGGAAAATGGACTCGAAAAGCACTGAAACAGCTGGAGTATAAATTATAAAAATGTGCTTTCTGCTAACTGAACACACCTTCAGCTTGCAGATGCATTATTATTTAATGTTCAGAGGAGCTGGCTTTTATGTAAATTGGACTCTTCTACTCTCTGCAGTCCCCTTCTCAATGCCAGGTACTTCCAAACCATGCAAAGGGAGAGATTATGCAAACCAATTAACATATGAAAATAACGTATTAATATACTGTCTGTGAACTGTATCCAATCAGTTCCTTTTCACTGGCGTGTGTACAAAACAATTAAAACTAAATTTATACTGCTCTTCCTTAACATATTCCGCTGCGAATGGAATCAGTGAGCAAATGCTGACAAAAGTTTTACCGGCCCGCGTGTTCCTTCCTTAAAGGCACACCGACTTTTAAGAATATTTACAAGGACCCGCGCTAATAAATTCCGCTCTTTGTTTCTCCCTAATGATGTGTGTATCTGAGACAATGCAGCGGGAATCCATAGTGGTAGCCAGGTGCTAATGAATGGCTTACATTATGCTGTCCACTAATTACTGCCGCACCATAAATAAAACACAAGACAATCAATTAGTGGAGGAGGATGTGTGTTTGTTAGTCATGGGCAGCGCGCGTTCCTCCCTCCAGGCTACGGTTTTCTCCACGCGAGGGTCTCTCTCCGGTGCGTCGAAAAAGAACAGAGTTCAGATAATTCACGTTTCAACCGTTAGCCAAAAGCTCTTCAGGCAAATCC
>NC_140166.1:83948014-83978014 GCF_963971535.1 Notolepis coatsorum | reverse complement strand
ATACCAGATTCGAAACTGAGCCCCCCTATCTACCCACTAATCAAAAAACGCATCCCATCTGGTGTCGTGTCGTCTCTCTTAAAACGACTGTTTATCCACAGTGTGTGTATGATAACCGGGTCTACGCGGTTTTATTCCGAGAGTTGGTTGGTAAATACGCCACAATTATAGATGCTATTTATATTCAATCCTAGAGCGAGGGGGGGGGGGGGGGGGATATTAAAGCAATAATAATCACGCGGTTAAGAAGATGAGTGCGCATACAGGCGCTGACGGTATGGCAACAATGTGTCTAGTGGTCCTGCTCCCTCTCGATACACGTGCACGCACCCGTGTACTGTGTGCACACACATGCACCCACACGCTATACGTGCAGACGTGTGCTCTCTCTCTCTCTCTCCATCACACGCACGCAGAGTCATACTGACAGGCAGGCTAGTCACACGCGTGCACAGACACACACACACACTTCTATCTCTCTCTCTCACACACAAACACACGCGCACAGACACACACTTCTATATCTCTCTCTCACACACGCACACCGGGAGACACACGCACACACACAAACACACACCGGGGGGAGACACACACGCACGCACACTTTCCCTTATAGCTGTGCTGCTTTTGTGTTTTGTCAGAATTAATGAGAAAAGTTCCCTTGCCCTAGGGGTAATTAGTGTCCTTGGAGTTAAATAAGCTAATACTTAGACACCTCTGGCACAAGCAATTATGTTTGTGTATTGAATAATTGATTCAAAGAGGGGGGGAAGGGCTGCTAATCAGATCTGAGCATAATGAATTGATTTAATTAACAGGGGAATCCGAGGGTCTCTGGGAACTGCGCGCATTTATTCAGTAGCAGCAGGAGCGAGAGAGAGCGCGGCACATAAATTGGGAGAGAAAGGCGGCGTGTGAGAGTATTGCTTTTAGCAGTTTGTCAGATTTGCAATTGGATTTAGTTGCAGTTTCGAAGCGGTTGTGAGAACGAGGACAGAGAATATCACAGCGAGGAGACGTCTCGTCTATAGTCGGAGCTTTTGATCCGTCCGTGTTGTGCACAGTTCAGTTCAGAGAGAGATAGGCTATACATTCAGATTTATAGCCTCTCTATCCTTTTCATTTTTTCCCCCCTTTTACGCATGGAATTTATGAAGAGCGGCCAACGTTGCTTCATCACCGGGTATTCATCATCATCGGTGATATAGTTTGGTCTGGAGAGACGAGAATATATATAACTCCCGTCTTCTGCAAATGAATTGTTATTATTGACAAAACGTCCAGACGGCTAATCTTCAAAGGGTTACCGATTATACACCGAACCAACCGGCAACCGTCCGTCCTACTAGTCGAGCCGCGTCTCAGAGCTCTGTTTGTGCAGAGACCGAGGAGCAGGTGACGAGACTGCTGCTGGAGCCGAGGACGAGGACGGATCGCCCCGGGTCGGACTCCTCCTCGTTCCCCAGCCGGACGATGGTGTTGGACAAGGAAGAGGGTGAGTTGTAACATCATCCCCGGCGATCATAGGATCAGGCTATAATAATATTCTGGAAGTTGCATTTATGATGAAACTGCCTGGTGGTCGGGCTTTCCGGTATATTCTGCACGCAAAGTGTCCCGACGTCGCCCCCGGAGAACCGACGCATGCTCCGGCGTTCTTATTATAGGCTTTTTATTATAGGCTTTTTATTATAGGCTTTTCGCGACGTGCGGGATCGTCTGCATTTGAAGAAACGTGGCTATTTAGAAAATATTATCATCTAAAGTTTCCAAATGCGCACTTTAGACAGAATGGCATTAACTGATGATGACAAAACACTATAGTGTGTATATATGCGAGATTATTATTGTAGATAGACATTTGTAGCGTTAGAGGAGAACATGTGTTCATTTTTTTTGGTATGCATTTTGCATTCAGCAGTTCACCGGGAACAGCTTTACGCAATGGGAACTATAGGCTTTTAGTAGCCTATGGGTCCCGGTTCCTTTTCCCACTAAGTGCTTTTTGCGTCTCTGAAGTTGCCGAGGCAGCCTTTGACATCACCACGGGATGGGAGATGACAGCCGAGTGCTTTTAACTTGATTGCAAATTATGGATAGCACCGTGCAGCAGCGCGCCGTGCAGTCGGTTTCCATCCAAATAGGGCCTACTTGCAATACTTGTCTATTTTAATGTATGTAGGTTAATGGGTGCGTGTGAGGCAATCTAATTAATTTTAATTTAAATCAAACTTGCCTCTCTATAATGACGTCCCATTTCTTTTTTCCTTTTCTTTTTAATGAAAGTGGTGTGTGTGTTGAGATGTAAACCATTTTTTTCCCACGTGCAAATAGAACTCGGTGCAATACGAATGGATACAACGTGGGAATTGCGTGCTTTTAGAAAAGATTATTCTCCTTTTGAAGAAGTTCCCCCCCCATCCGTCTTATAAGCAGTGAGTCGGGAAGGTCTCTGTTCTCCTGATAATGTCGGGCCTGCTGGTAACATCTACTCTTGACAACCCCACTAACCTTAATAGACATTTCTTGTCATCTCACGAAGACTGGGAGTTATTGCACGTTTGGTTCGAGCCCCCCCCCCCCCCCCCCCCCCAAAGTAATGGATGCATTTGCAACCCATTATTTATGTTTGAAAATGGATATTTCATATCTCTTAGCTCGAGCATCCTTTCACTTACCCATCCAGAAAACCAATAAACGGATTGCCCCGTAGAAACATCAAATTGGTCTGTCTGGCTGAATCCATGTTGCACACTGCTAATGTACCCAAATTAACTCAACTGTAAATTGTCTCCTTTGGATGTCTGTCTTGCTAAAAGTTCCCCATATGATTCATGATTTGGATAGCTTTTAACAGTTATTGGCTGAGCAATATGGTAAATGTACAAGGTGATGCAGAATGGCATTAGTGGGAGAGGATGCACGGGAGCATGTAATGCAGTCAATACTACATTAACTACTGATGCCCAATTACAGAAGCCGGGAGAGTGGCTTTTAGGAGCATTAGGACTCTTGCAGAGAAGCTGAGATCACCTGCTGCTCATTGCCTAAAAGCTTCACCCTTTGCTTGCTGGGCCCCGCCAGCAGCTCTGATCCGGGCTCTCTCTCTCTCTCTCTCTCTCTCTCTCTCTCTCTCTCTCTCTCTCTCTCTCTCTCTCTCTCTCCCCCTCTCTCTCTCCATCTCTCCATCTCGCTCTCTCCATCTCTCCCTCTCTATCTCTCTCTTGCTCTTGCTCTCGCTCTCTTTCTCTCTCTTGCTCTCTCTCTCTCTCTCTCTCTCTCTCTCTCTCTCTCTCTCTCTCTCTCTCTCTCTCTCTCTCTCTCTCTCTCTCTCTCTCTCATCTCTCCCTCTCTTCATCTCACTCTCTCTCCATCTCCCCCCTCTCTCTCTCCATCTCTCCCTCTCTCTCTCTCTATCTCTCTCTCTCGCTCTCTCTTGCTCTCTCTCTCTATATCTCTCTCTTGCTTTCTCTCTCTCCCTCTGCTGTGGCTGTTAGTGCTTATTAGCTCTAAAGTTATAGGCTTGTCAATTCAACTTTCTTCGATTTAGCCACATGCTGCATATACCATGTGTGTGTGTGTGTGTGTGTGTGTGTGTGTGTGTGTGTGTGTGTGTGTGTGTGTGTGTGTGTGTGTGTGTGTGTGTGTGCCTTGTGCGCACCCTTGTGTGTGTACGTGTGCGGGGAGGTATACACAAGTGGATTTGTGTTGTTTTGGCGTGTTTATATGTATGTATTGTTTCTGTGTTTCTGTGTGCAAGTAGCTAATGGCGTTCATATGTAAACGTTGATATTGTTGATGTTGTCCAGTGCCGTGTTTCTGCTCTGGAGGGGCACAGAGACACAGATACACAGACACATAGAGACACAGAGAGACACAGAGACACAGAGACACAGACACATAGAGACACAGAGAGACAGAGACACAGAGAGACACAGAGACACAGACATAGAGACACAGAGACACAGGTGGCACAGAGAGACACAGGGACACAGAGACACAGAGACACAGGGACACAGGGAGACACAGAGACACAGGTGGCACAGAGGCACAGAGACACAGATAGACACAGAGACACAGAGGCACAGAGACACAGAGAGACACAGACACAGAGAGACACAGAGACACAGAGAGACACAGGGACACAGAGAGACACAGAGACACAGAGAGACACAGAGAGACAGAGAGACACAGGGACACAGAGACGACGACGGCTCCGTTCCTCTCCGACTCCCAGCGTCTCGTTCGTTGTTGTTTTTTTCAAAATTGCAGTGGGATTTGCTGCGTGGGGATACAATTTCAAACGTCCATCACTCATTTCTGCGCGCGGCGTGTTAAATGTACAGCGTCTCGCCGTCGGACGGTGGAGCCACCTGCACGTGGAGAGCGAGCTGCCGGCTGTGATAATGCCTGTACAGTAGATCCCATGTACAGTAGATCCCATGTACAGTAGATCCCGTGTAAATGTTAAATGGCTGCACCTGCATTTATGTAGCGCTTTTATCCAAAGAGCTTTACAATTTTGTTCCTCACATTTGACCCATTCACTCACACACTCACACACCGACGGCGGAGGCGACCATGCTGCTTAGGTGACAACCTGCTCATCGGGAGCAGTTAGGGGTTAAGTGTCTTGCTCAAGGACACTTCGACACGCTGCCCGGGAGTAGCGGGAATCGAACCGGGAACCTCCGGGTTTTACCAGGCGACTGCTCTACCTCCCGAGCCACTGTCACCCCTGGCATGTACAGTAGATCCCATGTACAGTAGATTGTTCAGTAGATCAACACAGTAGACCGCTTGATCCCCATTATGTGTGCCGATAAACCCACGAATATACCTTTGAAAGTTATTTATCCGGACACATCTGCAGAGCCATAGCCTACTCTACTGTATCCGGAGAGGGACTGGGGTTATGTATCCGGACATATCTGCAGACCCATAGCCTACTGAATCCGGAGAGGGACTGGGTCTGAGTCCAATCATGAAAGGAGCACATTCTCTCGCTTTTGTCAAAATGACCTAATATGCATGTCGTATTTGGAGATGAATGGCAACACGCTATTCACACTATATGCATGTCTCGGAGGTGAACATTTTATTTTACTCTCTGATATAAAGTTCCCAATTGACTTCTAATTCTAGAGGGTGAGAAAAAAAGGTAATAATGCAGCCATTTTCTCCCCATCTAAGTATTAGGGACTATCAGCTTCTGCAGAAATAATTGGATCCTCGATGTACAGTAGGCATGTATTTGACTCATCATTCGCACAACTGGACTCTCTAAGAACCTGTAGGCCTGAAGAGTAAAGCCCCCACCCCCTAACCCCATGATACAATTCCTGGTTACCTTTTTGCTTTTTAATTTACGGCACACCCCGCCAGCAGCCTGTCCAATGAAATGTGTACATTCATAAACCATGTGATTGAGAAGCAGTGTTTCAAATGAATACAGACCGGCGATCTGTCGGCTGCCGTAATAAAACTTGGTGCTTCTGGGCTCCAATTATTTTTTATTTAGAAATAATAAGGATTGCTTCATTCTTTACCGGCGTTACCATGGTAATACTGTCTTGTAGCGATGTTATATTGATTTAGAAAGTGGCCAGTAATATTTCTTTTCTGTTATTCACTTTCTGAGGGGGAAGAGAGGGGGGGTTTCTAATTTCCAGTTTGAGATTACTTTTATACATTCCTGAAGTCTTCTCCACGGAAATGTAATTTGCTCTCTTGTATTTGCTGTTTTCTCAGCTTATTGGTTTGCTCTTACTCGAAATTAAACTTGCCTATTCCAAATATTGAAATGACATCTGTCTCTTGTGCCCTGGGCCCTGAAAATATTATGACTTATGGCAGCGTATGATTTTCCTTTAGTCACACCTAGTAATTATGAAGCATGATCTTAGCACATGCATCATATTTGCATGATTTTTTTCTTTTGTCTTTTGCTCTAAGCAGTTGTAATTACGGAAAACCTGTTTCTAGAAGAAAGATCCCTTTCTCATTAGCATGCAGACACACTAAAGTGTAATCAATACTTCGCTGTGAGTGACATAGTGCTATCTATTCCGTGTTGATCCCCACCCTATATATTGTGCCGTGTGTGTTTTTGACTATACATTTCACATTAAAGCTGGCCTCATTATTTAACTCCGCAACATAAGGAAATTGTTGAAATCTCGATATCACTAAATTTTTTTTTTTTTTTTAAACCATTTTTGAGCCAGTAAGTGCTCGATTCGGTCTGATCTCCCGCCGATCCGGCGAAATGCACAGTTCTCACCAGACTAAATGTTGTCTCCCATCGCCGAACCTCTTGATCTCTATCGGTCCTGATCGTTTCACATCAGAATGATGCGTATCGCTTTCCCCGCTCATCTTCAGCGGGATCCAAAGGGACCGGATGGAGGGTTGAGAAGTGCCCACCTGAACGGACAACATCTGTCATTACATTCCACCCCCGCGGCCCCTGTGCTTTCACTCAGGTAACACGAGGAAATGGTATGCGGTGGTGGAAGCTGCAGAGGGGGGTAATTTTCACAAAACAATGTGAGCAAAGCTTAAGCTACGATGGCGTGTGCTCCGTTGTATTTAAAGCAACGGTTGCGATTGGAGGATCGGGGGAAATAAGCGCTGGGTTTCAGATGAATAGGTGAATTCGGAATCTGTGTTCAGATTTTGGGTGACGCATGCACACTACACCCCACCTCTTCACTCTCAAACAGCAAACCCCAAAGAACTTTGAATCACTCAGAGTCAAGACACAGTCTATTCCGCATCACCCGGTTTACAATAGGGTTCGGTTGTAATAACAATGTTAGCACGAGAGTGTCAGGTAGTCTGAGCGGTAGCCATGATGGCTCGTCCCCCGTGGATCTGCTCCCGTGCAGTCTGACATACACTCTGCTGAAAGCGTGGTGTACGGTTATGTGTCGATGACTTTACAGGAGCTGTGAGTTTTCATTTCCTTTCCTTTCGGCCTGTTAAGCCCAAAGGTTGTTTCTCAGACTGACCCTGGTGGTGGAAGCAGGGCCTGCCGCCCGCCACACAAGGCTGAGTCTCGGGACGCTGTGGTCCTCTCGCTCTCGCAGGGATCTGGGTGGAACATGAGCACTGATGGTTATAGACACCTGCTCATGTGCACTGGAACACACACACACACACACACACACACACACACGTACGTACACACACATGTACACAAATTAAGCAAATTTCCTGTTGTGTCATCCTCTTCATGGGCCGTCCTTTGGCGGTGCTCTCTGTATGAGGTCCGTGACTCCTCTTCAGGCTCTCCTGCAAAGACCTTCTAGCTTCAACGATCACACCGGAATCAATATCAGTTCTCGGACAGAAAATGTGGAAAAAAGAATCACGTGTTATGGTGATCACGTTATGGCTATTCGTTTTTTTCTTTTGAACACTTTTTGGGAAACGTGAAAAATGTGATCTTCACATGTTAAATTCATGTGGCTTTTCTGTAAGGGTTTGTATTGATGCAATACCTTTTACGGTTGCAATGGGATACGCACCATTAGCAATACCTACCTAAAATAGGGTATCATCAGTGCTGGTCGAATTTCCCCAATAATAATGTCTGACACCATGTAAGGCAAGGCACGTTTATTTATATAGCACGATTCATTAGGGGTTGCGAAATTTCGCACTTTCCATGGGAATTAACGGGAATATATGGGAATTAACGAGTTAACATGGAAATATAGGGGTTATTTGCACAGGCTGTATTTACCATGTCAGATAGAAACATAAACATTTGACCATACCATAAGCAGACATAATTACAAATGATTCTAATAGAAATTTAAAATAAATGTTTGGTTATGAGTTGAACTCTCTGTGGCATATAGATATTGAATAGGTGACGCTTAGAAATGGTCTCATTTTTGTAAATGTCAACAATGCCACTGTTGAGACCAAACTCAATAGCAATGTATTCACGCCGGTTTTGCTCATTATCAACTGTCAAACTGACACGAGTAAAGCGAGACAATACTTATCTTTGCGTTGTATCTGAATGTACAGTTAGACCAGCCGCTACACAGCCGTTAATTACCATGGCAACCACTTACTGCACCTTACTTACTTCCAGCTTTTTGGCAGAGATCATGATTCATTTTAAACAACTTTAAAATGTACATTTCAACTCCAAGATGCAGTAAATGAAAAAATATTAAACATAAAAGCACTGATGCCGATGGGTAGTGTAGAGGTCTAAGCACTCGCCTACCACTTCGGTTCAATTTCCGACAGCGATACCCCCGGCATGGTCAGACGTCCCTACAAACACAGCTGTCAGTGTTCGCGGGTGGGAAGCCGGTGAGAACAGTGACTCCTGCTGGCTAGTCGGGGCAGCCTGTTCAGCAGGTAGGGGATCTGGGGGAGATAGCGTGAGCCTCCCAGTGAAACTCCTCCCTGTCAGGTGAAAAGAAGTGGCTGGCGACTCCACATGTATCGGGGGAGACATGTGGTAGTTCTACACCATCCCTGGACCAATAGTAGGGCAGCGCAACGACCAGGAGGGAATTGAAATAATGACAAATTGGAGATATCAGAAGTGAAAAGGCAAACATTTTTTTTTTAAGAAAGTACTTTCATAGGGGTGGCTGGGTAGCGCAGCGGACTAAGCGCTCGCCTAACACCGCAGAGACTGTGGGTTCGAATCCAGCTGTCAGCGGTATTTCCGGCTTGGTCAGTCGTCCCTACTAACACAATTGGCAGTGTTAGCGGGTGGGAAGCTGGTGGGGTATGTATTAGTGCACTGCAACCTTGCCCAGGCCCGACGGGGCCCGGCCCGGCCCGGCGGGTTCGGGCTGGGTAGGGCTTTTTTTTAATAAATAATTCGGGCTCGGCCGGGCCCGGGCACCGCCGTTTTATATTTCTTTTATTTTTTTATTGCGTTTTTTTTTATTCTTTTTTTCATATAACTAGGGTTATAGGATAACCTTCGTTTTAAGATTCGCTTTCTCTTTTGCGCCAGAGAAACATTTGGATGTAAGTACTGCAGCGCGCAGGGAGAACTCAGGGGACAAGTTCAACTCGATTGGTTGTGTTGGAATATAGCCAGTTGGCGAACGTTTTAATTTGTTCTTGGGATGTATGTAGCCGGTTTTGTTAACGGTGTTCAACGCGTTGCTGACTTCGTGGTGAGTGATGTTTATTATTTGCTGGATCGCGCCTCGCTACCTGTTTTGTTGTGATTTTCATTACGTTGCTCTGCTCGAAATCTGATTTCTGTTTTCTGTTTGTTTGTTTGACTGAGTAGGCTATTGTGTGTCGTGTGTGTGTGTGTGTGTGTCAAAGAAGATTCTATAGCCTTCAATACGTTTTACGAGGCTGATGTGTGAGTCAGTCTATATAAGCGAGCACTGGGAGAGACGGCATTGCGAAACAGGCTATGTAAATGTTTCTTAGTTTTGTTTATTTATTACGTTCATATAAAACCGTGTTTCGAATATTTAAAACAAATACAAAAAAAATTATATTTAATAAATAATAATAATAATACTTTTTTTTCTGGTTTTCACGCGGGCTAGGGCTTAAAATATTATTTACAGTCAGGCTTATTTTCGGGCAGGGCCTGAAGTTCACGGGCTCGGGCAGGGCTCAGGCTTTATTTCAAGGCCCTTGCAGACCACTAGTATGTATCCTGGTCGTTGTAAACAGCGACTCCTACTGGTCGGTCGGGGCGCTTGGTCAGCAGGGAAGGGAACTGGGGGAGGTAGTGTGATCCTCCCACGCGTTACACTCCCCCAGTGAGAGTCCTCGCTGTCAGGTGAAAAGAAGCGGCTGGCTGACTCCACATGTATCGGAGGAGACATGTGATAGTCTTCAACCCTCCCTAGGCCGGCAAGTGGGGGAAAAATGCGCGCAACGACCAGGAAGGGAATTGGCATAACGACTAAATTAGGATAGGAGAAAAATACGGAAAAAGGGGGAGAAAAAAGTTGTTGTTGCTGCCGCCATCTTTAGTGTTATTTCCCCATTCAAAACTACCACCATGATCCGTCTCATGACCTACAATCCGGTCATTTACAGTATTTGTCTTATAACACGAGAAAACACACACCACACATTCTGCACTCTCTCACACAAACACACCACAGGTCACTTAAAGGAAAGAAAAAAGGTCACTTTAAAGGGGAAAAAAACATAACTGGATGTTTTTGTATAGTATAGTTAGGATAGCATAGTGACAGAGTATAATGTATAGTAGTGTACATAGGACTCATTACCTTTTATATTTTATCTTGGTACTTTTATCATTATTTTTATGATTTTTATCATTGCATATTAGTATTTTTTGCACAATTGAAGCGGGCATGGCCAACTTAATTTCACTATATGTCTTGTTTATGTATGTGATGAATAAACCTCTTGAATCTTGAATCTTGAAACAGACAGATTCAACGTCGGGGCAGAGAAAACAGAAAGATTCAACGCCAGGGCAGAGAAAACAGACAGATTAATCTGAGAAAACAGACAGATTCAACGTCAGAGCAGAGAAAACAGACAGATTCAACGTCAGAGCAGAGAAAACAGACAGATTCAACTGAGAAAACAGACAGATTCAACGTCAGAGCAGAGAAAACAGACAGATTCAACTGAGAAAACAGACAGATTCAACGTCAGGCCCTGAGACAACAGACAGATTCAATCTCAGGGCCGAGAAAAACAGACATCTTGAGAGGTTGGACCAATAATAACAACGTTGAGGTAAGTGTTTGGCGAATAAGTGGCCCATATTTTATGTTCAGGTAATATAAAATGCTTCAGAGTCACATAAAATGACATGACATGCCGTCGCCCGGGAGATCTAAAGTTAATTTCACTCTATGTTCATTTGCCCGGCTGTGATATGAAGCTAGCAAAGCGTAGCGGTACATATTGTATACAGATGGAAGCCAACCAGGGTTGCAATTCAACAGAATTTCCATTAAATGGGGATATTTGAATAAAAACACAACCTTGCCTTATTATGTGTATTTCCTCCCCAAACTAATTTGTATTGAAATTGGAACTTGGATATTTTATGGAAAGTTTCCAACCCTTTGCAACCCTACATTTCATATACAGAGGTAATTCAAACGGCTTCACCTAAAATAGATAGAAGGAGATCATAAAGAACATAAATAAGCATAAAAAGAAGAATTCAAGTCAAAGTGCAATAGACCTATCTCAAACCCCGCCCTCTTTTCATGATCCTCCAATCACAACGGTTGCTTCCGAGGAGATAGATCAGTGGGCCGCATTCTACATTTTAATCAAAGACCCTGGTAAACTGTGAACGTTCTTAGTCTGTTTTTGAAAATAGTCTGAGATCGTCCATGAGTTTGTTCCAAACATGTGTAGCATAATAACTAGGGATGCACCGATATGAAAATTGGCCGCCGATACCGATACCGATTGTTCAACTAACACTATCGGCCGATACCGATACCGATACCGATATTTGTATATTTGTATATAAGTATTTGTAAAAAAAAAAATTTTTTTTTTATTTTTTTTTTATTTTTAATTTTTTTTTAATGAAACTACTGTATATTTGTATGTGTATGTTTGTATTTGTAGGCCTCTTTACTTACTTAAAAAAAGGAAACATCAAGAAATATGTTTATGGTATCACTATCTCTCTCCCAGTATCGTCTTGCGGCCTGCAGAGGGATACTATTTTCTCAACCAGAGCTTTCAACCAATGCAATGGAACCATTCTTGCGGCCTGCAGCAGGATACTATTCTCTCAACCAGAGCTTTCAACCAATGCAATGGAACCATTTTGATTGACAGTCGATTCGGCCAATTACGCCACACCGGTGACCGCTAGCACCCACCTCCTGCTGTCCTTACCACCAATCGGCAAGCGTTTATAAATTTTTCTACTTCCGGGCATGTTCTGTTTGCGAGAGCAGAACACACTTAACGTAGCTACCGGCGCTCCACGCATGACCAAATGAGACATAATGATTTTACTGCAACAAATGTTATAATAAAACAAAGCCTTTCTATACATTTGTCTGGTTGAAAACTTTATTAACAGATTGCAGAATGTGTAGTTGGGTACGGAATGAGCAACGGAATGGAACCGAGCTATGAACGTACTAACGGAGTAATGCCTTGTTTACTGCTATCTTCGGGTAAATAATATGCTTGTTATTGAACGTGTAACACTTCATTTTAACAGCAGATACTTTCTTAAATGCCATCTTCCCGAGAGAGGGTGTTGACGGGGAGTTGTTATTAATAGCATTGAACAGCTAACCGAAAGCTAGCGTTAACTATTGTTAAAGGTTTAGCCATAACGTTACCTTGGCTAAAGTTGCGGCTATTCATAATGCAGCAATAATGACTGCAGACCTGCAAGCAAAGTACAGCAAGTTGACAAAGGAGTATTCCAACGCAAATCACATTTTCACCAGTAACGTTAGTCTTGCATCTAATAGCTAATAACGTAGCTACGTTAGCTGCCCGGCCCGCCGACCGGCGCTCCACGCATGACCAAATGAGACATAATGATTTTACTGCAACAAATGTTATAATAAAACAAAGCCTTTCTATACATTTGTCTGGTTGAAAACTTTATTAACAGATTGCAGAATGTGTAGTTGGGTACGGAATGAGCAACGGAATGGAACCGAGCTAATGAACGGACTCGGAGTAATGCCTTGCTGCTATGGGTAATAATAATATGCTGATGTTATTGTCTGTGTAACACTAACTATATAACGCTAATGCCACAAAACGAATGCCTTGTTAATCATAAATAGTTACTTTGATGCAGTAGATTGTGTGTGTGTGGGGGGGACGGCGGGCGTTGTGCAGGTAGATCGCGCGAGTGAATTTTTTTTTTGCCTTTTGACGCTACACAAATTGATGGGTATTTATCGGCGACTGCTATCGGCACATTTGAGCTTATCGGCCGATAGGCCGATAGCAGTCAACAAGGCACTTATCGGCCGATACCGATACCCGACCGATATATCGGTGCACCCCTAATAATAACTGAACGCTGCTTCACCTTATTTTAAGTTAGCAGACCGGTCCCAGATGACTTAAGAGGTCTAGGTTCCAGCAAGGCAGTGTAGACAGCATCATGTATACGTGCAAACCACTGCAGTTCAACATGGCAGCCGCCATGCTGGAAGTGTAGGCAGCAGTTCAGCGAGGCAGTCGTCATGCTGGAAGTGTAGACAGCATCATACAGTACGTGCGAGCCACTGCAGTTCAGCAGGGCAGCCATCACGCTGGCAGTGTGGACAACAGTTCAGCAAGGTAGTCGTCATGCTGACAGTGTGGACAACATCACACAGTACGTGCGAGCCACTGCAGTTCAGCAGGGCAGCCACCACGCTGGCAGTGTGGACAACAGTTCAGCAAGGTAGTCGTCATGCTGACAGTGTGGACAACATCACACAGTACGTGCGAGCAGTTCAGCAAGGCAGCTGTCATGCTGGCAGTGTGGACAGCATTGTGGGAGGAGCGAGCAGTTCAGCAAGGCAGCTGTCATGCTGGCAGTGTGGACAGCAGTTCAGTGAGGACTAGGCCTTAGTCTGACTTTATTGGGGAGACCTGAGAAAAGACCATTACAATAGTCTAACCTACTAGAGATTAGGGCTGTCAAAATAGGCCAAAATCGATTATAAAAAAAATAAACAGTTTGAACATATTCTTATTTTTATTTGTATAATGTTTAAATGTTGAATTACATTGACCAACTTTCAGCCTGTGTTATTGTGCATTGTGTCCACAAGAGGACAAACCGATACAACGAGAGACGCTCTGAGCTACGTAACAGGAAATATTCAAACCACTGGGGCGGCCGTCGTCTACCTCAGCAAGGCAAGCCGTCCACTCGCTAGACACACTGCATAGAGCTGAACATACACTGCATAGAGCTGAACATACACTGCATAGAGCTGAACATACACTGCATAGAGCTGAACATACACTGCATAGAGCTGAACATACACTGCATAGAGCTGAACATACACTGCATAGAGCTGAACATACACTACATAGAGCTGAACATACACTGCATAGAGCTGGAAATATACTGCATAGAGCTGGAAATATACTACATAGAGCTGAAAATACACTGCATAGAGCTGAAAATACACTGCGTAGAGCTGAACATACACTGCATAGAGCTGAAAATACACTGCATAGAGCTGAAAATACACTGCTTGGAGCTGAACATACACTGCATAGAGCTGAAAATACACTGCATAGAGCTGAAAATACACTGCATAGAGCTGAACATACACTGCATAGAGCTGAAAATACACTGCTTGGAGCTGAACATACACTGCATAGAGCTGAGAATACACTGCATAGAGCTGAGAATACACTGCATAGAGCTGAGAATGCCAGTAGGATTTATGAACAGTTCATAAAACAGACGTAGGAGAAATGAATACTTTTTTTGTCAGTTACACATTTAAGCTCCTAATCCCTCCCACTGTTATCGAGTCTCAGTCTCAGCTAACATTAGCATGCTAGTTTAGCCAGTTAGCTTGATACCATTAACAACCTTTGTAAACATTAGCCACTCCACTGCTCCAGATCCTCTAAATAAACGGATTAACCTGATTCAGCACGTTTATGCAATGACATCAGAGACAGGGCATCTCTAGTTTACATACCTTGCATACAACTTTGTCTCTGGGTTCTATGATTTTGCCGGCGTCTACTGTCTGAAAAATACAGGGCTTTGTAGATGGTTTAGAGTCCCTCTCTCTGCGCCCGAGTCTCCGACTCTCTGTCCTCATCACCAAGCGGTTATTGTTGAATTATTGTCTCTTTTCAGCTCCGGCGATAGACTTGCATTTAATTTTCAATCCACCATGAAATGAAAATGACTTTGTCTGTTCAAATATTCAATTCAAATATTTATCGAACCTCGAACATTCATTTGGGAGCCCCCTATGACCTTCAATAAATCAGATCTTGAATAGCTAATTAAAGTATGTGATTAGGGGTTATTTCTCATCCCTGAAAGCTGGTCGACTTGGTGGTGGATATTGAAGTTGCTGATTTAATCAGTGCTGACCATGAGGTTTGCCTTATAGTACAGTTTGCTCCACTAGATGTGAGTGGCAGCTGCAGTCCATGCACACTTACTATTATACTCTGCTTTAATTGAAATTGGTTAGTGAGTGTGGACCAAGGGTAGTTCACCCCCACGCACGCACACACACCGCACACGCTCACACACCGCACACGCTCACACACAGCACACGCTCGTTTTTGTCAGATTTCCCTGGCCCGGGATAATTGTCCCTATAATGGAAAAGACAGTAACGAGAATGACGCCTTCAAGGAATAAGGACCATTCCTTATAAAGCTAGTTATTACCACAAGTATTTAAAGGAGTGAAAGAGAAGCAAGCCATCCACATTATCAGTCACCTTCAACACTAGTCCAACACCTTAGCAAATGAAGTAAGGTTTCACCAGGATGATAGGCTACAGGCTACGGTACAGTAGGTAGACATCACAGCTTGGGAGTGGGACCCCATACCACCTCACACATGAGGTTCAGCAAGACCTCTCTGCTAACTGCGTATCCAATCGTTATTTACTCTATAAAGAGACAGGGTGTGGGAGTAGATGCTTGAATGACGTTAGAGGACCATTCTGCCAAAAAAACGGCCCAAGCGGCACGGTGGTGTAGTGGTTAACACTGTCGCCTCACAGCAAGAAGGTCCAGGGTTCGATTCCCGCTTGGGGACCAGGTTTCCATGATGCCAGGTACTCAGGTGGGGTATCTCCCAGGCCTTTCTGTGTGGAGTTTGCATGTTCTCCCCGTGCTCGCAAGGGTTTCCCCCCGATAAGATAAACCCAATGGAAAAACATGCACAACAGATCGCTAACGCTGTGGCGTCCTTGACGAAGACGGACAGGAGCACTTGGATTGTTCCCTGGGGCGCGGCTCACGTTGACGCCCTATCTGCTCCCGGCTGCCCAACGGGATGGGAAACGTGCAGAGAGACATTTCATCAGCGACTCAGTGCATGTGTGTGTGTGTTCCTGTGGGTCGCCCAACTCGCGTGTGTGTGTTAAACTGCATGACAAATAAAGACTTCTAGTCTAACAATTATTATAATAATTATTAAATTATTATTATTATATTATATTATAAATTATTATTATTATTATTATTATTATTATTCCCCCCCCCCCCCCCTGTGGGAAGGATTAAAGAGGCTCACATGGTGCTCTGCAGTGTGCCCCCCTCCCCCCTTCCCTCAACCACTCCCGCCCCGTCCATTTTCGACACACTGAGAGCCCACAATGGCACACCTGTCTCCTGGCATATCCTTTGAAATAGTAAGTGTGCTGTAATTGCTGGGGAGTGGGGACTCTGTTGT
Source organism: Notolepis coatsorum (assembly GCF_963971535.1). Lineage (NCBI taxonomy): Eukaryota > Metazoa > Chordata > Actinopteri > Aulopiformes > Paralepididae > Notolepis > Notolepis coatsorum. The sequence goes on along the minus strand of NC_140166.1, from coordinate 83,961,630 downwards.
GCATCACTCTCTAACCTTGGGAGTGACACAAACTTCACAGAGAGGGCTACATTCATTCTTCTCCTCTATGCATTTTTTATGTCAATCAAAAAAGCGTTTGGGCATTTATTCCGTGCCAGATGGCAGGAAGGAAGTGACTGTTTACAGTTCCAATGGTTGACATTTTCTTTTGTTGTCAGGACTCCTGAAGTGGGAGATATGATTTTCCCTTCTATTAAAGTTTTAAAAGATCCAGTTTGAGAACAGGTAGATTGATGTATCCCCTTATTTAAATGCTAATGGAGTCTATGGAGTAAGTGATGAAGATGCATTCATCGTTCAGGTTATTGAAAGAGAAAGTGCGGCAAGTGGCAAAGTTACAAAATAGACATCAGAGCTCCGTACCTCTCTGTAGAAAATAGCACTCAACAATTATTTGGAATTCTATTGAAATCGCAATATGGCCTGACACTGCAATTTTCAAATCGCAGGAGGCGCAATATTTGTTAAAGGGGCACGCCAAAATTATGGACAATGTGCTTACCGTCTTCTCCTGAGTGAGATAGACACTAGGGGTGTAACGGTACGTGTGTTCGCCCCTCGACTTCATGGTACGGAGTCACGGTTCACTGTAGGGCTGCAACGATTAGTCGACATAATCGTCGACGTCGATCATAAAAACTCGTCGACGCAGAATTTTTGCGTCGATTAGTCATAAAAAATAAAAAAATAAAAAAATAAATAAAATGTTTATATATAGGGATGCCCCGATCACGTTTTTTGCCACCGATACCGATCACCGATCGTCGTGAGCCATATCGGCCGATACCGATCCGATACCGATCGTTTTTGATTAAAAAGAAATTAAAAATTATTTTATATAAAAAGTTTTTTTTTTTTTTTTTTTTTTTTTTTTTATAAAATATATATATTATATAATTAGACTTGTACTTGTATTATCTGCGAGACATCGCCACCACGCAACAAGTCAAAATGCTCGCTATCTGCAAACAGCTCCACTGTCTGTGTGTACTCTAGTAGCTCCTCCTGATATCAACAAATGCTCCAGCAAGTCTTGTAGTGCATGTTGATACCTCCGTTAGCTCGCGTTAGCTGACGTTAATTCACTGTTCAAAACGAAATGTCCGATTGAACTAAATAGTTGTCTTAACGTCATCTAGCCGGCTAGCAGTAGCTACAGATAGCTCCTGATATCAATGTCTTATAACATTGATTGAATGCGTATTCGAGCTGAGGGCTTGCTGAATGTGAAATGACCAAAGCACTTAACGTTACCAATGGGGTCCCGCTGCAGCGCCGGAGAATCCTTTTGCTCGCTATCTGCAAACAGCTCCACTGTACACACAGACAGTGGAGCTGTTTGCAGATAGCGAGCAAAAGGATTCTCCGGCGCTGCAGCGGGACCCCATTGGTAACGTTAAGTGCTTTGGTCATTTCACATTCAGCAAGCCCTCAGCTCGAATACGCATTCAATCAATGTTATAAGACATTGATATCAGGAGCTATCTGTAGCTACTGCTAGCCGGCTAGATGACGTTAAGACAACTATTTAGTTCAATTGGACATTTCGTTTTGAACAGTGAATTAACGTCAGCTAACGCGAGCTAACGGAGGTATCAACATGCACTACAAGACTTGCTGGAGCATTTGTTGATATCAGGAGCTATCGGTAGCTAGCCGGCTAAATACCGTTAGACAATGCCTACTAAAAGTGAATAGTTGACTGGGTAATTTTGTTTAAACAGTAACGATAGCTAGGTAGCTAACGTTAGCTCAGGTCGAATGCACTATCTAGACTCAGCAGAGGAGGTCCGCCTCCTCTGTGTTTACAAACTCTACACGGGTACGGGCGGGGCTAGGGAGGATGAGCAGTTTGCAGGTCCTGTGCGTCTGAGACAAGCGAGTGAGATATCCACTTGATCAGTTTCCGCGATCGGCGAATATGACTAATTATCGGAATTCCCCGATCGCATATTTATACTAATTATCGGCCGATAACGATCGGTGGCCGATCGATCGGGGCATCCCTATTTATATATATATATATCAATTTTTTTTTTTGCACTACCTATCTTTGTGAAAGTGGCTTCTCAGCTCTGGTCCAGTTGAAGACAAAGCAGAGGAACAGATTGGACATTGAGCATGACCTCAGAGTTGCTTTGTCTACCATCACCCCAGACTTTGAGCAAACAACATCCCCAGTTATCCCATTAGTTCCCTGGGATGTTAAGCTAAGAAGTCTGCTATATTTTTTGTTTTGTTATTTAAACACTTCCACTTTAATTTGTATTATTTAATTTATTTATCTTGTTATGAGTGATTGTTGTATTGTTCAAATACATTTTGATTTAAAGTTGCTTAAGATCCAAATTCAAATGTTTCATGAGTCATTATTTTAATTTGCTATGGGATCATCATGTTATGTTAAGTTAACTGTTAAGTGTTAAGGCAGAGGGACTGGACAACAGGGTGACATTCACAGGTGTGCAGACTTTAGAGCCATATGAAATCCGTTTTATTTTTTTCCAAATTCCATTTTATTTTTTTCCAAATTCCGTTTTTTCCGTTTTAATATTTCAGAATTCTGTATTTTGCTTTGTACGCTCATTTTACCATCAGAAATAGTGTCTAATAAGTGGGAATGAATAAATGTCCACAATTTAATAAGATATAACAGTCCATTTAATAGGGCCGTCTTAAATACTTTGAAGCTTCGAAGCTTCGTTCGATGGGCATGGGATTCGAATATGAAAATCAAATTGGATTATTTAAAAAAAATTAAAATTATATATATTTTTGCAAAATCAACTCTGCCTCTCTTTGTTAACTACAACAAGCAATGCTGTTTGTTATTTAAGATGAGGTCGGACTCTGCACTGACAGATTTGTGTTGATTGTGCTGCTTTTATAAAGCCTCAAATGACGGCTTACAATATTTCATGAAAGCAAAGTGTTTTGTTTGTCTAAGATTTTAAAAGGTTTAAACGTTACAGCACTGACAAAGTTGAACAAAGTGCTGTACAAGTCCCACAACATTAAAAAAAAAAAGTAAAAAAAAAAAAAAAAATTATAGTGGATTCCATTTTTATTGCTCAATTCCGCGATTCCGTCCGCGATTCCGTGATCGCGGATTCCATATGGCTCTAGCAGACTTGAGCATGTGAGGTAAAACATGCATTGGAGAAGGAGCCATGCCCACAGGAAGCAGAGATTGAGGGTGTGACAAAAATAATCGTTAGATTAGTCGACTAATCGAATTACAAAAATAATCGTTAGATTAGTCGACTAATCGAAAAAATAATCAACAGATTAGTCGATTACCAAAATAATCGTTAGTTGCAGCCCTGGGAACCATACGATGAATGAGTCTCAGGGGGGACTATACAACACTAGGTGGAACTAGGGTTCAATATGTCTCGGGGGGACTATATGACACTAGGTGGAACTAGGGTTGAATATGTCTCGGGGGGACTATACGACACTAGGTGGAACTAGGGTTGAATATGTCTCAGGGGGGACTATACAACACTAGGTGGAACTAGGGTTGAATATGTCTCAGGGGGACTATAGACACTAGGTGGAACTAGGGTTGAATATGTTTCAGGGGGGACTACAGTATACGACACTAGGTGGAACTAGGTTTGAATACGTCTCAGGGGGGACTATAAGACACTAGGTGGAACTAGGGTTGACCATTTTACAAAATTATGCTCAATATCTGTAGAGGCTTACTTTGATCTTTAACGTTGAATATTAAGCTCGTATTGCCAAATTCAGATGATAAAATATGAAATAACATGAAATAAAACGTTGAGGCTTATAAAGGCATGATGAAAAGCAGATGGAGCAACTTAACAACCACTCTGCACCGGGCTGTTCCTCCCCATCTCCCCCCCCCCCCCTCCTCTACACTCTGCACCGGGCTGACTTTCCCTCACAGCTGATCCGAGGAAAAAAGACAAACATGTAAACATACTTTTGTTGGTCTGGACTGATCCTCTGAGCTCCTCTCCAGTCGAGCTGCTTAAATCCAAAATATTGATAAATCATAGTCTTCTTTCTCTGCTTCATGTGAAGTTAAATCTACTCTAGAAGTGGAAGTGAAACTTAAAAAGCATACACCGGAACTAAGTGTAACTTGTACTACTGTCTGTTCAAAATAAATGAAAAGAAACCTAGCCTTATACATTTGGGATTTTCTTGGGATTCCTATTGTACTGAACTCGTACCGAACCATGACCCCAAAACCGAGGTACGTACTCCTCTATGTACCGTTACACCCCTAATAGATACCAATTCACCCTCTGTGCGTTCAGTAGAAAGCTATCCAGCTGTAAGCTAGTCTAGCTTAGCACAAATTAATGGTAGGGGATACGGACCACTAGCCTCCCTACCTGTTAGCCAAAAACACCTCTCCTGGAACATTAAGCTAGGCTAGAGGTCTGCCTCTGCTTCAGCTGCATGGCCTACACATCATACAGACTTAAAGTCCCCATGAAATGGCTAGCATAATGCTATTTGTTTCTGCATTTGTACATGTTTCCTGTAAAAACAGGAAGCTATGGAGGGACTTGTTGCAGATATTGATTGATTGTTTGCAGTAGCCAATAGCACTGAATGTGCGTTACGGTCGACCCATTAGCTAGCAAGATAACGATAACCATTGAACATTGGTTGTGTTAACGAGTGCGCACTTAGTTACAATGTGCTGTAAATGTCATTCTAGACAGCATTTCATTGAACATAAAATTAGTATACACCCCTGTGTGCAGGATGACTCATCAACATAAAAATAAATAAAAAATTCTAGGAAATGACAAACTCACTGTGACAAAATACTACAGTGTATACCTACAAAAGTGCTTTTTTGTCATTGTTGGGACAGATACTAGCATATAGGTGACGGTCAGTGAAGACATAATGTGATAAAAGAACATAAACATCTATTTTTATTTAATGGGGCCTTTAAGAAAACATCTTTGTTTGCTACAGAACCCCGCAAAAATCACACCATAATGAAAATTAGAATAACAATGTAAAAATGATCATTCCCTCTAATATCGCAAATCACATCACAACTGCAATGTCAGTCGAAGTAATCGCAATTAAATCTGTATTTTCTGTTTTAATACCTTCCCTAGACAAAGACCAGTATCAGACCTATAGCTGATTGTTTAGATCAGCAGTTCTCAAACTACGGGTCGGGGTCATGGGTAGGTGACATTAGTAGTGCATTGGATGATTGGCAAGTAAAAAAAATATATATCAATAATTATTATAATAAAATTTTTTTTATGTGCAAGATATTTTGGCTAAATATGCCTCGTTTTATAAATGTGTATTGATAACATAGTGCTGTAATAAAATGGTCTAATAAATATGCATGATCAAGTTCAACAACTTGTGCTTTTATTTTGATATTCATTAATTCCATGTTGAAATTACGCAATACAAAAAATCCTAAATAAAATGGGGTAGTGGTATAAAAAAGTTTGAGAACCCCTGGTTTAGATGTAAACGTCAGGTATACCTTTCTCCTCAAGTCTCTGAGATACTGTGTGTTTCCTCCTCAAGAGGTCCAGTGGGTTTTAGTCGTAGTGATTCTGTGATCATTATAAACTATTTATTGGCCATATTCACACAGCGGCCATTTTGCTCTTATGTCATGCTCAGGTTGGGATTCGAAAAGGGCGGAAAGGAATCCAAACCTACATAAGAGTATAATGACCCACCCCAACAGGGTGGAAAGGAATCCCAACCTGAACATGACACAAGAGCAAAATGGCTGCCGTGTGAATATGGTCAGCGGGTGTTTATTCTCCTCTTTTCCCTTAATCATTCTACTGCTCTCTCTTTCTCCCCCCCTCCCCCCTCTCTCTCCTTCTCTCTGTCTGTGCTGTTGACAGCGCACCTTCCAACGCTGTGATCTCACAGGCAGCGCTGGTGAGCGACCAAGTGTTGGAACAAGTTGCCTTCTGTAATGACTTGGAAACTCCGCCAGTTTCACGTCTCGAAAATAAGCGGTGATGAATTTAATTAGAAAGCTGTTGCATATCTCTATGATACATTTATTTTAATTAACCCCATGTGAATAAATTAAAAATAATAGGGGGAGGGAGGGTGTGTGTGTGTGGGGGGGGGGGGGGGGGTTTAAAAGTGTGGAGAGGAGAGATAAAAAAGAAGAAATAAAACACTAATGAAGTTATCCGTTAATTGGGATGGCGGCGTCTGCAGGCCAAGGTCGCGGAGAAGTAGCGTGTGGAGCACCGGGAGCTAACAATGCCTTCGCCTCGCTGACCTCCTCGGGAAAAAGGCTGCCCGGGGGGGGGGGGGGGCGTCGCGCTGACTTCAAGTGTAAGAAATGCACCTCTGACGTGATGGAAATGACCGCGGGGCTGTTGTAGCGCCGGGGAGAGAGAAGTGCAGCCCTGTTCCAGGACCGCTCTGTCGAGACTCAGCCGCGCTGCCACGCTTGAAGCCCGGCCCAGTGTTATTGCAGCCCCTAATGCGGCGGCCGGCTCATTTGGAGCGGATCAGCGGTAATTATAGAGGGGGGAAAGTGGCTGCCGACCGCGGGGGTCAGGACACTTGTGAAACATGTGAAAAGAGCAATTATTCCGCGCAGACAAAACCCTCCCTTATCCCGGGCAGTGCCAGGGTCAACGTAAGGGACGGCTGGGCTCCGTTTCACTGGGGCTTATTAGCTACGGCGGGCGGCAGAGTTTGAGAGAGTGCATCTTGTTAATGAACAGTCACCCCCCCCCCCTCATCCACACCGTGCCCGGTCTGCCCGGGCTCCCTCCTCTCCTCTCCTACAGTGTGGGTGTTAATTATGTCATAATCATAGCATGCAAACAGCTCTCTCACAGACCCCGGCATTCATATTATACAACCATCTGGGAACCTGGAGCGACGGTGCTGCTATAGAGGGATCATACAGTATAGAAAAGTACAAGAAGGATACACAGCTAATACGAAATGTAATATTGACTTGGCCTGTGAGGGACTAGTAAGTGTGTGTGTGTGTGTGTGTGCGTGTGCGTGTGTGTGCGTGTGCGTGTGCGTGTGTGTGTGTGTGTGTGTGTGTGTGTGTGTGTGTGTGTGTGTGTGTGTGTGTGTGTGTGTGCGTGCGTGCGCGCCGTGCATATGTGTGCATATCTTCTATTCCCTTCCCTCTCTCTGCACTGTGCTTCAGCTAAAGGAAGGGGATATGAATAACAGTGAATCAGTTGTCTTGATTATGCTTATCATTCTGAATACACTCATTGGTCCTGCCGTGCATATTCCCGCTGATATTATAACCAGATGTCTTGTATTTTGTCTTAGCGATAGAGAGAGAGAGAGAGAGAGAGAGAGAGAGAGAGAGAGAGAGACAGAGAGAGAGAGAGAGAGAGAGAGAGAGAGAGAGAGAGAGAGAGAGAGAGAGACGTGTCTAGAGGCTCAATTACAATAATGATGCGAGCTGAATGAAGGGGGCTGATTCATGCAGACAATGGCGGAACATCTGCCCAGATTCCCATTAACCTTCGCGGCAGACACCCCGGCCCACGCTGGACAGGTTCTGTTTGGGATCGCCATGGCGACGCTGGACAGGTTCTGTTTGGGATCGCCATGGCGACGCTGGACAGGTTCTGTACAAGACCGATTTGAATGAAACGTCACACATAGACTGACAGCAAAGGCCAGGGACCTGAATTCTGGAATATATTTTCTAATCAGTCACCAACCATTGTCCATTGAAATAGATATTCAGTATCAAATTACACCTTTTGAACACAAGAGCGCGATACTACACAGGTTCGCTGCTCAGAGCCTCCAGGAATCAGCTCTCTGAAGTTAGTGCAGATCTGGGAGATCTGCTTTCATTGGTCTATGTTTGCCCCGCCCCCTACACCAAAGCACCTCAAAGCCTCAAAGGCGCTAAAACAAGATTACAAACATCACAAAACAAACTAGTCAGACTACTACTTGACCTTACCCCTAGAACCCACCTCACCCCTGCACACTTTGACAACCTAGGATGGCTTAGAGTAGACGACAGAGTACAGCAACGGGCCTGGTCTACAAGATACACTATACGACTAAGGTACCCATGTACATGTCAAAATACTTCCCAAAGGTCAGTGAATAGCACGACCACAACACCAGAGGAAGCTCAACAAATCATGTTAAACCCAGATTCGGCTCAAACAAGGGACTAAACACGTTTAGCAATTATGCCACATCAATGTGGAACGCCCTACCCAAAGCTGTAAAGGAATGTGAATCCCTACCCACATTCAAAACCGCTCTTAAAGAGCGGTCTACGGGAGGCTGCAATTAGAAACTGGCCACCGTAAATGTCCAAAGCCCCCACCCCCACCCCCTCCTAATAGACAGTCTCCTCCCCACCGCATGTATATATTCTCTCCCCGCCGTATATGTATATTTCTCTCCCACCCACCCACCCCTTCCTAATGTACAGTCCCCTCCCCATCATATGTATATACTCTGTCAGGATCTATGAGTAACAGTACTGTATATTTGAATACCGTATATGTCACAAATGTATCAGTACTAAATACCTATATGTCCCTATGCCATAAATGTCATGTATGTTGAGTATGTCTTAAATGTCAATATGAAATGAAAATGGGGGACCCTGATGTAAACAAGACAAACGTCTTTCTCTGGTCTGCATCCCCTTAACAATTGTGTGTATTGAGCCGTACTGTATTGTACCCATTCTGCAATCTGTTAAATAAAGTTTTCATTCATTCATTCATTCACCTAACATGTAGGCTGCTGTCTGTCAGATGTCCTTGGTAAGCGAGTGACTTGTCAACACAGACAGTGGATGATCCCTGTGTATGTTGTGCGAGTGTGTTTTGATACCGGTAATAACAATGAATGGTAATAGATGGTGTCTGCATTTGTTAAACATTGTAGCCGTGTTTGTTTGCTCTTTGAGAGAGAAAGAAGAAATGTGTGTTTGCCGCCTGGTGGAGATTTGTGCTCTGCCGAGTGCACTTTTCTAGTTACTATAATATAATGTCATATATTTACGGAATTAACACACTCTGTGCCAAAAACAGCTTTTTACGTGTTTGGCCGCCGACCGCCGAGTGCCATGAACGTAAAAAGTCGTTTTTTGGATCGTTTGATCTTTTTAATTTGATCCCCGCTCTACACAGTTGCCCAGAGCGATCTGCATCATTTAGGCATGGCCCGACACATTGGAACTGCATTCTGATCAGCTATCACCAGGTGGCAGTATCGTCCCATGTCTGAACTGCATGGGGCTCTGGGCTGATAGTCAGCTTCACTTTCAGTTTCTCCGCGCGAGTGGCCCCGCCTTCTCCTCGCGAGTTTCTCCTCGCGAGTGGCCCCGCCTTCTCCTGGGACAGAAATTCACAGTCCTCGCCTCGGGATTCCGTTGCATAAGCGTATTTGACCATCGAAATGTGTATAGACATATACACTGGTAATTGCGATGGCAATGCGATCACTTGGAATTATTCTTTTGGAATACCTTCTGGCTAAGGTAAGGTACATACTATGTCTATTTTACCTAATCTGAAACGCCCCCCTGCCCCCCCCCCCCCCCTTTGATATGGGAGTATTCGGGGTTTCAGGGGATCAGCCAGAACGGTTTGGGCTTATTGCACATACCGCGTTTTATCTCGCGATCTATGAAAAAAGACTGTATTATCTTGAAAATTCGCAATGTTTCATCATCATTAGGTGGCTTCTTCGTTCCGAAGGTTGCCTATCACTCTCCAACCCATTCTGTCCCCACTTCTTCTCTCCAACTCCGTGACTCCGCCTCTCACTCCACTCCAATCACAGACATCGTCTACCCAGCCTCTTCTTGGTCTTCCACTTCCTCTCTTTCCATCCACCTTCCCCATCACCACCTTCTTGAACATCTCCCCGCTGGATCCTCTCAGAACATGCCCGCACAACTCCATCTTTCTCTTTTTCAACCTCTCCAGCAGCTGTCCCCCTTGCATATCCGCTCTTCTCAGTACCTCCTCATTCTTGATCTTATCCTTCCATGTTATCTTCAGCATCTTCCTCAGTGTCCACATTTCAAAAGAGTCTATCATCCTCTTTGCCTCTTCATTCAGCGTCCATGCTTCTGCTCCGTATGAAAAGACTGACATAACATACGTTTCCAAAATCCTGGTCTTCGTTTTCCAACTTATGTTTCTTCTCAATAATTCTTTATGGTTCCAGAATGCGCCCTTTGCAATTCCGGTTCTTCTCTTAATGTCCATGTTAGCTCTTCCACCTTCACTGATCCAGCTTCCAAGGTACATGTACTCCTTCACTTGTTCAAGTTTTTCTCCATCCACCTGTATTTTACAAACAGTTCCTGGTGTTTTTTCAATGATCATTACTTTAGTTTTCTTTGTGTTTAGTGACATTCCATAGTTTTTGCATTCGACATTCAGCTTATTCATCATGTCCTGTAGATCTTCTTGACAGTTACAGACTATAGCAGTGTCATCCGCGTATCTTATATTGGTGATGTTCTCTTCGCCAAGTTTTACTCCTTTCCCTCCTCTCAGACCTTTTTTCATCAGTGATTCACTGTACATATTAAAGAGTACAGGGGACAAGATGCATCCTTGTCTTACACCCTTCTCCACCGGGAAGTCTCTTGATTTCTCCTTTCCTATTCTAACATTAGCCTTCTGCCTCCAGTATAAGTTGGCAATTATTCTTCGGTCAGAAACTGGTATTTTGAATTCTTCCATTGTTCTCATCAATGTTGTATGTTCAACTCTGTCGAAGGCCTTCGTGAAATCGATGAAGCAAATATACAGCTTCTTCTGTTGGTCTATCGATTTTTCACCAATGATTCTGAGTTGGCAGATTGCATCTCTTGTTCCTTTTCCTTTGCGAAAACCCATTTGGCTATCCGAGAGCTGATGTTCAATTATGGGTTCTATTCTGTTCTTGATGATTTTCAGGAGTACTTTTGATGCATGAGATATCAAACTGATAGTCCTGTAATTGTTGCATTCTGTGGCTCTTCCGGTCTTTGGGATCGGAATGAACATTGATTTTAGGAAATCATTTGGAATATTTCCTGAGTTATAGATGTTGTTTATCAGTTTCACAAGGAGCTCGATGCATCGGTCACCAGAGTTCTTAATCAGTTCAGCAGGGATCTCATCCTCGCCGGGCGATCTGTCCGTGGCCAGTGACTTCACAGCCTCTTCAACTTCTTTTTTCGTGATCTGGACTTTTTCTATCTCTTCTAGACTAATTCCTGTGTCTGATGTTCTGTTCTGGTCTTTGTATAGTGTTTCCACATACTCTGCCCATCTATTGATTATTTCCTTCTCGTCAAGGAGCAGTTTTCCTTCTTTGTCTCTGACACCTTGGGTTGTTTTTTTCCTCTTCCTTGTTAGTTGTTGGATCTTGTTGTACATGAGAGGGTTGTGCTTCTTGTCTAGATCTTCAATTTCCTTGCATTTTTCTTTGTAATACTTCTCTTTTGCATCTCTACACATCTTCTGTACTTTTCGTTTTGCTCTGTTGTATTCAGTTTTTCTGTCTGCATTCTTCATGTCTGCTCTCTTTTTCATCTCATCCAGAATGTCTTTCGTCATCCACTCTTGTTTCTCAACTTTTTCTGGTTTACCACAGATTATGTCTGCAACGCTTCCCAGTTTTTCTTTCAGTTTTGTCCATAGTTCTTGTGGATCTTCAATATCTGCTAACTCTCTATTTTCTAATGTTTTGTTCACTTCGTTAATGTATTGTCTCTTCATGGTTTCTCCTTTCAGACTCTTCACATCCCATCTTTTGTGTGTCGTTTTCTTTTTCTTGATGGTTTTCAGTTTGATCTTCATTTTCATCACTACTGGAATATGATCTGAACCACAGTCTATTATTCCCATGCTGGACTACAAGTAATGTTTGTCAAAATGAGCCACACCATGTCTCATACAGCTATAATACAGAACACACACACAGCTTCGCAAACATAGTGCAACGACCACGGAAAACGACTAGAAGGCTGGCATTCTAAGGGTAACTTTAACCAAACAGCGTGGCACTGAAAGTGTTAAAGAGCGCGATTAATTTCCCCATGCCGGTATTATTTTTGTGATGATTTGCTCAAATGCATCAGTTTATGGGTTAATCCGGCCTGATTGACATATGTTGTGATGCCTTACTCTGAAACCAGACTGCAAGTGGAATGTGAGCAGTGCGTTTTGGTTTCTCAGCAGTTCCATCAGGTGCCGTTTCTTTTTTTTCTTTTTTTATATAGAGCCGGCTGTCGCCCTGAAATGAACGCAGCGCAACCAAAACAAGAAACACGATAGCGGCTTACTTTGCGCACAGCGCTCTGGGTCGCTTCACCACGTCTCTATTTTGTGACGTGAACGCCACTACCGGCGGTGTAGTTCGGGGGTTAATAATATGCAGCAGTGCAACGAGTCAAGTGCTGCTGATGATGATGATGATAATGATGATGACGATGAGTGCACTGCAGTGGTTTCAGTTGAATGCAGCTGTTTTGGTAACGTAGCGTGAAATCTGTCTACTGTACCTCTGTCACGGTGGCTAGCACTCTCTTGTTCCCTGCAGCTGAAGGTAGTAATCACAGGGCCCCCCCCCCCCAAATACGAGGCCCGCCGCGCTCCGCTTCCTCCCTCCCGACCGCGCTCATCAACCTCTGCTGGAACTCGGGGTCGTCTGCGTCACACCGAGGTTAATGACCTGATTGGTCAAAGGTATTACGTTCAAGAGCGAGAGGGTGTATAAATGGTGTATATGTTCGGGCCGGGCGATTATTAATCGAGTTTTCAATTACGATTACGATTTTTGGCTTCACACAGTATAGTTTGAGCTCGTGTTGAGAGGGAGGAGGGAGCCACAGCTCCTCTGCTAACTTGTAGAAGATGACAGAAAGGCAGCCTTTGGTCGAGAAGAAAGGTAAAAACGAATGCAGTCGTCGTCTGATGTTCTTAAATCAATGAGTAATCGTGTTTAATAATAGTGATGTCAATATCAATCAAAATAATCGTGATTATGACTTTTGTCACAATTGAGTAGCCCTAGTAGCTAGCTATACAGTATGTTACATGTATGATTATCAGGCTGCAGTCAGTGGAAGAGAAGTTGAATACTCTGACAGTCAGTCAATGTTGTCGGGCAGTTGACTGCTTAGGAACTTGCACAAGGTATAATTGCTATATTAATACATGTTATACCAAAGTGAAATACTGCTTCAAGTGGAGCCGCTGCTGTACAGCACACAGCACATTTTCTGTTCCCCTGCTCAGTCATTTGAGAGATTAGCCAGACGTGTGGTATGAAGAGGGAGAGAGGGGATCGGAGGGGTAATCATCCTATCATCCTTTCTCTCTCTCTCTCTCTCCATCTCTCCTTGTCTAATCGGAGGAGATGTAGGCCTTGCTGTGCATATGTGATAATTGCATTTCGGCGCTTTGAAATATTTCCTTGAGTGTTCCGAACGGCCCTTTAAGAAAACCATACAAAAAAAAGAGGTTACCTCATTGATTAGATTTTACGATAGCCGTAACGACGGAACTTGAATTGCGGTAACGTAGGAAGCGGATGCTATCGCTGTAATGGAACGTACGCGATCTGAC